>NC_088646.1:8015170-8555170 GCF_964019385.1 Sycon ciliatum
CACCACTCCGAAAGGAGCCAGAGTCATTGTCAGGAGCAGAAACGGAGATGACGACGCAGGTCACTCTGTCGACGGAACTGACGGTTGCAGCGAGAACAGCGAACACCATACGACGCTCTATCAGACTCGGTTGCTCGATGGCCACGGTCGCACTTGTGACATCACACACACACACACACACACACACACACACACACACACACACACACACACACACACACACACACATACACACACACACACACACACACACACACACACACACACATCTTTGGTGCCAAAGAGAATTGTTTGTACTGACCAGGTGGTTGCTGTAGCCAAGCGGTTATAGTGAAGCCAGGAAGTTAGTGTTGGAAGTCAAGAAGTTAGTGTTGGAAGCCAGGAAGTTAATTTGAAGCCAGGTGATTGTTTTGAAGCCAGGTGATTGTATTGAAGCCAGAAGGTTGCTCGATTTGGTGTTACCTATACGTGTTTTTAACTTGCCTACGGTTTTGTTGGATTTGATTCTTCCCCTCCGTGCTAAGCCCGCCTCAAGGTTCCAGCACACACAAAGACGTGGCGAACAATGGCCCCCCATCTACGCCGCTGGTAGCATCGGCTGCAGCTTCAGGTCGCGATGGCATTAGCGCCGGCGGTAGCAGCAGTGGCAACGCTACTGGCAGCGATGCATTGGATCTAACGCTGGATTATCGACCTGTCAACACTGCACAGCCAAACAGTGCCAGTAGCACTGGTGGCAAGAAGGACAAGGAGTCTGGAAAGGTCAGATTGTAATTCCCCAGCGGTGCTAGGACGATTGGCCTAGTGGCCGAGTGATTCGCAGCTTCCTCTTTTGTGCAGCGGGAAGCTAGTTCCTGTGATTGCTCAGCATGTTTGCTGGTGCTGCACCTCAGGGGTGTGGGCCGACGACTGGTCTATGGCATGCCCAGCAACCATTTAATTGTGCCAATACGGTCACAGTTTGTGTTGTCACAAAACGGTGTGTTTCACTACTCTATGCTGGTGGCCAGCATGCAGGAATATAGATAGGCAGGAAGCACTTTTTAAAGTGTTTCCTGCCTATCTATGTTTAAAAATGCACCCCGTACTACACCACTGTACGTACATGTATACAGCGTGGACGCATAGCACGGCCGCTGCTGCTTTTCGTGCTGCTTTTCATGCTGGTGCCGTCCCATCCTTCTCTTATTTAGCCGGCTCTCTTTGTGTTTTGCGTGAATGTGCATTGTAGCTCACTGCAAAGACCACAGTGCGCTGTGCGTGGATAACAATTTTACCCACGAACTACCAAGGACAACACTCGCCACCATCGGCGTTCACTATGGTCCTAGTACCTAAGGAGAAGAGCAAGCGAGGTGCGTAACAATTGCTGGGTGTGGCTCTGAGAGGGGCGGGCTCGGTTGCGGACTCTTCTTGCAAGTCAGTTGCATACTGATTACATACACTTGTACTTGCATTACAAACATGTGTTTGCTCTCTTTCTCTCTCTCTCCCTCCCTCCCTCTCTCTCTCCCTCCCTCTCTCCCTCTCTCCCTCTCTCTCTCTCTCTCTCTCTCTCTCTCTCTCTCTCTCTCCCTCTCTCTCTCTCTCTCTCTCTCTCTCTCTCTCTCTCTCTCTCTCTCTCTCTCTCTCTCTCTCTCTCTCTCTCTCTCTCTCTCGTTACCATGGTTAGTACCAATTGATTACATGTGGGCTACAAGACCATTATCTGTGCTCTGTCTCCCGATTTGTCTTGAAAGTGCTACGTCACAGCCAGCCCGACGTCATGACAGCGCTGAATTTTGGATCCACTTGGGTCCAGTTTTTTGTGTGGGTTCGTACACGTTTGGGCAGTTTTCCTTCGCAGCATAGTGACACATCCACCGGTAGTGATTGGTCTTGTAGGCCCTCCCGGTCATGGACCCACACCTGGCACAGAACAATTCGCACGTGTGTGCGACACGAGGGGCCTACTCCACCACATGCTGTACAGTGTACTCCACTATGGGCAGAGTGGATCCCAAGGTCGTTATTTGTCGTTAGATTTTGACTTCTGACGTCATCACTTTCAAGCCCTATGGTCTGGAATACCATTTCTCTCACTCAGAGTGGATCCAAAGGTTGTTATTTGTCGTTAGATTTTGACTTCTGACGTCATCACTTTCAAGCCGTATGGTCTGGGATATAATTACTGTAGAGGCAGAAAATTTCGTCGGTCAATAATTTCGTCCAACTCCTAAGAAAGGGAGTTCGTCCGGTTGAAAATTTCGTCCATGGGTCATAAGAGTGTATAGAAAAGCTGGACAAATTGACATTAGTCCGGCACTTAATTTAGTCCAAAAGTTCCTTGGACGAAAAAGACGAAATTAAATTCCAGACGAATATTTGTGCTTCTACAGTATACCGTTTCTCTCGCTCTGCCTGTTCCTTCGGTGTTTGTTGAAACGTTTTTGTCACGCTGACGTGATCTTTCGCCTTGCAGCATTACCATTCCCTCTGCCACGTCGCTCGCACGGACGTGACAAGGAGAAGGATGCAATTGAAAATGCATACCTTAGCACCCTGGTGTGTTCGTCAACTAAGCGCTCGACATTCCTGAAAGGTGAGACCGCCAGGGCATTGCCCTGTGTCACAGGAACATGTGATGTTACAAAGTCTAATTTTTAAATAGGATGTCCTTTTGGCAATACTAATACACCTGTTGCAGGGACATGTTCTAAAGAAACGGGTCCCGGCAACTGCTGTATTTCAAGCACATTGGAGAACAAGCAATGTTAAAGCATTCTCTGTTCTCCAGCTTATTTGCAACCAGTGTACTTTGCAGTCATGTATGTGCCTCTCTGCATGCCTTTACTTCTGAATAGTACGCTTATTTTAGTGATCTCATGCCTGCTTGTGACTGTTAGGTGCTCAAAACTTGACATCTCCGCAGGTTTCTGTTATATGCTGCTCTGCGACTATAATTATTCACTTGTGTGTGTTCGTGTGTTTGTGTGTGTGTGTGTGTGTGTGTGTGTGTGCGCGCGCACGTGTGTGTGCGTGCGTGCGTGCGTGTGTGCTCAGTGTACATTGACACTGTGGAGTGGACGGACGTGAAGTTCTTCTCTCTGTCGCCGCCAAGCCGCACCCTGTTCTTCCCTGTGGCCACGTTCAGTGAAAGCAGTGGCACTGTTGGTGGCACTGGTGTTGGCACTGAACGTGGAGGTGAACGGGGCGGTGAACGGGGCAGTGAACGGGGCGCTGAACGGGGCAGTGAACGTGGCGCTGGTGGCAGCACCGTGCCAGACCTTCACTTGCCATTGAATGCAGCCGACTGCGATCCTGGCATGTGCACCACATCCGATGTATGACATCAACGCTTCGTTGCATGATTAGTAGCGTCTCACGTGAATAACTTTCTCACCCAGCGAAATGTCCTAGTCACAGCAGCAATGGCGTTCTCATTGCTACCTAGGTGTCACGCAATCCCGTGTGCCTTTCTGCCTGTTAGCTGTTAGTTGCTACTTATCACCGAGCCACTCTTCACCGAGCCACTCTTTTATACTCAGCAAAGAAGTCTATCGCATAGTGTCAACGGCATTGAATCACCAAGTACACTGTACACTGTACTACATGTACTTATCACGAGACCCCCGCACCCCCTTTCCTAATGATTGTGCATAGTTATGCAAAGAACCTCACGGGGCTGAGGGGTGGTGTAGCTTGCTTCTTCCCTAGTGTGGATATTTGAATGCACCAAACTGGCTACCTGACCAAAATTATTCGACACAATACTAAAGATATTTAGGATTCATATCAAGCGCAGTAAGCATTTAGACAGAGCCCGTTCTTCTATTTCTGTCCTGCATCATTGCATGTCTCATGCTACAACTTAAACACATCTGCTTTCTAGTCCCTGCTTGTGCACATAGCTCCCCTAGCCCTCCCATCGCATTGTCATGAGCATAAAACAAAAAAAACAAAAACTTGCAAAGTATTATTATAACCACCACCTTCCCCATCTGGATCAGCATAATTATTATTCCGCTATTCGACTGCTCCTCTGAGCCATTTGTAGAGTTGTTTTTTTGTAATTTTGCTATTGCGACTGGCAAGTTTCTTTTGACTTTGTTGTAAACCCGGGCCTTTTTTAATGTCTTGATGTTGTTGTACCTGATTAGAACACACAAGAAAAAAAGAAAAAAACCCCACACACAGTCTTTGTTTCTCGGATGCGGTGTGTATGTGTAAGTGCGATTGTATGTGTGTGTGTGCTTGTATTGAGCTCTCGAAGACGTTACTTGTTGCTGTGACGTCTGGAGGGGTTTGCTCTGAATGCTTGATCCCTGCAGGCTCAGTTGTGCTGCTGCTGCCACCACTGCTGCCGTTGCCCCCAATACTGGCAATAGTGTTTTTCCCATGTAGACTTACCTACAACAGTTACTCTACAATCACCTTGTTTGGGCATCGGAACCAGTGCAGCAGATAATTTTTTTAATCTTGTAATTTTGGAATCAAATCATATGGGCTATTTGGGCCCAACAATCATAACATTTTTCCCAGGAGGGCCCCCGACTCGAGCCCTCCCCGCCTCTTCATGGTCGCACCAATGTGGAATGCCTTCCAAAGTCCCTGCCATGTGATCACACCCTATCATTAGATACATAGTATTAAACTACCTATTACTGTATTAGCAAGAGTACATAACCTGTCCTGGTTATGTACTCTTGAGTCTTGGCATTAGGTATTCGTATTTAGTTGGCCTAGCCCTAAGTACCTACTCGGCAAGTATCTGTGAGTCTTGCCTCTGGTCTAGTCTAGCCAATAACTTTTAAAAGCGACCATGGAATAGTGAAAATAATACGGTGTTTTGCATACAGTAGTGACCACTGCCACTGCCCGTACTGGTCCATGGATCCATGCATGCATGGCCATGATCCACTGCACAATGTCGCAAAAGAAGGATCCATGATTATCACTCTAGTACTCTGGATGGAGTCCGGGGACTAGGTACTAGTGGAAGTGTAGCCTAGACGACGGGCGGACTTAGAAATGATCCCCGATGTCATGGACTAAAACAAGAAAAACGCCGACCTACCTCACAATCACTACACTAGTCACTAGTCTACACAGACTAGCTACACTACAGGCTTAGTACCTGTCCTGTCAGACGTCGGCTTCGTATATTTTGACGTTTGTTCCCATGAATGTTGAGATTCATGCTGCAGTTCTACTTCTACTCGGCTGATCAGTCATTTTGTGTCGCTGTCCGCTCTTCATTGCTGGTAAGCAGCGAGCGGTTATCCAGACATGGCTATGGGAGCGCAGCGGTTGTTTGAATGAAGCCGAGTCACACACCGAGCGGCGGCTGCAAGTCCACCAGCAACACGCACACTCGCTCAGTGACTCGGAGTCGGAGCCACTTTGCGGCTGACCTATTGCCATTCAAACGGGACACTGTCCAGTCCAAATGAAGCTGTGACTGTTCGGGTAACACGCCCGCTGACCCTGTAGCCGTGTAGGTAACTAATCTGGAGCCTGGAGCGGAGTGCACTGAGACACACTCACTAGCATGATCAACTTCTCGGCTTCTGTGGCCCTTCTGGCCTTCTTAGCGGCAGCGGTTTCGTGGCAACGGTCTGCAGCGACGACAGCAGCAACAGCGACAGCCACCACGAATAAGTAGGGAGTTCAGTTCCGGTCACTGAAAAGCGAAAAGTGCAGTCACAGCTCGCCTGTACAAAGTGAATGGGCGTCTCGTGGCTGCAGTTCGAGATGCAGTTCGCGGCCCGAGTATCTTCTCCCGCGGCCTTTTCGGCCTTGTCGATGCTATTTTTAGGTAGCTGAGGTCATTACCTTTCCAATGGTGCCACACATGCCATGCTTCCAAAAATAATGCCTCCGCGCTTGTCGCGGGTGCACTTCGAAGTACTCGACCAGATCCGTACTCGGCTTCGCGAGGAACACCCGATTTTCGTGTTCAGCGGCCTCGAATTAGCCTAAACCAAGAGGATTCTACAACATTGAGGCTCGCGCTTTATCGCCGTAGAAGGAAAATGATCACAGAAACCAGCCCACGGCGATTTCCTGGTGGTGGACGAAAAAATCGATTGAACTGCGCGCACACTGGTAGAAGCAGTGACGGTGAAAACGTGTGACTTGTGCAAGTCCGCGCGCACGGCATGCGTGCACACTGCATGCATGCACACATCCTGTATCGCCATGTATGCACCAGATAGTGCAGTGCTGGACGGAAACCACACGGCTCCCATACATACTTGCATTTACTTCTGTGACTACTTTCTCCCCCGTCTTCAATCGACTATAACTCTAGATTGCCTTGGAATTTTGGGTTCAAATTTTCACAGGTTGTTTCTCGATTCTTCCCGGTTTAGAAAAACTAGCGTTTTATGCAAAACTCGCGAATTTGATTTTTCAATTGAAGTCCCTACTACAGGCTTAGTACCTGTCCTGTCAGACGTCGGCTTCGAATTTTGACGTTTGTTCCCATGAATGTTGAGATTCATGCTGCAGTTCTACTTCTACTCGGCTGATCAGTCATTTTGTGTCGCTGTCCGCTCTTCATTGCTGGTAAGCAGCGAGCGGTTATCCAGACATGGCTATGGGAGCGCAGCGGTTGTTTGAATGAAGCCGAGTCACACACCGAGCGGCGGCTGCAAGTCCACCAGCAACACGCACACTCGCTCAGTGACTCGGAGTCGGAGCCACTTTGCGGCTGACCTATTGCCATTCAAACGGGACACTGTCCAGTCCAAATGAAGCTGTGACTGTTCGGGTAACACGCCCGCTGACCCTGTAGCCGTGTAGGTAACTAATCTGGAGCCTGGAGCGGAGTGCACTGAGACACACTCACTAGCATGATCAACTTCTCGGCTTCTGTGGCCCTTCTGGCCTTCTTAGCGGCAGCGGTTTCGTGGCAACGGTCTGCAGCGACGACAGCAGCAACAGCGACAGCCACCACGAATAATGGAGAGATAAGTGCCAGTGAGAGAATACAGTCATGTACTCTGATAATAGGGAGTACATTTCTCAAAATGCAAAGACTCCATTGATATTGATATTTTAATAGGGAGTAGTAAAAAAAAACATTTTAGTCCCCCTGGCTTCCGATCCTCTTCGATACACTGTGTCATACATCGCAGTGGCACGATTATAGCAACCTGAAACTTATTAAAAAATTAGTTGTGAGCAACACTGGCTCACACTCAAATCACTTTTTTTACTTATGGAGCTGCGTGATGCGTCCTACAAGATTTTAAACTGAAACTTATTGTAAATTACTGGGGCCCATACAACATTCAATGAATGTTGCTGAATACACGATCATGTACTGGCAATACAGTCATGTTCTGTGGCCCATGGTAATTACGGAAGTGGCACACAGTACATAGCATCGTGTAAGGACTTCATCAACTAATACTTGATGCGTGCATGATTGTCATACTATTGGAATCCCAAGCCTGCTACCAAGAGTCCATAACCCAAGAGTATGCAACTGTCACGGATCTCTTTTCTATGGGCCAACGCGCGGCACGCTGCCTTCATTACATCATTCAGCTGCAATCCGCGCACTGCGGAAAATCAAACACCGCACTTTCCCTCTAGTTTGAAATGAACTTTCGTACGGAACTGGAGTTCACGCGCCAGAATTCAGAGATTGTGTAGGCACTGGAACGAATCGAGCAAAAACGGATGGGCTCGTGCGAGAAATTGAGAGTTTGAATGCATGCTTTCAGAGCGTGATGAAGGCAAGTTACGTAATGAAGGCAGCGCGCCACGCATGCACCCATAATCACAGTTGCATACTCTTGGGTCATGGACTCTTGCTGCTACCATTATGCATTACTGAAGCCCCCTATAAGTTATGTTGGTGGCTATACACAGTGACACGTTGCGAAGCGTCTCTCCAATGATGCATCTATAATGAATTGAATACGGTCAATATACTGTATCAGCACTGGGCATGTATGCAACTGTGATATTATCGAACGTCTTTCCCTGAAAGCTGTTCTACGTGTGGTTCTGCTCCGGCTATGTGGTAGGCAATGGAAATGGCTCGTTCAATACATTTGAGTGCTTCTTCAAAGCTAACTGCATCGACGGACAATGTGCTGAAGGTACCACTGGTGTTATGTGTGAGCAATGCCTCAACAATCAAGTACCCTATGATAACTTTACAAGTAAGTGCGATAGAACAACTACTCACAATTTTGGCAGCATTCGGGGCAGTGCCGCTCTAACTGTCCAGGTCACCAGGTGGGCTAACAGAGACAGTGGGACACTTCTTATTGCACTATTTGACTATACGACATGAAGGCATGCTTCGGTGTTCTGCAATTTGCAAGTTTTGGCTTGTGAGACCCCGCCTGTTGACACGTGGGCTTTTACGCAGTGCTTGGATTTTCTGAAGCCAAAGGTCAAGGTCAAGGCGTGTGTGTGCGTGTGCGTGTGTGTGTGTGCGTGTGTGTGTGTGTGTGTGTGTGTGTGTGTGTGTGTGTGTGTGTGTGTGTGTGTGCGTGCCAGCTAGTTCGGTTGGTGGGTACACTTATGCCTGATTGTGTTGGGTCTGTTGCAAACGGGCTCGGCTGCTTGAAGGTGTAATGTTGTACCTGCCACCTTTGTTGGCTCCAGGGTTCATATACTTTCTATTTGAAGTATACATACCTGTTGACCATGGACTGCTTCTGGCTAGATTAACTCTTGTGTAATCAATGGTGCTAGTGAAGCTTTTATCAGATCCACTCAGATTTGCGGCCACCCACACTAGTAGCAAGTACAGTCAACTTCGCTAATAACGACTGCGGATATAACGACAATGCGCGAATAACCGGCGACAGAATTTCCATGCCCAGAGCAAAGTCCCATCCCACTGTAACACATATACACTGTAATGAGACTCTGTGAATAACGGCACTTTTCTGATGCCCCGCCTAGTGTCGTTATAAGCGAAGTTGACTGTATTACCTTCACTGGGGGCAGGGGAAACTGCAGTTGGATCCCGGGACGGATACCTTGATGCCGTCAATCCTTTTTCTGCACCTTGTCCTCACCCACTTACTGAGGTGTGGTGAGCCCATAAGTGGGATCATTTTCAAGTCCACCCAGAGTTTTGGGGATTTCAGGGGGTGTCGGCCGTTGGGCGGTTCAATAGCCAATTGAGTCATCTTTCCAAGATTCCTTTTGAGTTCCTCTCTCCCCTCTCCCGGGGAGACCCACGTGACCAGTTTTGGCAGTGAGCAACAAGTACAAGTACCAGTGTGTGTGTGTGTGTGTGTGTGTGTGTGTGTGTGTGTGTGTGTGTGTGTGTGTGTGGTGTGTGTGTGTGTCGTGATGGTGCAAGTAGAACGGGAAAGGCGATGCCGTTGGTTTGGATTGCAGACCTACAGTACTGTCGGGCGCCGAAGAACGACCAGGCTAGAATTTCATCAAGCACAGCATACCAAAGTATACAAGATGACTCAACTGTGCATAGACTGTAATACAGTAGGTATCGGTTATAGCGTGGGTGTTTGAAAAAGGACTTTCTATTCTTATTTCCGATATTTCTTACACACGATAAATCAAGTGTGACATAATTATCATGTGCATGTGCGCAGAGGCAGGAAGATCATCGTACATGCAATGTAGTGTTACTGTGCATGCGGCTGGTCATAGTCACATAGGCTTACCATGTGGCTATGCAACATGAGTTACATGACCACAACAGTTGAACCTGCAGCACTACGTCCCAACGCGAGTCAGGTCGGAACTGCATTGGACGGATGTTATTACTACAAGCGATATACTTTGTACTAATCTGGTATGTTTTGCTACACAAAGTCCATTCTTAGGACCGATATATTCTACTGTACGATAAAATTGCTTGTAAGAATAAATGTGCACTTGAAATCCATGTTATGAATATGAAAACATGGGAGTTCATTCTTGTAGCCAGTATATTCTTTTACACGACCACGCTATAACCGATACGCACTGTACATGAAAATAAGAACGGTCTAGGCTAGGAGGCTGACCCCCCAGTTCTTCGGCGACCGACAGTACTGTAGCTCAGTTCTCCAGCACTTCACACTCAGAAGTATGGCATGTTCGCCTGGTGTCTGTGCAGAGTATGCTCGTCTCGGCAGCACCTGCATTGAGTGTGAGCTCTTCCCATGGTCCTCGATATCGCTGGGTGCAGTCCTAGTGCTGGTGATACTGGTAGCTGCCAAGAAGGGCTTCACACAGTCAGTGGCCACCAAGGTATGTGAACTGGCAACACCAGTACATGTTTGTCAACCCAGCTACTTGATCATATGTACGTGTATGTAATCAAGCTGCTCTTGTGGTCATGCCCGCTGAATCTTGCCCAAAGACGCAGCCTGGAGGCTGAAAGCCCCGAAGGATGCGTTCAACGCCAAGATCTCAGCAAGAAAAACCGAGAAAGGGCGTGCTTGATTTGTTTCTTACTCGAGTTAAGGGTCAAAGATCAAACTGTCGACCTCCCAGGCGCAGGGATTTCCCTAAAGTGACGTTAATCAGGCAAGATGAGCTGATTATGCCCGTGGCCCAAAGCCGGCTATCGGTCAGGGCCCGGGCAATGGTCGCATGCCGTGTAAGAATGCATCATTAGTAGATTCATTACATTAATTTTGTACTTGAAGGCTGCCTCAATCTATGTAGTTCACACAGTGATACAGCTTGGCGGGCCTCCATCTAACTGTGTTCCTTGTACAAGTGGCATGATAATGTCAAAAATCATTCCCGCGTTAACTTGAACTCTAGCATGATGCGGCCTTCGTCATGAACTCTAGCATGATGCACACTTACTGTATCTACTGTATCTCTTCCCTTACACCACACTACACTACACTACATTACACTCTACAGGTCAAGCTGCTGTTTGACGGTCTGCAGCTGGTGCTATTGACTTACCGCATTCCTGTCCTATGGCCTAAGATCAGCCTCAGGGCGGTGTCCTACGTGTCATTTGCATATTTCACGCCACAAGGAATCTTTCCAGGTACTGCGACATGCATGCAGTGGCTCGTATGAGACCGCAAGTTACCGGGCATAAGTCAATCTCCATACTGTCTTGGTGCCTCGATTTCCCGCTTCAGTGGCAATTAAACCCCGGTTGTAGTATGGTGTGTGTGTTCTGCTGGGAGTATGTCATGCACCGTGGGTTTCTTGATGCCTGTGAAGTGTGAATCCATGTCGAACATCGGTTCACGTATCTCTCCGGCTGCCTGGCACAATACTTTGACTTGTGGATATGTGCATGTGCCGGGGGGGGGGGGGGGGGGGGGGGCACTGAAATTGAGCGATTAGTTATATTTGAGAACTTGAAATTCACTCAGAATCCAATATGTATTATTTAGCCATTCCCATGGTAACAAGAGATCATGCACGACTGGGCCTCTCATGCCCTTAGCCATGCCTTACTGTGTGCATGCGGTTTGACCTGTGTAGGAAGAACGGCCTATGTGTAAACGGCTGGCGGTCATCTATGTACCGCGCACGCCAGGGTGATCGCTACATGTACTTGTAGACTAAATGGTTTTACTGTACATGCACTAACGCCACTAGTCAACTGATGCACAGCATCGGGATCACTGTATAGCAAGTACATGATTCCGTCTATCTTTGTTCTCTCCAGTCTCGGCTTGGTGGTACATGTGTTGTCTTTAGTGATTATTTATTTGTCCTATGTGCGGCTTGTCTGTTGGTGCCAGCTTGCTACTTCAACCTGGCCACAACCTACTATGTGGACTGGATAGGTGCCTGCGTTCCATTGATACTCGCCTTCATACTAACATGGATTATCGACAGGAGCATGGTAAGATGGCATTGTGATAATCATAGTGGTTGAGTGGAAGAAAAGTCACCAGTAACTTGAATTCTTGGTGAACTCGTGGCTATGGTGCGAAACCTATGGTTGGATTTCACTCCCCACCCCTGTGATTATAGTGTGCTGTGGTCATGGCTATTATCTCCAGGTACTCCACGGTATGTAGTGCAAGTGCGACCGGGATGTAACCAGTGCCAGTCCAACTAATAATGGTCAGGTCATGATTGGATTGGTTGGACAGCCATCGGTAGTTTGAACCTAAGCATTTAAAACAGAGATTCTTCTGTAAGAGAGCACTGCACTCAGCCCATTGCATTAGTAGCTAACGCAACGGACCGAGTGCAGCTAGTGCTCTTATCGATTTTTGATGATACAGTATAATATTGTGGGGTTTGGTAGAACGTCCTGGGTACTAAATAATGTACTCCACAGTCAACTAAAGCCCACTGTACCTGTTCATACTTAGAGCCCACTGTACCTGTCCATACTTAGAGCCCATTGTACCTGTGTGTTCGGTATGCAGCGGCGCAAGCAACGTGCCAGCATCCTGGAAGAGGACACGGACAGAGCGGCGAAGTGGCTGTCTCGTCGCACAGTGCTGCGCCGTGGCTTTGTGCTGCTCGCCTTCATCTACTACGCACCCGTTACCAGTCTAGTGCTGCGTGCCTATGCCTGCGAGGGCAACTTGGCTACGGTGAGGAGAGGGACATACGGAGAGAGGGGGGGGGGAGAGCTGGGGAGAGAGACTGACTGACAGACAGGCAGACAGACAGACAGACAGACAGACAGACAGACAGACAGACAGACAGACAGACAGACAGACAGACCGACCGACCGGCCGGCCGACCGACCGACCGACCGACCGGCCGACCGACCGACCGACTGACAGACAGACAGACAGACTGAGACAGACAGCCTGATAGGCAAAACTTTGATCCGTGTCAGCATCACAATTGGTATCATTTCAGTACCTGACACACATATACTTGCAGCTCTGGGGTCTGCTGGTGGTGAACTTGTTGCAGTCTGACATGAAGCAAAATTAGTCAGTGTGTAATACAGCAATCAACTGAACATCCATGAGAAGTCAATCATCGGCTGTAATGTCACTGGAGCCGGCTATGACACTGCCAAAGACCAGCAAGCGTGGTAGAACTCTACATATCATCTCTGACTGATTATTGACTGGGCATATTGTACACGTATGTGATTATTGTGGCATGAGTGTTTGTGCATCAACTCGGTATTCAAAATCACGGTTGACATGTGTATTCGTATGTGTGTGTGTGTGTGCGTGTGTGTGTGTGTATGTTTGTGTGTGTGTGTGTATTTGTGTGTATGTGTATGTATGTGTGTGTATGTGTGTGTGTGTGTGTGTGTGTGTGTGTGTGTGTGTGTGTGTGTGTGTGTGTGTGCGTGTGTGTGTGTGTGTACTTTGGTGAATCGATACACACAGGCCAATGTTTGGTACTTTGAAGGATTGGTGCGACCGAACGACACCAATCGCTGGCTGTACAATTATGATATCAGTTGCAACTCTGGTGTATTTCAGGTATATAATTTTGCACATACTACCAATGTATTCCTGTCTGAGGGACAGGTGCTGCACTGTGAAAAGTACACACAGGTCGGTGAATCTCCAGAGCCTGTATGCCCATGCCTGACCGAAGTTAGTACTCAGTGCTTGCTTACCAATTCAATTATTGCTAAGTCTTAGTCATGTACTGACTGTGTCTTCTGTGAGAGTCTACAGTCGATGTGGCCCAGGCTGGCCCGGCTCACTTGGAGTTATGATAGCACTTTCCACTTGATGCACTGATCACTAATCACTCACTGAGCCTAGCCCGGGCCGTAGGAAGTTTGCGGTTAGTGTGGATCCTGCAAGGGCTTGGGTGTCACTGTGACTGGGTACCGGTTGGGAGCATCCCCCCCCCCCCCCCCCACACACACACACATACCGTGACATACGCCTATTTACGAGTGTGCTGGGGCAACAACAGGGCTGTTGGAGGCTGTTGACGAGTGGTACGGCCGGGGCCCGGGGTGTCCACCGGCGGGGTCGTACCAGTCGTACCGACTCTATTAAACGGCCCTGAACAAGCTAACAGTTACATCGAGAGTAGATAAACAAGAGTGTGCAACTCCGGATCTCTCCTGCACAATCTGCAGATACCCCGCCCACGGCGGAATTTTTTGTTGACGTCACCTTTTTTCAGAAGAACGCGCATTTCGCCGCAGAGCAGTGTGAGAGCACGTGCTGGGCACCGACCTTGTAGTGTAAAGCCGGCCAAGAGCACGAGGGAAAACTTTCCGAAAGACTCGCAGCTCGGGCGTCGTCGAAAAGATTACGTCGACAAAAAATTCCGCCGTGGGCCTACCCATCCGCGAGTTGCACACTCTTGTTTATCTACTCTTGGTTACATACTGTAACCGTACAAGGAGGCCTACAGCAGTGTTCTTCTTTCACCGTGACATCAATGATCCGAAGAGCAGACTATCCATCTTATAACTGCTTACACGCACACGCGTGATTGTGTGCACGTGCACATACATGCATGCATGAGTACATATGCGAGTCTGACATACTATGCCGGAATCTTTCTTCTGCACCTTTCAAAGTCTCATTCTGGCGATCTTGCTACTTTGTGGTAAGCCTTCAGTACACTGACTAGGAGTTGAAGATAGTCCACGTCAGCTGATCAGTGAATGTGTTTCTTTCTTTCCCTGCCTTGCCGCGTGCATAATGTAGGCAGTGACATTCTTTGGAACGTTCGTTCTGATCTTCTTCTCCGTCATTGGGCCCGTGGTGCTTCTGTTCTTCACTGTGCGCTCGCGCCGATGGAAACTGCTTGCCAAGAAAGCTGCGCTGCATGGGTAAGGTACATCTAATGTGTTACCATGGTTACCCCACGAGGACGTAACACACATCTACTGTTTGCCGACTATAGACTGGTGTACATGCAGCACATGTAGTCATTCTAGTAGTAGGGAAAATCTTCAGGTATTGTCAACCCAATCTGATATAGTCATGATACATGATACATGTTAGCGATCAATGTCAAAGTAACAAACAGCACAGCGGGTGCTGGTCCACAGACTAACATTGTTCTACAATTTAGGTTATAATGAGTTCAGCAACAACAACAAAAAAACACTACGATTGCTATTTTTTAAATCATATTAGGGAGGTTCAGTCCCACGTAATCCGTGGGTACTTTACGTGTGTGTACCACGTGATACTCAGTGACCCACGTACAGACGTTTTCTGATTCACGACATACCGTGTATGGAGGCTCACCCACGTTCCGCCAGAACGTGGGTGAAAATCAGAATGGAGTGCATTGTGGGAGCTGTGAGGGTGCTCAGCTGAAGAAGTTTCCGAAGCACGAAATCAAAATATTCAATGAGCTTCTTAGGCCCGGGTACTGAGCTTCGTCTTTGACTAGGTTTGGGCCTTTCCCCGGGCCTTCATGCTTTTGTTTGTTCCGTGTGACTAAACACAACATTGCAAACGTGGGTCCATTGAATGAACTTTACGTGTATCACCCACATTCCCGTATCCGTTACGTGGAACTAAACCTCCCTAATACCTGCTTCATAGTACATGTACAGTAGTAGAATGCCGATTATACATACGTCAACCATCCGAACGATCAATTATGTGAAATGCCTGTTTGCACTGAATTTAAAATGGTGCACGGGGTGTATGACAACAGCTTGGCATCAAAATGGGTCCCCAAAAGTGTCGTTTAGAGGAACGGAAGTGTGTCTAAATCCTGTAGTTTCAGTGAAGAGAATGAGAAACCATGAAACCATGAGGGCTATGCATGTTTATATGGATGTCTGGCCGCTACTTTACCCGAACATACTCTTCATCTGACCCCCCCCCCCCCCCCTGGAGACAACCCTGCGTCCGAGGGGTGCGGATAATCGGCACTCTACTGTACTCTACTGGTACCGCAAGACATAATGATAAGGGCATGTTTTGTGCATATGCTGAACAATACTGACTCTACTAGAAGGCCAATATGCGCGGCAACTGCCATGTATGAGTACGGCATTCTCATTTTACTATCAATGCCACAATGCAGTTGATGATCGGTGTTTGTGGTGTGTGGCAGAGGAGAACCTGAATGCACACCAGGAGGTGGTCTTTGCTGTGCTGGACAGACAGCATCCTTAGAAAAACTTTGACTACTGACACTATCCTTAGCAAGATGTCCGTGTGCATGGTCCATGCATCCTAGATCAATGTGCACTGCCGGCTTATCCTCTGTGTGTGTGTGTGTGTGTGTGTGTGTGTGTGTGTGTGTGTGTGTGTGTGTTTAGGTCCATATACGAGAGCTACCGTGCCAACTGGTGTTTCATGGAGGCAGTGGTGCTTTTTCGCAAGCTGTTCATGGTGTTGGTCACCGATATCTACCCATTGGCGTAAGTTGGAAAGAACCTGTGGCCTTAGTGGTGGACAATGCTGTTTACTAATAGAATACTATACACTATGACTGTTTGTTAGGTTCTAGCTCTAGCCCAAATCACTCCTGGTTGTGGTTTGCTCTTGTGTGTCTGCGTTCACACATCTCAGGTTAACTCTGCCAGGCTGAAATTGTTTCTTTGCAGCATTGCAGTGCATGCTCACACATCTTTATGAAGTGATGCAAATGGGCTAGTAGTAGCGTGCTTTATCCCTTCCGGACCATCCCATACTTACGGGTGTACGGCATTGCATGCCTAGTTTGTCAGCCTTTCTTACATGAACTATCGTTGTGAGCCAGCCTCACCAGCTATGCATTGTGGCCTTGCTGCAACTGCTAACTTTACAGTTGTTGTTGTTGTTGTTGTTGTTGTTGTCGTGGTGGTGGTGGTGGTGGTGGTGGTGGTGGTCATGGTGGTCATTGCTGTAGTTGTCGTCATCATTGTCTACTTCTCTGCTGTGTGTGTGTGTGTGTGTGTGTGTGCGTGTGCGTGTGCGTGTGCGTGTGCGTGTGTGTGTGTGTGTGTGTGTGTGTGTGTGTGTGTGTGTGTGTGTGTGTGTGCGTGCGTGCGTGTACGTGGTGTGCATGTGATGCATATCATTATGGTATTCGGCTGCCATTATGCAGACCCATTCTTCTGGAAATAGTCAGCCTGGTACTGTCTGCCATCTACTTGCTCCTTGTCATCTTTGGAGGACCGTTCAGGTAAGGACTCTTGGCTGTAACTAATCCGAGCTGGGCATTACTTCAGCCCGTTAGTGGACGCCCGATCACTTTGCATCAGTTTAAGACGTGTTGTAATGTGCCACGTGGCTTGAGCTACAGGCAACCTTGCAAATAACGACCCTCGACTGTGCATAAGGAAAGTGTTGTTATTCGTGAGTTGTCCTTATCATCAGGCCATACGTTTTTTATAGTATGCAGTAAAGAAAGGTCACTAGGCTAAAGATTTTTGTTAAACCCGAGGCCGTTATTCACGACATTGACTTTATTTAAAAGTAATACGTGATGATAGCATGACCACTACCGCCCCCCCCCCCACCCCACCCCCCACTACCGGTGTGTACTGTATTCGCACTATTCGGCACCCCTTTATTGACCGTGACTTGAACGATTGAAACACTTCAGTGAATATCAGCCCTAGCGGTTATTCCATATGTTCCAAAAATGTAATGTGTTACATGCGGGCCAGAGCATGCGGTGGGGGCTGCAATGGCTTGGATTGTGCTGTGCACCACTTGACCCCAGACCCCAGTCTGTCACGGCTTAGGTTGTATAGCAAACCCATATGAGCTATTTGTACGCACACTTGAAAGAAGGAAGCAAGTGTTTCTGCTGTAACTCTGAGTTTCACAGTTACACCGATCATCAGACAGCAACTAGGCTCTACTAGGCTGTACTAGGCTCTGCATCTAGGTGCATTTCAGCACTGACACAAGCAACCAGACCTCTCTCCAAGTATGAGCTATTTGTACTTGAAGTAGATAGAATCTCACTGTGTTGCTGTTGTTCCTTCTATAACTAGGCAGGGGAAGTGGACGATTTGTGGCCGGGCCATCAGCATCCACAGCGTCTACGAGGTATGTGAGCCAGCGACTATGTGCTTTTTGCTTTGTATTCTGCTTAAATCGGTACACGCATTGACCTATGTCACGCTAGAGCCTGCAGAGGGCTCTGTGTGTGGCTGCTCAGTTGTTTCCGCACGACTCCGGCTGGAGTGCTGTGTTCCGAAGACATTTAAAACGATGCACTTGGTGCATGTTGTTGCTTTGCAGGTGTTCAGCACTGTGTTCATCATCGGCATCCAGGTGGTAGCCGTTGTCCTTACCTATGAGGTTTCCGACAGTCGCCTTTCCGGTGACGCCATCGACTACCTAGTTCTAAGTTCACTTGCCTTGATGGTGCTGACGTGGCTGCTCATGTTCATTGGTCAAATCTGGGCGGAAGACGAAATGGAGGAGAGTAAAGTTGATGACCTCCAGGAGGTAAGGAAACTGGCCAAAGTATGGACAATGCAGCAGCCGCTCCATGATGTACTACCTGACTAATAGTGCCAATGAGACCTGAAACCAGGTATTTTCGAAACGAGCACGGCTAAGTTTTCATGTGGGCAGGCAGGGGCTTGTTCTGGCTGTGCCGCATCGTGTTGTTGGCAAATATCAGGCTAGATTTTACTGACCTGCGCCATACGAGCATCTACATATAGTCTTGATGTTGGAGAGATGCATGGTCGACTGGAACCACTACTGTAGAACGGCTAATTTTAGCGGGTGAAATTGTAAGCGTTTTCTGAATCTGGACCAATTCACGATGTCGATGAAAGATTTTAGCAATCCGAGTTTCAGGCTTTAAAAAGAAGGATGACTTATACTGGACTGTACATGAAAATTTTGATTGGAGCGGCAAAACTTGGCGAAAACACTCCTTTCTCTTAAGTCGCTAAATGTCACCGTCGCTAAAATTAGCCATACTTTGAAGTGACCTTGCCTTGGCTGGCAAGTGATAGTGGTGAATTTGCAACCACATGGCGATGTTTATATAGCTGATGCTTTCCAGGTTGGACTGGGACTGAGGGCATCGCTTATTCTTTATCAAACTAGAGTGAGAAGCACTCAGACTGGCAAGTGATGTATAACAATGGTGCTTTGTTGTACCTGTTGTGCACAGGCCGAACAGGAAGACCAGCCTATCGGGACACTCATCAACCAGGCAACCAATCTTGTCACACGGCGTTCGGGCAAGGTGGCAGACTCCTCAGCCACGATGCTGAACAAAGATCATGCCAATGACAAGGGGGTGCAACTAACAGACATGTGATTGGTCTGGATGCATGGCCCGTGTTGCGCACAAACGCCCAAAGTTCAGCTCCTCCCAGCCACTGTGCATGCAACAATTTGTGGAAATGAGCCTAGGCGGCTGTGCCAAGACACCGGGTGAAAATGCCTACTGTAGCTGCTGGACGCGCACAACAATTTGTGCTTGTACTTTGATAGATTAGTTATGTCTGAATCCTACACGAAACACAATCAAGTTCTTTCTACTGTACCAGTTCAAGTATGTTGCCCACAAAACATCTGACCTATCCCTGGAATACCCACAGAAACAAAAAATATTGTGCATACATCGCTTTTACTCTGAAATCCATACTTATTAATATTTTTATTTTTATTTTTTTTAAAGAGAGGACCATAAATTATCCGTTTTGTCCAAAACTATACTAACAATTATAAGCACTCCGATAATGGTTACTTAATCAGTTAATATTATTTCAGCAGTCAACAATCAGGTATATTATTATATTTATTTATTTATCCAGTGTTGTCCAGTGTGGATACCTGTATGACCACCACAGTAGTCACGATGCGGGGGGGGGGGGGGGGGGGGGGGGGGCGGTACCGACTGCACACCATTCTTGCCGGCCATGTCGAGTTTCACGTGTAGCCAGTCTGGTGAACACGTCACTGCTTGGTTAAGCCATTAATTCTTATCAGTGTTTCCGGTTGGGTGCCGCAAGATTGTCAATACTTTCGGACTAATACAGTTGCGTATTCCACTGAAATGTACAGCTTGTGAAACAGAACAGCAACCAATGTCACGGTGTGTGTGTAATACATCGATAAAAATACAGGTTGAGCCCAGGCTCCTAGGCTGGGTTTCCTTGCCATGCTGAGCCACAACTTTCATGAGAATGCAAACGTCTCATGCATGAGTGCCCTGTGTTCTATCTGCTGCTGGAAGTGTGTGAGTGTTCTAGTCACCGGGCTCTGGACAGCAGTCACAAGCCAGTGAGGAGCTCGATTGTTGGCCAGAGCAAACTCACCTCCAACAAGAATTCGGCCAGTCCCAAAAGAAACTCTTGGAGCAAAAAATGACACGGAGTACTGGACTTCAAGTGACAGAAGGGGACTTTGTAACACAATACACTGTATTGCGTAACAATTTCGTGACGGCTCCCTCGCACAAATGGTTAAGGTAATACTTGGATAAATAGGTTGGAATTGATTATTAATTCTTCAACCAGTAATCAGACCCGAGCACAGGACTGTGTACAGTAAACAGACATGTGCATGTGTATGCACATCCAGCATAACTAGACAGTAGATCGTATACATGTACACCACTGGCGTATCATCACTTTCATCAGCCATGCTTTGCTTCAGTGTCAGGCATCGCAAGGAATACCTGCAACAAGACAGTCCACCCTGCTCTTCCCTGCAGCTGGTCTGCAACAACCAGTCCTACAAGTTTACCAGATGAGTATGTCCACAGCCAAACAGATAATATATCTGCTGGATCATGGTGGATGAGCCAGCGCAAGCAGGCACACACATGTAATGGCTATTCTGTCCACGGGCGCATTGCATGCCGTGGGTATAGCACGGGCTCTCCGTCCCGAGGAGTCGAACAGTATGTCATTGCAGCGATGCAGTCCGGAGTGACGTGATGTGCGCACTCGTCTGCCACGGTCACGGTGCGGTGTGGCTGCGCTCCTCTCGTAAATCCATACTACGCGCAGCTTGCTTCGTGAACACTACACCATAGTACGGTAGTGTCAGTAATATGCAAGAGGCTGGCAGCCAGTAGAACCAACAGGGCACAGATACCACCAGTAATATGCACGAGGCTGGCAGCCAGTAGAACCAACACTGGCAACAGGGCACAGATACCACCAGTAATATGACGACAAACAAGCTACAGTACTACATGATTGTACAATGTATCGTGTAGCACCGCACACTCTAAAGCTCATAGCTGATGAATTATGTATTCATCGTTCTCCAAACACCACTTTGTCCCAAGATGACTCTGGCGTTGGAAAACGTTGTCCCTCCGCCTGAGCCTTTTCAATACGTTTCGTCAGCACCTTCATCTTTGCCTCATCTTTCCAGAACGTCATGAACGGATTCAAGTAGATCATTGAGCCATAAATCAGCAAGAAAACGATCGACGCATTGGTCACCACCACCTGGGCTGTGTGTATTCTCTCCCTGTGTGCAGGGTCGGCGCGCCTCGCCATCTCCTCTATGCTCATGAACTCTCCGCCAACGCCGGTCTTTGGTCCAAACATAACGAGGCGGAATATCTCCTGCGCTCTCTTGCCAAATCGGCTTGGGCGGGGCGGCATTGTTCCCTCGACTATGTCTTGTGTAGCCTGTTTGGCAAACACAAACGGGAGATCAGGATTTTCTTTCCACCAACTACTGGTACAGCGTTGTGGCACTTGTATTCAATGGTATTCCTGGTATGGTATTACTATCACTAAAATATTAGCGATATTGCTGCGATATTGCTGCATGCGCTTGCGGCTATGGAAATATGGAAATCGCCTCGCCAAAAATTATCGTTATTTTTTTTTGTCCAAAACAAAGTTTTTTTAATACGAGTCAATAATTTTTGTACTGGAAAGTCAAAAAATAATGGTGAGAAAAGCGCGGTAAAAGCGATCGGACGTTCATCTTCATAAACTCTTCTTTGCCGTTGGTCTGGCGATGCGCATCTCTGATGACACAGGAAAGCCAGATTTGATTTTCGACTCAACAAGGAATAAAGAAAGAAAGAGGAACGATACTGTACTGATTCTATCTTGTAGCTTGTACATGTACATACACGTTCTATCTTATCTACACTGCCACGAGTCGAGCCGTATTTACTAAGTTGCGTTTCAGCATCCGAGGGCCAATATGTCCGGCACTAACGATCTGGAAGACTTGATATCCAGCATTGAGGATCGGCGGAGGAATGTGGATTTTGCTTGTACTTCAACGATCAATATAGCCACAGATTTGGCTGAGGCTGCAGAATGCTACGAGGGTCACGTAAGTATCAAACACAGAGTTTCACTTTGTTGTTTGGTGGAGAGAACCTCGTTCAGTACGAAACCTAAAAAATTGAAATTAAATTTTGTGTTCAGTGATGAAGTTCCTGCACGAAACCAAACTCTGTGCACAAATGATCAGAGTCAGAAATAGCTCAGTTGCACACGCACGCACGCACGCACGCACTCACACACACGCTCACACACACGCACCATACAAATACTAGATATGCGCGTGGACACTGGTACATGTGCCTGTCCCTCCAGAAACTTGCGGAGAAAATTCGGAAATAGCGCGGAAAAGTTGCGAGATAAAAAATGCCACAAACTGCGGGGAATATTGTGGTGAAATTGCGTCCGATTTTGGTACACGTAGTACGAGTCGTACAGCACAAACCATACATAACAAAACTAAACACTGTCCCCACAGAATAACGCAGACAAAATCCTAAAATGATGCGCATAATTATGCGGGCGAAAACAGGCCATTATGCGGCAAATATGCGGGTTAATGCGGTCATTATCTGTCCCTCCAGGAACTTTCGATTCCGCGGCCGCGTTGTTTTCCGTGATTTGAACAAAAGTCCGCGATATCCACGATATTTCGAAAAGAAACCGCGATATTCGAGTCATTCTTCGATGTTGTTTACTTCTTCAAGCTCGTAAGTAGTTTACTTGTGAGATCGACACCAGAATGGAGAAGTTTCTGGGCTAATCAGCGGCTAACAAGTCACAAAATAAGGCTCGCGTCGAGTGTTATCCGAGGGTGGAGGAAAGCTGTCTTGCAAGCTCCTGTGACGTCAGGCAGTTGAACACAGTCGCAATTGAGTACAGCGCAGCTCACGTTCTGTTTTGTCATGCATGATTTATGCTGTACGACTCCTGCATCGTACCGCATTACAGTACAAGTACCAAAATCGGCCGCAATTTTACCACAATAATCCCGCAAATCGTGGCATTTTACCTCGCAACTTTTTCCGCGATATTTCCGAAATGTCTCCGCAAGTTTCTGGAGGGACAGCATTATGCACGAGTTATCTGTCACTGGTACAACTGAAGCGTGCAATCTCATGCAAGAATACAACTTTGTCGTACAAACTCATGAACCCATACGACTTTGTAGTACATTTTCAACAGCATGCACTATTTTCTTGTACATTCTCATGAATAACGCGGGATTTATGCGAAATCTCACGAAAACGCGGATGATAACCAATAACGCGGAAAATTCCGCGTCCGCGGAATCGCGGTATCCTGTGGGGACAGAAAACAGCTTTACTTTCTCCATCCTCGGACAACACTTGTCATAGTTGCTGTGCTCGTTCCTTAGCAGAAATATGCCGAGCCTTATTTTTGGACTTATCAGCCGCTGGTTTGCCCAGAAACGTCTCCATTCCGGTGTCGATCTCACAAGTAAGCTACTGACGAGCTTGAAGAACTAAACAACATCGAAGAAGACAAATATCTCTGGTGCTTTTCAAGTATCAAGGACAGTTCTCTACAATAACACGGATGATTTTTCCAATATGAAGGATATCGCGGACTTCAGTTGAAATCATGGAAAACAACGCGGCCGCGGAATCGCAAATTCCTGGAGGGACGGATGTACATGTACATGTATGTAACATTCTTGAGCTTGTTTGTTTTGGCTGCAGATCGCCAACCTTGAGAAGTACACTGGTATATATGCGGGGCTTGACCGGGAGGTGGATGCAGTGAAGTCGGCACTACAGAAGATCAGGAAAGCTGTTGCAACACAACCAGCCAGTGAGGAAGAGATCCCAAACCTCCCCGAGCTCTTCAAGCAATACCACTCTGAAGCTACAACAAAGCTAAACAAGAAAGACATCGACAGCCACCGGTGGAATGTGGAGTTTCGTCAAAAGGTATTCATTCCGTTTTTGGCAGCAGATTTCGTCTTTCCACGGCCATCGTTAATGGGCCGTGGAAGCCACAACCCGTGCTTGTACTGTTGCACTGCATTAACTTAGTGCACTCTGTCACATCAGTGTTGCCTTACCCCGGCGTCGAAAGTGAGGTGAACAATGATTTCCCCGCCGCATAGTTAGTTACACAGTCTGGTTTAGGTAGTCTTGCTGGCCCGTACTGGTGCAGATAGCGGTGTTTCCAGTCAACAGTTTACTAGTAGGCCGCATGCACAACATAGTGTGACGTGATGATCCCTTTCTTGCGCCTTTCTGGACGAAATGTGTGCTCAGTACACTCCGAAGTACCTGCAATGCCCATGGCATCCTACAAAATTGTACACACTTCATCCTTGTTTCATCACCTCTCTGCATTCCCATTCTGCTGTGCATGTTGTGATGTGCGTTTGTATTGTGGCCCGTGCATCGTGTGATGGTCGTGCTGCACTAGGTTTATGGAGGTGATGGCGAGGCACACGGAAAGGGCGTAGCTACTGGCGACGGCGCAGAGAACGATGAGGATCTGGTCATCTCGCAAGTGGAGGTATCAACGAACTGCCCAATCACGCAGAAGCCGTTTGTTGAACCCGTCCTGAATAAGGACTGCCGGCATACGTACACCAAGGAAGCCATCCTGAGTCATCTGCGCAAGAAGAACGGCCGCGTACGCTGCCCTGTGCTGGGTTGCGTAAAGGTAGTCACTGAAGCAGGGCTTGTACCGGATCATGCGCTGCAGGGCAAGTTGCGAAGACAAAAGAATGCCCTTCCAGCCAGAGGTAAGTAATGATGTACGTTCAATTCATCCCAGGGCCAGGGCAAACATTTTTTTTTATAAAGCAATGCTGGCCATATGCACAGCATATCGATAGGAACTTGTCCCACCGGTGTTATAACTTAGGCATTCCATCCCATTTTCAATGACGTCTGATCTGTTCTCCGTAGTATCGCCCGAGGGCAGTGCTGGCATTGACCCACCCATACACAGTCACAACTTTCCTTCTTTAAAAAAAATGAAACAAACATTTTGCATCCTCATAATAACACAGCTATTCTTTTGAGATAAACCATAAGACTTTTTTTGTGGCAAAAATGGTACCGTCTTGCTTTGCATTTGCGGTGATTAGGTGCTAAGACAGATTGTTACCAGTTCTTCGGTTTGTATGTACATTGTGCTACTTCTGTTAGTGGCTATAGTGCACAGCAGCAGCAGCTGTTGTGCGTGTGTGTGTAGTACTAATCCAGCATGTACGGCAGTGTCCTAAAGAGTGATATAAATGGCATACATTGACACATACCTACAAGACGGCGAACGGCTGTTTGTGCTTGATGGCGTGCAGTATATGCGAGACGGAACAAGACAAGTGAATGCTATGATATAACAATGGTAGTGCTGATTTGGTCTGGGTTATTGGTACGATTGGGTTGCTTCCTATGACTGAACTATGATTGGGGGTTGTTGGAACTAAGGTTGGAATAGAAGGTAAATGTACGCTAAAATAAGAAAGCACTAAAGATCAATTTGTAATGGGTATTAGAGCAAGACGTGTTATTGTATGTGATGTCCGGACAGGTGTCCGGGTTGTTTATGTGGCTGTGAGCGCCGTCAGCAAATAAATTATTGAAATGTGCCTAGACTAGCTTCTTTCATGTTGACGACGACGACCGCGTGGAGACCTACTCCTACCTACATGTAGATGATCCACAGTATGCTGGGCATGGTATGTTCTGTACATTGACAGGGCATTCCAGCAGGCTTACTTGTGCTTTACCAGGTTGTATATGCATGCGAATATCCGATCCACCTACACAGGAGTATAGTCAGATCAAAACAGATTTGAACTCTTTGACAAACTCAATTGACATGCCCAGCCCGAAACACTAAGAACGTTATAGTCTAGAAGTACAGTATTGGCCTCCTGCTGTTCTGGAATACAGCTGTTGTTATAGACACATTAGGGCCGATTTCCACCACGGTACCGTGAGTGTGTACCCATGGTGATTTGCTCACGCGAGGGGCAGTTTTGGCGTGAGTTCATCCCGTGGCTTGTGCCGTACCGGACCGCGGACATTCCGGTGCCGAGGGCCTCTGGGGGGGGGGGGGGGGGGGGGGGGTGGAAATGGCATGCCGTGGTATTCCGTGAGGTCGAATGCAGTGAGTAGTGGGTATTTTACTACTCCCTGATAGGAAGTTTTTTCATTCTTTTGTATTTGTGGTATGAAGTTTTTTCTTGGCTTTTGGTTTTTCGATTGGTTGATTTTTTGAGCTTTCTCCAGTCATCTCCCTCGCTATTTTCCCTCCAGACCAAAGTCAGAAATTGATAAAAATGGTGATCTGGCCTGCCGACGGAATGCACGGAACGACTGTGCGCAGGTGTAAATCACTCTCGGCTTCAAGCTCGTACCGTGGGGTCCACGTGACCCACCCAGATCGTTGGCAGACTCGGCACGGCACTCACGGTACCGTAGTGGAAATCGGCCCTAATGCTGTTAAAGTGTGTCTAAGAACGTGCAATAAGAACGTAGCCAGATTGCTGGAAAAATTAGAACGTCCAGTATGACCCCTTTCAAATGACGTTCTTGGGCATGTAGCGAGCATCGCGTTTGCATGTGAAATGTACATAGTAGGGAGGTTTAGTTCCCACGTAACGGAAACGCGTACGTGGGTGATCCACGTAAAGTGGATGAAGGGCACCCACGTTGCAATGTTGTGTTTAGTCACACGGAACAAACAAAAGCATGAAGCGAAAGGCCCAAACCTGGTCAAAGACGAAGCTATCCGGGCCTAAGAAGCTCATCCAATATTTTTGATTTTTTCGTTCTTCGGAAACTTCTTCAACTGAGCACAATGCGCTCCATTCTGATTTTCACCCACGTTCTGGCGGAACGTGAGTGAGCCTCCATACACGGTATGTCGTGAATCAGAAAACGTCTGTACGTGGGTCACTGAGTATCACGTGGTACACACACGTAAAGTACCCACGGATTACGTGGGACTAAACCTCCCTAGTGTAGTGATAACACCCGGGGCAACACGTGTGCTGCTGATGTACTTACTGGCTGAGGACCTTTCTCCAGAGAGCCATTGGTCATGCCGAGCCTGTCGAGTTTGACTGTGACCTCGTTCTTGCCTAGGCATGGCCACAGCTGGTACATGTTCTGCTTTACTTGCTGCAGCATGGCATGGCACATTAATAGCAAGCAACAGGGCATAGTATCATTACACACCGGCACCAATAGATTACCACAAGTCCTACCGTGTTTGCACTTATTTTTGGTAGATTTCAGTAGACTTTGGCCTTGGGAGCCACAGCCGATACAGATATCTAAGCTCAGCCGCCCTGGGGATAAAGGCAAGAGGCCATCAATATCAGGGAGCTATCTCCAGAAATGTGAGGTACCTACATGGCACGGTAGAATTACATTTTACATGAAATCTAAATGTAGGTGGAAGAGTATACAATTGAGAAAAATGTAAACTGGAGCTTACTAAAAGCTCTCATAACAGTAATCGTTCTTTTCAAGGCCAAGAACATTGCAGCGTTTCACAACTTGTCCGTTGCCTGAGACTGCGGCGCAATTGACGTTATATTTGACCTCAATTAGCACTCGTGGCAGGAGAGGGGTACTTCTATCTATTGCCTGCTCCTCTTACCTTCCATTCAAGCACACTAGTGCGTGCGTACAGTCGCTTAACCGCACACATCCGTTTCCCACAAAAATATCCGGATAGGCGAGGGAACCAGATAACCGAACACCGTTTATGTTGGATGCATCACATATTCTGTAAATATGTAACCAACTTTTTTCTTCCGGATGGCGAGGGATCCGGATAAAAGAGGACCGAATAAGCGAGGTCTGACTGTACTACCGGTATATATCAGACAAGAGTGGACACACACTAACAAGAAAGTTGAGAAAAGGTTGCCACTACTTGTAATACCACATAGTGAAGTCACTGCTTGTATCAAAGCAAGTAGAAGCTGCCTGTTTTGCTTCTCAAGGCACAGCATGAGCAGCAAACGTATATACATAATCCGTGGGCGTAATGGTAATATTATGCTTCCTTACCGGTTTCACCTCTTCCTTGTTGAGGCACACATCTGTTACTGTACTGTTTCCCACCCAAGCCAGACGCATTCCTGCACCATCTTGCTTCAAGCGGCCTCGCAGTAAGAAAAGGCGAATGTTCACGGCTGGGGCACAGTCAAGAAGCACAGACATTACAGGATTAGATTTGCGTGGATTCGCACCTTCTGGTCTAGTTTCTAATGAATAGCAGGTGATATCCGCTTGGGAAATTTTAGATGGACAGTGGAATTTTATGAACCGTCATCTTCCCCGCTGCGAGTGGGGAGTTTCCTGGCGTCCCTTGGGTAATGCTGTGAGCATACGTGTGGTGTAGATAGAACTTCTGCGATGGTCTCTTACAGAATGACTGCTTATGTTCGCACAACTTACGTGATGCGGTTTTCGTAAAGTCAAACACAAAGCGGTAGGCTGTGCTGTGTGGTGCGCCAAAGCTGTGAAAGCCGAGAAGAGCTGGCTGCTCGGGTGTGCCCTCCAGCTGCACCCGAGCAGATACGGCACTCAGTAGATATTCGGTCATTCTGTACAGAAAATAGAACAAGAGAAATAACCGTCTGCATTCTGACTTCACACAATGGATTTGGCTAGTGAAGTTGAGGCGAAAGACACCGCAGCTTGTGCACCGCAAAGTATGGTCAGACTTGGAGTACGATCAGTAAATTCCAAGGCAGGGATTGAGTTTCATTGGTGCCACGCATGGACTACATACGGTACTTTGCCGTCATAGCACACATGAGGCATTCTTCCCTCTCTACCCAAGGAACTTCACAGTGTGGCCTGAACACACATCCGCACTTGCACCCACATTTTCACACACACACACACACACACAAACACACGCATGTATGTACAGTTGTGCTCGACGGAATCCGAACTAAAGTGCTTTTTTACACCCTCAACTTGCACGGCCCTTGTTGCCCTCGAAGTAGGACGAATGCGACTGGACGTTCACATGTGCAAGTACAGTGATTTAATCGGAACTGGTCCAGGGTGTCAGTTGTGCACTTTGGGTCGGATTTCAGTGAGCGCAACTGTACACGTACCAAATAGCTCCTGCCCATATACTCACCGACTACTGTGCTTCTTTATCCTAGCTTCAAGTGATGGCGAGGAGGCGCGCACATGATCCATTGCTGTCATGTCTCTTGCATCCGTCACAGAGAGATCGGAGGATGAGCGAAGCAAAACGTCTACCACTTTCATATGGTCTCGCTTGCACGCCTTCGAAACCCACATAAACAAAGACACCAAGTTACAGATGAGGCTACTGATCGTTAGGATTATTCGACCAAATCGGATGTCTCAGAGCGAGAGAGAGAGAGAGGGGGGGGGGGGGGGGGGGGGAGAGTGCATGTAAGAGAGTAAGCAAATGAGAAAACGTGAGAAAGAACCATGCCCAATTTATCCCAGACTGGACGCATCAGTTGCGCACAGGGCATGACATGTGTTAGCACAAACCAAGAGGCAGTAGCAGTTGAACTCACCATAATCAGTGCTGATTCCTGCGTTGCCAGTGACTGCGCATCCAGCTGAGCACCAGCACGTACGAGCCGCATACAAATCGAATGGCGGTTCTGTGGCAGGAAAGCAGGCAAGGGATGAGATGACAGGCACAGTCTTCAGAATGCAGGGAAGTACAGTCAACTTCGCTAATAACGACTGCGGATATAACGACAAGACGTGAATAACGACAGAATTGTCCATGCCCAGAGCAAAGTTCCATCCAACTGTAATACATATAATGCGACTTCGGGTATAAGGACACTTCGCGAATAAGGACACTTTTCTGATGCCCTGCCGAGTGTCGATATACGCAAAGTTGACTGTAAGTACTGTTGCGGACATAAGTCCATTGAGAAGTCAATCGGATAGTGGCGCTGGCCGTGCAGCCGTGAGCACTGATTGTCCATTTTCACAGTGTTACAGTGTGTGTACTAGCACTCGCTAAGCAAGTAAGGACACTGGCTCCAGTCATTTCACCGGACTTGTATGTCCACAACAGTACTTTGAACATCTGCGTTCTAAACGAATACATTCCACTGCATAGTACATAACATCAGAGCAAGAGGTTGGAACGTTGCCATACACCGGCTTTTGTCTTCGATAAAAAAAAAAAAAGTAAATTATCGTATCCGTTCCCGAAGGGAACTCACGACGGCCGCTAACACCCGATAAACCCTAGCGGCAGATGCAGCGCCTAACGGTGGGGGTGAGTGGGTAAGTCTCACAACCACTGGCACAAGTGCCGAAAGCGACCCCATTAGCTGCATCCATGTACCCCTTGTGCCTGGCCACAAGTTCCCAGTTGACTGTGGGTAGCAGCACGGCTGGAAAAACCGCTCTTCGATACAGTCATTACAAATGCAATGCAGAGTGGTTTGGGAGAGAGTACTGGCAAGAAGAGGAGCTAAGAAACAGTCAGCACTATATATTTTTTAAATCGTGGATCACATCAAGGAACCACCTGCAATAGCAGTATAAACTGAACCCACCCCACTTAATGCGTCGATTCGGGCAGGATTTTGAAACCGGCCCCCTGTACGTTGCAGTACATCGGAAATGTGTCTACTACACCAATGCTGTCTTTCTTACCCGCTGCGCTGCGATCATTAGTGGCGTCTCCCCGTTGTGCGGCTGCATGTTGATGTCGCCCCCTACCTCCTCCAGAAGGAACTGGACCACTTCCTCTTGGCCATACTGGACGGCCGTAATCAGTAACGTGGCCCCTTTGCTGTCGACAATGTGGTTGAGGTTGACCTTGTGCAGGGCAGCCGCACGAAGAACGCTGACATTGCCTTCCATTGTAGCAGTTGCCAGTGCATCTGTTGCAAAGAACAAAACAGTAACAAATGAGTGAGAAGAGAATTAGCGAGAGACTGTACTTTCGGTGGCCCTACAGCACTACATACGGCAGGAGAATGTAAACTGCAGGAATACCAGCAGGCCGTAAGTGACACTACCATAAAACCTACATGTACGAATGTTCTGTGTATGACAGCAAATCTCCACACATAACACCAAGATCATTCTTACCAGGAGCCATGTCAACCACCGCTGACTTATTCTGTAGTGGAACATGCAGCAAGAGAAGATCAGAAAAGCAAACATAGTATGCTGCAATCCATCATATAGCCTTCTTATGTCATACAGGAAAGAAATGTGTACTGCTCAGGGCATGCTCACACTACGACAAGAGGCTCGCGTCCAAGCGACAGCATCACTCAGAAACGTGATGACTGTGCTCACACAAGGTCTAAAAGTGCCGAGAGATGTTGCGTTTTCAAATTTCTTTCCTGACGTTCAAAAAATGTGTGCATTTCAAGTTCAAATTAGAGAGGTTCCGCATAACGTAATTACGTTAGTAAAAAACGTAGTCGATCTACGGAAAGTCTTACGTAAACTGCATGCGCATCTGTGTTCCGCCATACGGAGTTTTCAAATCACGTAGCTGCCCTTGGCAACTCCGAACGCGGCAGTGCACAACCAGATCGACCTGGGGAGAGAGTCATAAATTTGTACCCCAATCCACTTGCGGACCAGATACGTTATCAGAGCCCTCTCTACGTACTCTACGTAGACAACTGTCCGTAAGTGGAGTGCAAACTCGCGAATTCACGGGTTTTCCCCGCCCACTAACGTAACGTTGCTCAACTTTACGTAGTGCGGAACCTCTCTATTGAGTGAGCTTTACAGGCAGCGAGCACTCCTATTTTCATGAACGGCCATGTCGAAAGCTCGAATCTCCAACATTGACAGATGGCTAAATTGTTCTTTTTCACAGACTCGACGTCCAAAGCTGTGCCCCCCCCCCCTCTCTCTCTAGAGGCTGCAGTAAAGTTTCGAAATGTAACTGCAACGTTAGGATCATGTACATTCCGCAGCCATGCAACTTGGCCGCTTGAGTGGATGGCCACAGGTGTGGACACAGTGTGAACATGCCCTTATTCTACCGCTCCAGCACAAGGGAAATATCAATGTGACAGTTATGCCTGGGGAATAACCGCTACACACACACACACACACACACACACACACACACACACACACACACACACACACACACACACACACACACACACACACACACACACACACACAACCTTGACTCTCACAGTTGTAAGACCTCCTATGAGGCAGCTGTTGGCAAAGGTCAAAATCACACACATGGACGCATGCATTCACATTTCTGAAGCTCAACACTATAATAACTGACCTGGGACGATGCCATAATCTCGCTGTCTTCATACTCATCAAAATCAAAATCTGCATTATCATTTTCTTTATCTGCATGGATAGCTGTGCCAAATGGCAAATCCAAGCCCTGGACAACAGAAAAAGACATCATGTGAGTCATTACAGGGGTTGCACATAACAACGTTTTGTAACATTCCACAAACTTTGACACAGACAGGCGATGACAAAAAAAGATTACGAAAGTGGTGTATGTTGTAACGTCTAAATGCTACAGATGTTCGATGTGCGCTACCTCTCTCCACATTGATTGCATGGTTCAACTGTCTGGACATTTGCAACGCAATGAAGGGTAATTACATGTAACTTGGAATCAAAAGGCAGATTGTAGACGGTTGCATCTAAATGTACGCTCATGAAGTAGGTCAACTTGTGTCACTCCCCGGGAATTCCTCCAGCAGGGGCACTTGGAAACACATGTACTAAAGAGTATTAGTATATAGACAGTTAGTGGTGGCAGTATCTTTGGAGGCAGGGATTCCTTTTGTACCCTGTGGCCAATACATGTACAACCCGAAATGCTTTAACCCTTTACCTTCTGTGTGTACATGAATCGACCGAATTTGGTCGATGGACATGCATGCACTAAAACCTGCGTAACTCAATCAATTCCTGACGGAATCTCAAAAACTAAATATGCAGGAAGAAGCCAAAGAGCCTAGCTTTGAATTGCAACTATCGGCAAAGAGCTGCAATGCCGCAATTCAAAGATATCGCGCTCGACATTTCAGCCACGGCAAAAGTCGATTTTTTTCTGAGTGACTGGCCTTGAGCTGGGGATTTCCCCTCTCCTGACATGCTGAGTCACCTGGGCATGTTTTGAGCGCGTGGGCAGCATAAAAAGAAACTCAAGGAAACAAATTTGAAATGTTTACGATGAAGGAGTGAGAAATGGCTGACGAGGAGAGGATTTTCTCGGATACCCAGCGGTGGGGAATATTTGAAGCACCCTGGCGTTGGATATGTGATCTCAGTAGTGTCCAGTTTGAGCTCATTGTACGCAGCTCGTGGAGAGTTTTCCAGAATGCCCAAGATTGTGAAAATTGGTTGATTAGAACCAAAGATATTCTCAAAATGAGGTGAGAAATATCGCATTTGGAACTGCCTGGGAATTTTGGTCAGAAGGTAAAGGGTTAAGTGGCATTGTCTTACCTCGCTACTGCTACCAGCATCAGAGACCACGTCTTCTGCCTTCTTGATTTGAGTAGGCTTGCCATTCTGCTCTGTCTTCCGTGACTTCGAAGATGATGGCGCATTGCTTGCGGGCAGCTTCAGACACGGCGATACTGTAGCCTTTTTCTTCTTCTTCTCCGGGTGGTCCAGAGCCTCGATATTCTTATTAATGGTTTCCTCGCGTTCCAGCAGTTTCACACCAACCAGTGAGTTGACCCAGTTCTCTGTAAAAGTATCAGATCCAGAGGAGTTCGGCTGCCGCAAGCTGCCTAGCTGCTGGACAGCATCCACCGTCAAGTATGCTTGCGTTTGCTCGGCAGAGCTTGTCGGTGCCTTCCACAGAGGTGGGGTTGAGTTTGTGGCCTGAAAGACCTCCACAACACCAGGTGTACGAGCTGTAGGGTGATTGGAAGCTGGCGTAATGACGCAGGATTTTTTCCCAGGTGTGGCATGGCCAGCTGGCACATCGGCTACCGCTTGACAGCTAGGTCCTACTCTCTTGAGCATCGCCATATCGTTCTTTGCCTTTGCTTCAATAGCACCGCAGGATTTGCTTCCATTAGCAGCAACTGCTCGATCATCAGTCCCAGGACCAGCAGACATAATATCATCCACGGGGGACTTGCTGCAACCATTGGGTGATATTTGTAAGTGGTCAGTATTTGATGAAACTTGCTGGTTGCCACCCTTGGGTGACACTCGTTGAGTGCAACTATTGGGTAACCCTTGATGGTTGTCACTATTCGGTGACACTTCTGACCTGACATTATGGGGTTGCACTTGCTCAGGTGTTACCTGATTCTCTTCATCAGTATTCATGTTCTCCTCCTTGCACTGTGGCTGTGCCATTTCCTCATGAAGTCTTGGCCCTGTTTCCACCCCACTATCCTGTTCCGGATCTGCTGCTCCCTTGACAACCGGTTTGACCTCCTTCTCATCGATGCCGTTGGCGTTTACCAGTGGGACGTCACTGCTGTTGGCTGGCTGTGATTGAGAAATGGCATTGGGTGTATGACCGGTATTCTGTGTATTTCGTCGGACACTGGTTGTTTCCACCTTGGTATCATCAGTAGGTGTTTTAGCATGGCAACCAGTTGAAAAGCCATTCGACTGGTCAGGAGGTGCACTGCTAGCATGGGCCATTGGCTTGCTACTATCGGAATTGCTCTTCACCGGAGTGGTTTGCGACGGCGGAGTCTTGCCAGGGTTTACTGCAGCGGAAAGACCAACAGAAGTAGAGACGTCCATCTGGTTTTCCAACTGTGTGCCGTCAAGCATGCCTGATGACTTTGCTGCTTGCTGGGGTGAATGTGATGGAGTTGGCATGGATGATGAAGGTGACATATTCTTTCTCGTCTTCTCTACAGCCATGAGGTTAGCAGTAGAAGCAGCCCCGGCAGGTTTCCTACCTCTAATCTTGGCCTTGTCAACTTTGTCTGCAGTATTGGCGGGCTGCTTAGAAGGGACAGGTGAGGTTTTGACTGAAGATGCATTGTTGTCGCCTCTAGCACTAGCGCCGCCTGTGCAATCACCACCCTGTTCATAACAGTTAGGTGATGGTGCGGAGATCACAGATACATGTGTGTGCACATACCAACGCGCACGCACGCACACACATACACACACACACACACACACACACCACCACACACATACACAAACAAACTCGCACAAAAACACACACACAAACACACAAGGCGTTAATTCAAAGATTCACAGGAGTGTAGTGAGCGGCCATGGCTGGATGGGTTTTCCTGAACTTGATCCCCTTGCCGCACATCCAAAACTGGGGTATTTTGGAGACATTGTTGAATCCGTACATTACTTGAGAAGAAGTTGGGAGGCTTCCTGCAGTTTCATAGTAAGTCCAATTGGGTGAACCCACCCATTCCAAAATACTTTTCATACATCACTTGATGGACTAATATTGAATTTAGAACAATTCGCTAGTAAAATCAGCACGAACGCACACCTATGTGTTTGCATGATTGTACCCACACGTTCTCATTGTCAACACCTGTATGCCATACACATTCAGTGATGACAGATCAGAAGCCCTTGCATGGCACATTGCATCATGGACACAATGGGATCCTTACCTGTGGCGCTGGGCTGGGATGACGAGGACGCTTGGGGTGAGGCGAGTGAACAGGTGATGACTGTCCGCTCTGTGACGGATACAGGGCGTATCAAGACAACAAATACACAAGCAAAGAATGTCAAAGAACATGGTTGTGTTCCTGTGTGAACCCTTAATGATAGCTTGCATGCTGTCCTACCGGTAGGACCACGGGCCCTACCGGTAGGACCCAAGAAATCGCGCTGCAAAAGTGCTTTTGGTTGAGAAATTTCTTGAAACAATTGTTGAGATGAGGTCTTTGTCAGGCAAAGTAATGGCGCAAAATGCAAGGCTATGTCCAGTGCATTGCATACGCGCAATTTTATCAATTGTCAAAATGGCCGCATATACTCCTGTCGGAGCGCTAGCAACTCTGTCCAAAGTGAACTTTGACGATGGCACATCAATCGTGGTGAGGTACTAATGTTTTTATTAGTCTGCCAAGGCGGTAGAATGCATAATTCCATACACCGTTTTCATGGTTACCATGGGCTGTTACCATGGAATTTCGTAGTATGCCTTGTGCGATCACGTCTAAAATTTGTGTACTCCTTTATTAGCCCCTGAGCAACAGTTTAGGGTCAGGTTTTAGGTCAATGTTAGAACAGAGGCCATGCAGCATGTCTGTGTGTGATGGTCCTACCGGTAGGACCAAGGTCTATGCAAGCTATCATTAAAATAGTGCTGCGTGCAAATCCTAGTCATGCATGACCCTTGGCAGAATACACTGTGGTGCTGTGGATGGCCAAGCCAAGCATGGCATTATGCACATGTGGCACCAATACTTCTGGTATACAAGCTGAAGTTAGGCATATGGATACATGTATTTTTTTTAAAGAAAGGTTTCCCTTCACAAGTTCGCATGAGACCGAATTCAATGCCACAAGTGTGTGCATGAACATCATGAGCAGGGCATCGGATAATGCTAGCATTATATCTAGCATATTTAGCACTTTCTGGAAACTAGCATTGCGCTAGCATAATCCAGCAAGTTTTTTGCAGAAAACTAGCATCTTCTTGCGAAATATGGAATTTATGTAGAAAGGAAAAGGACATAATGGTATGCGCCTCCGTACAACAACTGCTATCAGAAACAAGCAAGGAGAGATCTGTGATACGGCTGAGGCCACGGGTGGAAGGTGGCGTGAACATTTCGATGGCCTCCTGAACATCGCCAGTGCTTACGACTTGGACGTAGTGGACTCGATCGAGCAGCGGCCGGTTACGACGGAGCTTGGTGTCGTGCCTGAGTATGATGAGATTTGGCGTGCATTGCGAGGGATGAAGTGTGGCAAAGCATGCGGCGGATCCGAGATATCTGTAGAGATGCTGAAGTACGGCGGCCCTACCCTGATTGCGAAGTTGCATGAACCGATACAGGTGGTTTGGGAGACTGGCAGAGTTCCACTGGATTGGCCTGATGCTATCCTCGTCCCCATCCCCAAGAAGGGTGGCCTGGGGTCTTGCGACAACTGGTGTGGGATATCGTTACTGGATGTGGCTGGAAAGCTAGTTGCTCGCCTGATTGCCAATCGTCTGCAGGTTCTCGGAGAAAGGTGCATGCTTGACTCGCAGTGTGGTTTCCGCAGGGGCCGTGGTTGTTCAGATATGGTGTTTGCTGTGCGGCAAATCCTGGAAAAGTTGCACGAACATGCCACGAAAGGTTTCGCTGTATTCATCGATCTCAGGAAGGCGTACGACTCTGTTCCGCGGAGCGCTATGTGGAGAGTGTTGGCTAGACTTGGCGTCCCCGGGAATCTGATCACTATCATCAGTTCCTTCCGTAGCGACATGACTGCCAGTATCCGTGTGGGTGGAGACCTGCTTGCACCGATTTTGGGTTGAGAACGGCTTGTGGTAGAGTTGCACTATGGCCCCAGTTGTATTTAATCTTTACATGTGTGCAGTCTTTGAGAGATGGCGTGGCGTGATTGCTGATGATGGTGAGCTGAGGATCCTACTCGTCCAGTTTCGGAGAGAGCGGCTTTTCAACAGCAGATTGGCAGAGTATCGCAGAATTTGGCTGATGGAGTGTCAGTTTCCAGATGATTCGGCCCTGCTCGCAGTTACGCATGCTGGTGCTGAGAGGGCTCTATCCTCGTTCAGGGATGTAGCTGATGCGTTTGGCCTTAGTGTCCATATGTCCAAGACCAAATTCATGGCGGCTGGGGCTGGTATTGTGGATGCTGACCAGACCCCTTTGGGTGGTGTTGTTGACCACGTTGTGGCCTTTCGCTATCTCAGTTGCCATGTTACGCCAGACGCCCGGAGCTCGTTTGATGTGTCTCGGCGAGTTGCTGCTGCATCAGGTGCGTTCTGTACGCTGTGGCAGTCGGTTTTCGGCAGTGATGACTTTAGCATCGCCATTAAGCACATTGTCTACGGAGTGTCCTGGCTGTCCTTCTTTATGGCTCTGAGAGTTGGACCGTTAGGCAGCGTGATGTCCGTCGCCTGGAGTCCTTTCATCGGCAGTGCGTACGTTCCATCCTGGAGGTCAATCGTGGCCGGCAGATAGAGGAGCACATCTCCTCTCTCCAGGTGCGCAAGATGTGGGCCGATATGGAGGAAATCGCGGATAAAGTCAGAGTCCGCCGACTTCGATGGCTTGGCCACGTGTCCAGTGTTGCCACATCATTCTAGCCAAATATCAGTAGCATGAAAAATAACATGCATCATCCGGGGGCTTTTGCCCCCGGACCCCCCCCCCCCCTGTATAGCGACCACATGCGGCACTGATAAGAAAAAAACATTTCACGGTTTTGCGTGACACTCAGGCTGAGTTTGCCGATTTTTCCCCGAGACGGATGATTTCGCTTAGCGCCTCAGGAGAGAGCTATGGAAACACTCGTGATGCGCAGTAAAAGTCAAAAATTTGGACCATGACTCCTAAACCATGCACAAGGTCAAACTTGAACACTTTCATGGCTGTTGTCGGCAGGAGAAGGTCAATTGTCGGCAGGTCGCGACATGCCTCAAAAATCGGCAGGCTACTGACATGTCGGCAGGTGTGGCAACACAGCGTGTCCCGCATGCAGGGTCGAATCCCTCGCCAGCTGCTGTACGGCGCGTTACCGTCCAAACGTCCACCGCATGGACCCCGTAAGCGCTGGAAGGACTCCGCAAAGTGCAACTTGATCACTGTTGGCGTTCCTTTGGAGCAGCTTGGTGACATCGTCCAAGATCGACAGGGATGGCGGGTTACCTGCCGTGACACTGTCGACGCTATTGTCCAGTCCCGCATGGAGCCTGTGGCGAAGCCCCTCATCTGTGGCACTTGTGCGCGCAGTTTTTATCGGCCACAGGATATTGCGAGGCACAAATGTAACGCTGTTCGCGAAGCCCACGCGCGCTGAGTCTGGCGTTCCCCGCCCTGTGTACAACACGTCTCCTGGTCTGCCCCTTATGGGGCCACATAGCCAGTCATGGCAGTGGAAGAAGGAAGGTGTGTGTGTGTGTGTGTGTGTGTGTGTGTGAGAGAGAGAGAGAGAGAGAGAGAGAGAGAGAGAGAGGGAGAGAGAGAGAGAGAGCCGCTAACTAGTGTGTATGTACAAGTACATGCATGTGTGCACCGGGGAGGTGCGAAGGGCGTGACCGTTTGCACGAAAGCATTGGATGAGCGGCTGTCTCTGGAAGTGTTGTTTGTAGGGCTCAAACGGTCACGGTTTTACCCCTAACGGTTAACTGCTAAGCTAACGGTCGGTTTAATGGTTATGACCTATAAGCCACAGCAATCCTGCGGACTCTTTTTAAACCGTATATTTGACTATACTCATTCAAAAAATGTACCCTATTCAGTACAACGCACACATGTACATTCTCTTGCATGCTCATTCATACATATTCTCACACCAAGAGACCAGATATGACCGAGTTGACAGCCCAGAAATTGCGTACGCGTGCGACAGCCTGCGAAAGTGTATACTTTGCAACGACCTGATACTTTAAAAAAAATTCACCAGTTGTAGTCTTCGGGGTGCTGAGTCCAATGGTCTTGGTCCGAGGAAGCTGAGACGCTCCCTTCCTCCTTTATTCCCAATCGAACTCGCGCACTTCCACCGAAACTGGGTGACTGCGCCCTACTAGATGGGGATTTGTATGCAAAATGTCACTAAAAGCCCCATTTCGTTCTTATAAAAGCACGGATGACCGCCATTGGCCGATATGTTGTAGTCTTTTGGACGCTGAGTCGACTGGTTTTGATCCGAAAAGGCGGCGATGCAGCGTTCCTCCTTTATTCCCAATCGAACATGGTTGAACAAGCGGTCACATGCTCCTGCGTACACAAGTCACCTGGTCACCGTGCCTGCAGGGTACAACTTACTAGCCTGTTTGACCTTTTTTGGGTGCAGTCCTGTCACTCGAGTTGAACCTTGGTGTGAAAGTTGTCGCCTGCTGGCGCGGTGACCAGGTGATTTGAGCACCCAGGAGCACGTGACCGCTTGTTCAACCATGTTCGATTGGGAATAAAGGAGGAACGCTGCATCGCAGCCTTTTCGGACCAGAACCAGTCAACTCAGCGTCCAAAAGACTACAACATATGGGCCAATCGCGGTCATCCGTGCTTTTATAAGAACGACATAGCACTTTTAATGAGATTTTGCATACAAATCCCTATCTAGTAGGGAGCGTCGCAGCTTCCTCGGACCAAGACCATTCGACTCAGCACCCAGAAGACTACAACTGGTGAAAATTTGATTTTAGGGTATACTTCCCCTTTAACCGTTAATTCTTCGTAACCGGTCTGCAACCGGTTAATCGGACTAACCGTTTGAGCCCTAGTTGTTTGTGCCTGGAATCGGTCTTCAATGATTGTTCCTTTTGCATACTTTGTGTAGTTACTGTGGTTTGCTAGGTGGTCCAGGACTACATCAGTACATGTATAGGACAACGCTTCTGTGCAATGTGAATGCAAGCTGTAGGACTTGCAACAAAAAGGAAAGAAAGCTAGCACTCAACAAGTCAGTAACGTTCACCTTGGCCGGTTCTGTGTCCTTTGCACGCTTTCGCTTAACTCCAGCAATAGGCTTGTGTTCCTGCCCAGAAAGAAGTGATTTGAAGTCGGAGTTCGACCGTGCATATTCTTCGACCAACTCGTGACACCCAGACAAATTCTTCAGAGGCTCCCAGGAGTTTTCTTCTTCTCCATAGCCCTTCCATCTGACATACAGCTTCACCGAACGTCCCTAAACACACCAGGCCATACGAACAGTAATTACTTCACTCTGCGGGGTTCAAGAACTCTCGGTGAGAAAGTCAACTTACCTTTTTCCGATGTTCAATTATTTTTTCAACTTCGTAAACTTCAGACTCCGAACTCTCGTCCATTTATTCGGCGATACTGCTTTCTTCACTACGAAATATAGAGCACCTTGGTGCTATGATTCATGAGCGGATCGACTGGACTTGACATACATGAAAACTGAGCCAAAGAGGAAGCCTGGAAGAGAGGGAGGATGATCAGCTCAATCTGAGGGGAACAATTTTTGTTTTTTCAAACAACGAACTTCCAAGCCGAGAATCACGTTCAACATCCGCTACATAACGAAAGGTCACACTCACAGGTTCCTTGCACGGTACGAGTCCAGCTAGCATCACTACGACAGTAGATTACATAGATCTACGATTGCTCGTAGAGAATTAAGAAGGGCGTTGTCCCGGGTCAATCGATGAACTCCGCGAATCTTGGATCTTGCGATATGCATGCGCATATAATGCAGTCAGCAGTGATCAGTGTACGAGTACCGTAAAGTACCGCCAGAGCGCCCCGTCTCGCGAGAGTTGATGATATGATGTTGATGTTACAGCCAGAGAAAGGAAAATCGTATGACAGAGTGCAACGAATTGTGTACGATGTGAGAATCTTAGTGTACTAAGGTCACACTTGGCAGGTTTTTGTGTGGAGCTTGTGTCCTCTTGAAGGTACAGATTGACTGCAAAACGTGCAATATGTGTACAAGGTTCATGTCGTATGACCTACAGACAGCAGACCACCTCCACAATACGACCACGAAAGGATGAGATCAGGGAGTAGTACAATACCGGTATTGTACTACTACTCCCTGGATGAGATGGTGATGGTGGGATCGTACATTACAGTCTCCAATAGACACCCTTAGCAAACAACGGTAACGCTATTTTTTACGGTACTCGTACCTTGATCACCCAAATACCGTTGAAGCTGCAGCGTATAAACGTTATGGGGGCTGATTTATCGTTGTGACCAACGGTACGTGTTTTGGCCAAATATTGCATAGTCCGTACGCATTTCACCTTGTATCGCGTATATGGTGACAAAAATGGTTGTACCGCGCGAAATCAAAGCTACTCTCGTGGCAACAGCGTACTAAAAAAAGCGTGCATCTTGCTAAAGGTCGAACCCAAATCACGGTATTTTCCCCCTTACGATAATACCGTTACAACATAACGTTTGTTGCTAAGGGTGTCTATTAACTCATTACTGTACCGTAAAGTACCGCCAGAGCGCCCCATGTACGAGCTCATGTACGTCATGAGTTGTGTGGGCTATGCGGCCAACGCGGCGGAGTGCTAGTGACCAGCGTCTGCACTGAAAAAATTCGAAAGGCAACTCGAGCAGCTCAGCTGGATTCTGTTTGGCTGTTGAATGAGATGTCTTGTGCTAGTGGTGGGATGGCTCGAGTCATGCAGACCAGGGCCTAGGCCAGGGATGACTGTTTAGTGGTGGCCGCATCGTGTGTTGTAATCCTCGATTGGCGACGTGGAAGTGAGTGGCCTGGCCGCGGGATCCATTATGGAGAAGTATGCAGTGCCCACGGAAGACCAAGGCCAGGAGTCCAGTGACTCAATGGATGAAGAGCAACTCTCCATTGCATCTGAAGCCCCTGAGCCAGAGGTGAACCAGAAGCATCATCGAGTCATGGAGCCAAAAAAAATCAGTAGCAAATCTATTGCACCTCTCAATATCAAGGCCCCTAAAGGACGGGTTTCGTTCAGGAAGAACGCTGATGGAACCGACCCGCTGGGGGAGCGTCGCAACAATTGGCGGAGGTGTAAAGTTGAGATCAAAACGCTGGAAGGAAGCTTCTCTGTGCCTATGTGGGCTCCACGTAAGTTGTGTTCTCTGCTGTATAGCCAATGCTACTGGCAGCTTGGTTTTTCTCTCTGGCTTTCGTGAAATTAGCTGTAATGATATTTGCCTTCGATGATTTTAGTTTCTTTATCTCCCATGAGAATTTCAACACTGAGAATTATTTCACGCCGTTTGCCTTTTCGCTCTGCACTGAAAGTTTGTTCGGTGTCCCTGGCATCGATAGTACATGTACTATGGACAAAAAAAATACTACAAAATGGTGCTGAAAGACTGAGTAACATGTCAGTTAACAGTGTTGGCTCATGAACTGTGTGACCTGCCCGTGGTCTCGGAGTTTTTGTATTCAATCAAAAATCTAATACTGTACTCAGTAGTAATACTATTATAATTTCGTAAAGCTCCCTCCATTAATTAAATTATTTTACGAAATTTAAAACGCTAAAAAATGTTCCGTTCATTGTGCAGTACTGTATGTATGTACGTAGTAGCTCGCGATCGACGGCATTAATTTTATGAAAGTTAGATGATGGCGAAATGTTCTTTTTCTCAGTTCACGAATGTTATTCACTTATGAAATTTTAAAAAACTGATTTACAGTAAAGGCCGATTCACAATACAACTTCTTGCGACGCGACATGCGACACCTGCGACAGCAACACACGGTTCACAATCTTTTTCATGTTTGCGACGTCCTTATGCACTAGTAGTACTATGCACCTGCACTGAACGTGCATTGCACGTCCACCCAGGGTAGAAACTGTACTCCATTTGTGTATGTCGCGCGTCGCATGTCGCAAAAGTTGAACTTTCTTCAACTTCTGAGACAGGTGCCTTGCGACAGCGCGCGACAGGCAGTTTCTTGTCGCAACAGTCGCAAATCGCGTGTCGCGTCGCAGAAAGTTGTATTGTGAATCACCCTTTAAAATTACCCATGACTGAAGGAGTTGCAAACGGGAACAGTCTGAAGGAAAAAAAGTAAATATTTATTGATATTAACTGGATAACCGCAATCAATAAAACTAGCTGAACCGACATTTGTGTACTTTATTCATGCAATGTAAAAAGTATTGTCTCCTCGCCGTGTGTTTAGATATTAACTGGTTTGAGGGAAAGAGACAAATTTATTGATAGCAATGAATAATATTAGTTCTGCGGTCATGCCACACGACAAAGAAGTCTCAAAAGAGGTTTAGCCAAAATCGATTTTCTTGTCACTCTCATCAGTGGATTTTCGTGACTGAAGAATAATAATGTACAGCAGAGCAATAAATGATTATTCCCGTAGCTATGCAGAAGACGTTACTTCAGTAACGTCTGGCGCTAGCCAGGGTCCACACAGCTTTAATTTGGTATTTGTGTGTTTGTTTGTTTGTTTGTGTCACGCCTGGCGCTATCCCGTATCTGACGGCAAAAAAATCATAGGGATGTTATAAATTTGTCAATTCTCCTATTTTTTTCAGGCATATCCTGGGATTCGAACCCGCACTATCGCCCTACATGCATTCCCACATACACTTCGCATTCATACCCATTCTTCCAAGTTGCTTCACGTTATGATCTAGCGTTTGAAAGCCCTATTTGAATATTGCGGGCAGCTGTATGTGGCCAGCTGTGTTTGATGGTACGGTACGGGAGACGGGGTATCCCGACATATCACCGAACGACAGTTCACCGAGCGACAGTTCACCGACCGACAGCTCACCGAACGACAGCTCACCGAATACCCAGTTCACAGAATGCCCATTTCACCGAATGCACAACTCACAGAATGACAGTTCACCGAGCGGCCAATTCGCCGAACAGACATTTCACCGAAAGAAAGAAAAAACAAAGAAGGACGGAGAGAATTTTGGATTTTTAAATATATTTCAAGGATTCCCCAGAGGCCACTAAGCCTATCGAGGAGGTCTCCATTTGTCTACAGAGGTGAGCAGATCAATGAAGAACAATAGACAAGCAGCGAAAATGTTGCAATCACTCCACAACGTTGAAGAATTTTGAATTTTTGACAATAGAAGGCTGGTTGATATACAGTCAGACCTCGCTACCACAGAGCTTTTATCGGATTTCATTGACCATGTAATGTTTACACGTTTGTGTAATGTTTACTAGGGTTGAAACGATTATACCAAAAAGCGATGGATCTAGCTAATCATTACGGTTTTGATTGTCTCATATTTTTCACCCAAACGTACTAAAATGAACCCTTACTGTTGATGTTTCAACCAGCTAACACAGTGTTTTACTCTTACCAGTGGTGATGATTGGAATAAGGGATTGATTCAGTAAAAACTTGCTGCTTTTCAGAGCTATTCTTCCACCTTTGTAATTTTTGTGCTTGCCAGTTCGCTCATTTTGGTCACAACTTAACCGTGGAAATGTAGTAATTTTTGCACGCAAACCCGACACATGCACTTAGTGGTTATGCGACGTCTGACTGTACATGTACTACATTTGCCACATAACGTGCAACCAGCGCCAGTAGTGGCAGTACGTCAGTGCCAGCATTTCAGCCCTGCGAAACTCAGCGCCGGTGAAGTAGTTAGCCTGACTACGAACCAGTCATTACAATTTACAGTAGAATTTCGGTGAGCTGTCTTGTCGGTGATATAGCCATTCGGTGAAATGTCTTTCTGTGAAGTGTCTTTCGGTGAATTGTCCAGTCGGTGGATTGTCCATTCGATGATTTGTCTTTCGGTGAAGTGTCTTTCGGTGAATTGTCATTCGGTGAATGGTCGGTAAACCGGGAGACGGTGTCGTATTACCCTCGATCGTACCTGTCCCGTACCTATCCCTACCGTACCATCAAAGACGGCTGGCCACAATGCATATTCAAATAGGGCTTTCAAATGCAAGATCATAACGTGAAGCAACTTGGAAGAATTAGTATGTATGCGAAGTGTATCGGGGGATGCCTGCAGGGCGCGATAGTGCGGGTTCGAATCCCAGGTTATGTCTTAAAAAAAAGGAATTTTTTAAAGAATTTATAACATCCCTATGCTTTTTTTTGTCTAGGTCATCAAGGCAAAAAAGCATAGCGTAGGGCCCTGAGCTTCCAAGCTCTCTCGTTGGAGTGATACAATTATACAAAAAGTGCTCAAAAATGAGCGAGAACAACGAGGTGAGATAATAGTTATGAGCCATATACATTTTAACACAAAATGAACAGTGTGTGAACTTACGAATATAACTTGAGTTCTGCTACTTTTTTGTCACACTCTAAGTGTTTAGAAGTATTATTATGATGGTTTGTGTTTCACTGTACTTTGTCACGCACGATATGCTCGACAATTACAGGTGCTTGGCGCTGTGTGTATTCGTCTGGATAAGCCAGTTGTTCTCGCTCATTTTTAGCACTTTTTGTATAATTGTATCACTCCAATAATCATTTATTGCTCTGCTGTACATTATTATTCTTCAGTCACGAAAATCCACTGATGAGAGTGACAAGAAAATCGACTTTGGCTAAACCTCTTTTGAGACTTCTTTGTTGTGTGGCATGACAGCGGAACTAATAATATTCATTGCTATCATTAAATTATTGTCTCCACGTCGCTTTTTTGTAAATATTTATATTGATAATTTCGGGATGAAAGACGTTACATTGCACACTCGACAGTAGGGCTGTTCAGAACTGCATACCTGTGTGAGAAGTGGGTGCAGTAGGCAAAGCTAGCATGTTAGCGCTCATGCCGTTTTCCACAGCTCTTGTACTGGGCTTAAGCTAAGTGTAGCTTACTGTAAGTAGACAAATTTTCGGCCCATTCAAATTTCGGCCTTCCAGGGCTAAAATCCATTTCAGCCGCATCAAATTTTCGGCCTGTACTGCTGCCGTTTGTATACGCTGTCACACTGAACCTTGCAAAAGAAAATTTCGGCCGCTACAAATTTTCGGCCAAACACGACCAGGCCGAAAATAGCCGAAAATAAATATGCGCCGAATATTTGTTGACTTACAGTAACCCTTTGTGTGCCAGCCTAGCGTTTACACAACACTTCAAATTCACGCCGAATGGCCGACGTCGTGTATACACGACACACACGGACACACTACCTGTTCAAAAAGTCGGTACGTACATGACAAGAAATGCGATCATGTGAACGAAAACAAGCGCAATGTACCCACAGTAGTCCGTTCCAATAGATAGTTTATTGCCAGTTGGACGGAGCAGTGCTGGCTACTCCATTGCAATGCAGTTGAACTTCTCCGTTTTCCTTAGATTTTGATTTGTCTCGTCCAAGCCAGTTGAATTGAGCCTGTCTTCCTCTTTTCGCCTTTCTTATGTCTGTAAATCGCCCAGCTGTGTATCAACGTGTGCGCTCATTATGTCTGTGTGTGTGTGCGTGTACGTGGTGCATATGTGTGTGCCTGCATGTGTATCTACAGAAAGAAAAGATGGTGATGGAGAGGAAGTAGCATCTTTCAGCCAGGCTGGTGGAGATGGCCATATGGCCGAGTTCATTACGTAAGGCATATACAGTGCGGATCGGCTATAGGGTTGTCGGCTATAGTAATATACCTCTTATAGTGATCGTATTCTCAAATTCATTTTCGTAAACCACTCCTTTCTATACATATCGGATCGGCTATAGTAATATATCGGCTATAATGATACGATTTCTCTGTCAAAATAATTTTATTGCATACATTTTTCATCGGCTATAGTGATGATCATAAAAAATTATACATCGTAAATGGCGAGATCTGATCGCGGCAGTCAGGAAGCGCTGGTACGACTATGATATCCCTCGGAGGAAATTCGAAATGTTTGGCGCCCTTTCCAGCCTTTTCAAGAAAAAATCCTGAGAAGAGTGGCGGTCGGGTTTATGGTGGAATCCTTTCTAGCTTCAGTTCCCGTCGTTCTGAATCAGACCTTCATTCCGTGTAGGTTTCACTCCATGTTGAATTCCTCCGAATTGAAAAGTTTAGCTCGCCCTTTGACTCCTGCCGGCGCTCGGACTGAACATCCCAGCAGACACAATGCCTTTCTTATCATCAGGGAAGACGTACTCTACGTTGTTACTAGCCACTTGCCAGCTCAATCTAAATGCGCGCTCCAACAGCAGAATCGCAAAATTGTAGTGCTGTGGGACGCTCACAGGTCTTTAATAGCCTTTTTCCAAGCACAGCAGCTTACGCCGTGATTCACTGTTTCCATGTCATGTGACATGTGAGATACATCCATCACCACAATCTTCCCTAGTGTGAACAACGCATTACTCTCCTGAATGTGTTGCCAACTTGCCTAGCGTACCGAGCATATCCAGATGGCGGATTGCTTCAAAAAATCACTATTATCAGGGACACTTTTTGTCTCCCTTTCTTTCCTTTCATAATAGGTTTGACCAGAAGAAACCATTGAAAGTGACGATTGGACCTCGCACAGTTCCGTGCCTTCACAAGGTAAGATGATGATCTACTGCAAAAGCAGAAATTTTCTGTGGTGCAATATTTTCGGTATTCTCCAAAATCGGCGGTTCGGTGGAGGGAAATTTTCGGTAAAACCCGTTCTCCAGGTAAGTGTACTACATACAGTACCGGCTGTACCGAAATTTTCGGTGCGTTTTATTTTCGGTAAAAATTGTCGGCACCGAAGTTACCGAAAATAAAACACCACCAAAATGTTCTGCTTTTACAGTAACCTAAGACTGTCCTCATGTGCATAAATATGAAGTAGCTGAGTTGTGCAAGCACATCTGATAGTTGATGATCAGGCTGTGTACATGCACTAAACGCACCATGTGAGTGAAGTGGAGCATTCAACTTTCAAGTTGTTTTTTGTTTGTTGTGATTCTAAGTTCCATGCTAATGTGATCAGAAAGCAAAGTTTCATGTTGTTAATGTTTTCTGGTGACTCTGATACCATGTTGTCACCGTGCTACTTCAAGTAGTTGACAATTTCTGCTTAATTTGGTTGTTTTGTACCAGTGTACACACTACACCCGTCTGTTTCATGGATGTCCAGTTTCCTTAGACAAATCCATTTCATTATTTTAGTGATGCAGATATTTTCTCTTCGGAGTGTGTTGCAGCAGCTTGAGAGCTTTCTCCTGTTCTGTTCATTTTGCTTATATTCAGGGCTGCAATAAGTTCTTCCAGGATAACACCGCTATGCGCAAGCACTTGCACATTCACGGGCCACGAGTGCACGTGTGCGCAGAGTGCGGAAAGGTGAGGGAGATGGTTTTAACCTGATGCCATTGTTGGCCACCGCCGTCCTTAGACGAGAGAGCTTGAAAGCTCAGAGCCCGCGCTATGCTTTCTTTTTACCTAGGTCATCGTGTGTGTTATTCAAACTGCTAAAAGCGTATGATGACCTAGGTAAAGAGAAAGCATAGCGAGAGCTTTGAGCTTTCAAGCTCTCTCGTTTCACGCTATGGCCCTAGCCTTTTTTCTTCTCTTTTCATGTTTTGGCGCACTTATCATGGGATTCGAACCCGCGCTATCGCCTAGCATGCATTCCCTTGATACAAATCACATACTTGCACATACTACCAAGTTGTTTCATGTTATGATCCTGCCGACCCCTATTTGAATATGTGGCCAGCTTTCTTTGACTGTACGGTACGGGACATGTACGGGATAGCGCGCCAGGCATGGCGCGTCACGTGATGACGGCCCTACCACACACACACACACACAGATACGATTTAAACTTTATTCCCGTAGCTATGCGAAAGACGTTACTTCAGTAACGTCTGGCGCTAGCCAGGGTCCACACAGCTTTAATTCTGTGTTTGTTTGTGCCATCGGCATGCCTGGCGCTATCCCGTTCCTGTCCGGTACCGTACCATCAAAGACAGCTAGCTGGCCACAAACAGCTGGCCACAATATTCAAATAGGGCTTTCAAATGCAAGATCATAACGTGAAGCAACTTGGAAGAATGAGTATGTATGCAAAGTGTATCCGGGGAATGCATGCAGGGCGATAGTGCGGGTTCGAATCCCATGTTATGTCTTGAAAAAAAAATAGGAGAAATGAAAAATTTATAACATCCCTATGCTTTTTTGCGTAGGTCATCAAGGTGGTAGACGGTGTCATATTACCCTGGACCGTACCTGTCCCGTACCGTACCATCAAAGACAGCTGGCCACAATATTCAAAATAGGACTTTCAAATGCAAGATCATAACGTGAAGCAACGTGGAAGAATGAGTATGTATGCGAAGTGTATCGGCGGATGCATGCAGGGCGATAGTGCGGGTTCGAATCCCAGGTTATGTCTTGAAAAAAAAACAGGAGAAATGAAAAATTTATAACATCCCTATGCTTTTTTGCTTAGGTCATCAAGGTGGTAGACCATGTAGACGGTGTCGTATTACCCTCGAATGCGAAGAGAAAGTTTGATGTAGCCAATCAATGGAAAAAAAACATTCCATCAGTTCTAATAACATGCATGATGAGCTAGCTAGGCAAAAAAGCATAGCGTAGGACCCTGAGCTTCCAAGCTCTCTTGTTTTAACTTAAAGCGCCGTGGACCCTGTCTCACGGCTGTTCTGTACTCGGCACTTAACAATATGGCGGCATTTCCAAAGGTTCACGTGCTGGTTTCTCCAATTCGGCAGATCTTTGTGAACATCCTCGAAATTATAAAAATCAGTCGCATCAACCACGCGTGATTTGTGTTACAAGAAATGAAGAATAAGATGAAGTACAGTTTCGAAATTTTGAAAATTCGGTAGTTGTTCGACAAGAATAATAGACCAGAACAGGAAAGAAGAGAAGTTGAAACAAGGCAGTACATATACCAAGGGTTCTTACCTTCACTGCTTTGGCCACTTGCTCTTGACAGGCTTGCAGGCATCGTGTTCAGGTATAATGTGCTTACAAGGTGCTGCTGAGATATTGCTTGCAGACACTGAGCTGCTTGATGGCGGGAACAGTGTGCTCTTCCAGCAGGCACTGTACATCTTCAGCATTGTGTCAAGGTAGGCAAACGTGTCATGACAGCTGAATGTGCAGATCGGTATGGTGTTGTCCGGAGAATTTGGCTTGTGTCGATTGGCCACCTGCATGACAAATTTGAAGGATCCACCGCCATGACCGCCGCCGAGTTCAAATCCTGTCTGCTGGGATAACTCCAGCATGCCAAGTCAGCTGGTCATGCTCTTCGAACATGTCAAGGTAGTGAGTAACTGTCCACTAGATCCGGAAAGTATACTGCACTTGCCATGATGACTTCACCATTACGCTTCGTCACAGGCACCTCCTTGGCGGTGTACTCTGGAAGCGTATGCACAATATAGGTGTCTGCTGTTCGCTCGGATTCAAGCTGTACGCCAAAGTCATTGAGCCACCGCTTCATCTTCCTGATCTGATACCACGGTAGATTCATATCAGCTTTAATGGCCAACAGTGTTCCGCTCTTTGGTGAATTGGCTGTGATGCCTGCCTCGGCCAAAAGAAGCTGTCGTTCAGCTTTTGTCAGTCATTGTAGCCCAGCGACCTGATAAGCACGGGCACCATCAGGGCCACCACAAACAGTCTGCTCAATTCTCTCCAATACGTCTCGCCGCCGCTGAGTTGTTCGAACACTTGCTTGCATGGACAACACATTTGGAGCTGCTATTCTAGCAAACAACTGTGGCTTCCCATGAGCACTGCTTCTGAGCTCCAGCATGCCGTTTTGAACTCTCGGTTCAACCATGCGTTACGTGAGCTCATCAGCAAACTTTCCCCTGAGTTGGGTGGTGATGCTCTTGTAATGTCATCTGCTGGTGATGATGGCATTACTGTTTGGATTGGTGTGCTCTGTGTCTCTGGGCTATGTTCGCATTCCTGCCCATGCTGACACAACTGTGATATTGGCATCACCGCTGACAGCCATCCAGTGCTGGCTTTTGGTAATCGCACCGCACTGTCCAATTTTCAATCATCCGCTGTAGAACTTTGGGTGGCCGTGGTATGCTTGTCTCATTCACACTTGAATCACAGCTAGGACATGCTGGTGTCTCGTTGTCGCTCAGCCATGCACATACACACACACACACACAGCTACTACACAGCAGCTCTTCGCAGCATGTTGTAAGAACTGCCCCATCCACAATCTTTTCATAGATCTTACATTCCTGCACTACGTTCTGGTCCACGAAACGATTTTTACTAGCGGCTTAACAGCACTGAATAGTGGTGTTGCATTGCTTGTTATGCTGTCTTTGTTGACGGGGCGAGTGCATGCTGGAGTGGTCCTACTTGCTGGTGTAGATGGAGTGTGAGATGCTGATGTGTTTGCTGTACTTGGGCTAGCGTCGCATTCAGCTGAGTGACTGCTTGTACTGGACGATTTACGCTTTGAGGGGCGGCCACGTTTGGTTTGCTTGAATGTGCAGTTGGTGCGGTGATGGGGGGGGGGGGGGGGGGTGTGACATGCACTTACAGGAGCATAACCACCCGATGGTTTTGCTTGCAGTCGACTCAGAACCCGTTGACAGTTGACACATATAAGTACTGAGGATGAACTTGTGGGTCATCTGTCGAAATATTGATGCTGAATTTTGACCAAAGCTGGTCTTTAAATTCACTCGCAGGGTATTTGGCGGACTGGCTACATGACGTGAACCTTTTGCCACCCACACGACACATCCGGTCCAAAAGCGCAGCATGCTGGTCCATATTTTCAGAAAACCTGTTGGAAACGGGGGGAAGTGGATTGTATAGATGCTTAGAAATACTGTATTCGAACGAACTTTCTGCAGTGGGTAGATCGAAACTGACCATGTCCAGGAAAAAACTCTCGTTTGTCACTGAAAAATCGGTACAGCCAGGAAGACGGCCTGTTATTCAGTGGTGATAATGTCCACCACGAATAAGTTGCAGCAAGAAAGAAGTCCGCAAGAATGGCTGAAACAGCAACAAGAAAGATGAGAATGGTCGAGCGTGTGGTACCAATGTGAAACAAAGTTTTCCACGGATCAAAAACTGGGAGTTTCTGGTAAACCAGGTCGAATAGGACGGAATAAGACTGTGATTTGGGTGGTGAAATGTGTTGCTTCGACGCGCCATTCTCAGTGTCTTCTCAGTGCAACGTTTTGACAATTTGAAAATTCTGTGATTTTGCCGTTTTGAGGAGTGACACCGATTCGCGAAAAAACAGCCGTAGGCTACCAACATAACATATTTTGCATAGCTTCGGGAATAATACTTCGAAGTACACCTATAGCATGCACAGTAGGTGTAATATTATTTTTGGCTGTGTTTACACGGCAACGAAGTGCGACTGAAACGGAACATTGTTGCATTTACTACGATCGTTTACATGACACTGCATGAAAACGCACCCCGAAATGGAACGAAACGGAAACGCACATCACACTGTTTGGAAATGTTTTCAAAACGATTGTGTTCTCATGTAAACAGTCAAAACGATTGGAAACGGAGCGCGGTCATCGAGTATCATGATTGCTAGCATTGTTGTTGCTGATGTAAGTACCGGTAGTTCAGCTCTTGTCAAACTGCACTCAGCAGGCTAGGCGACGATACTCAGGCGGCTGAATACTCTTCTAGTATGGCTAGAACCATGCAGCACGTGCCAACTCCCACCTGAGTTGCCCGTTTTCCATTTTCGTGTCAACGTTTCAAAGCGATTTGCCGTTCCTGTGTTAACAGTTTGAAAACTATTCGTGGCTGGTGCCTTCTCATTTCGTCTCCGTGTGAACGCAGCCTTTGTATTCCTTCTGTAGCCTATCCCAGGGTTGCCTAGCAACTGGGATACAATCGGTACTGTAGTTATTGCTGGTTCTAACCTTGGTTTGCCCTGTCCCAGTATGTATCTGTGTGTTGAGTAATTTCAAGCAGCTATAGTAGTATTGCTTCTGACCTGCAAGTTTATTGTGTCTGAATACTGGTTTCTGTGTTGGATGGTTGTGCTCCCCTTGCAGGCTTTTGTTGAAAGCTCTAAGCTGAAACGCCATCAGTTGGTCCACACAGGGGAAAAGCCTTTCCAGGTATGCTAGCAGAGTGTGCTTCAGACTGGTTCCGAACGGGAAAGTGTCTGAATTGAGACCTCTGTAGTCTGTAGTAACTTTGTGATGTACATATTGGCAAAGCATGCACTCTGGTGTGGTTGTTTTGTGCTTCCAGTGTGGTCACGAGCCCACGTTGTTCCAGTGTGGTCACGAGCCCACGTTGTTCCAGTGTGGTCACGTTGTTCCCTGCTTGGCTTAACATGAGTTTGTTTGTATTGTATTTTTCTACTAATTCTGCAGTGTACATTTGAGGGTTGTGGACGTCGTTTCTCACTTGACTTCAACTTGAGGACGCATGTACGTATTCACACGGGTGACAGGCCATACGTCTGCCCGTTTGATGGTTGCAACAAGCGATTCGCCCAGTCCACCAATCTCAAGTCGCATATCCTGACACATGCACGGCCATCTGACAAGTCGGGCGAGCCTGCACATTCAGATGGCGAAGGCAAGGAGGGTTCATTGATGGCTGCCAGTGATGTCCCGGCATCGCCCTAGGCAGGTTGTGCTTATCGCAGACACGCCCTTGGCGATACGGACGTCTTTAACTTCGTGTTACCCCAGCGCGCATCTGCTTCGTGCCTGCCATAGCTACCTTAACGGTCCTGTCCTGTGTTGAAATCTCTGCCGGCATGGTACCTGTATATGTTATTGTGTATATATGTCTACCTTTTTATGTGTTTTTTTTATCTGATCTTTTCTGTAAATACAACATTGTGCAGATCTTTTAGCACACTTGTAAATAGTTTAACCTGTACAAAACATTAGGTGTTCACTCGCCTTGCTGACTCAATTCCGCCCTTGGAGTTTCGCTGCCTCGCTCTCTTCTACATTATTCTGTCTCGCCTTTGGTGCATGCCCTTGTTCGTCTGCAGTACAGCCTACCCGAATCCTAGCGTGCTGCTTGACCCTAGACTGGTGCATGTCGTTTTCTGTTGGCGTTTGTTTTATTTAATTTTATTTCTTTCCAGATTTTGCTGAGAATCCTGCAATCTTCGACATGGTGTGTGTGTGTATGTGTGTGAAATCCAGTCGCGTCACTCGCGTACGCGCCGGGCGTTGCGCAGCCCTCGACCTGCGAACACTGGGCTGCGAAATGGTGCAACTTGCAGCAAGGCGAAAACTTGAGTGACCGTAACTACGGAGCAACGAGTCCACGCCAATGATTATGTGCTCCCGGCCCGGTCCCTCATCTCATGCTCATCGCTAGCGCTAGCGCTCCCGGCTTCCGACACATGACAGGCTAGTCTCTGCTCCGCGATACCAGCCATGCCATGGCCAGGTCAATGCTTATCGATGTTCGTCTACCACCAGGGTTTGTACGACTCCCTGTCATCTACCAAGTACCATGTATTCTACTGCACCCAGCTGCCTTCGTGCCCGTGGTCTTCTTGACTTTAGCTTACATGTGCGGGCTGTCCATCCGACCCCAACTGCACTCAGTAGCTCTGACATTATCCGAAATCATGTCCAGCAAAGGTATCAGCCACGGACCGGACCGTGAGGAATGATGATGGTCACCTGTCCTGAGTCTAGACGTCTGTAGACTGCAGACTCTGTACATTGTAGTGCTGTAGTGGCTGGTGTCGTGGTGACCAAGGCACTGGTAATGATTATGTGGCACTGGTTGATGTGGACTGTCTACAGCCTGCACACAGGAGTGGCCGAATGCGTAGCAGGGTTGTGTGGTGAAGCAGACCATGCCGCAGTACAGGGACAAGTAAACTGCAATAATACTTGGCACAGCTTGTCATACATGTACTATAGTCTACACAATCATCATAATTATAGCTGCTGGATATACCACAACGCCCGGCGCGTACGCGAGTGACGCGACTGGATTTCACACACAGCCACAGCCACAGTCACAGTGACATGCTCATGGTGACGTATGGAATCTTGTTGTCTTGGCATTTCATGCACAGTGTGTTCATTTGGTCCAGAGTAGTAAAATGCTTCTTTTAAAAGTTTTAGGACTTAAATCCAGTCGCGTCACTCGCGTACGCGCCGGGCGTTGCGCAGCCCTCGACCTGCGAACACTGGGCTGCGAAATGGTGCAACTTGCAGCAAGGCGAAAACTTGAGTGACGCGACTGGATTTCATTGAGCAGGACTGTAGTCGGATTCGCTGTAATGACGTCATGCATGTCAGTAATGACGTAATGCATGTCAGTCATGACACACCTGGGACCAAGTGCTGCACATAGCACACTGTCATCATTCACATGCCTTCGTCATGCATGCCAGCCTTGTGAAGTTCATAATTGTACTGGCTCTTCTTATCACACGTTCAAGAACTATTGTACAACAGTAACAGACGGTTTACTGCATATGTTACAGCACGTGTGCGAGTTGTGGTCCTGGGACGCGCACATGTGTGTATTCATGTACAGGTGGTGTGGTTGACCATTGGCATTGTGTGTACAAAAGGCACAAAGGATGTTTCTGGAGTTTGTCGCATCTCGGAAGCTTCTTGCTAAAATGCTATCATTAGGAGACAAGTGTGTGTTTTCACACGGTGACAACTGTCAACAGGTTACTGCACTCTGCAGCTTGGCAGAGCCCTGGCTCCTTTCAAGTTTCAGGATATCATAGGGGTTGCGGCATTCAGACTAAACACCACTTGATACTGTGTATAATAACCCCATGACGGTTACACTGTACCATGGTTGAAAGTGGCACGATCATACTATGCCTATGGTACTATCTCAGTATCTGCCAGAGTTTGCACTACACATACACGTACTAGGGGACCCTGCATCATTCTGTAGGTCGGATGCCTGTCCTGGTGTCCTGAGTCTCCTGACCACCTCCTGTTGATGCTGGTGATAGCATCGGGCACTGAGTCTGTAACTGGTATCACGCTGTCTGTATACCTCAGTAAGCAGCAAACTGGGTCGAAGAGGGTGCCAGAGATTGACTGGGCCTGGCCTCTCCCCAAAACCACATAGTCACTCAAACGTCTGCAGTGACTGAGGCCTCAACAGCTAAGTGAGTTGTCTAAGCAGGCTGTACAACTGTGAGAATCAGGCGAGGCTGCCGACTCAACTTCCGGGGGCCGCAACTTGAGGAGGCAGAGCTGAGGCTGACTGGCAGTGGTATATCCAGCAGCTATAATTATGATGATTGTGTAGACTATAGTACATGTATGACAAGCTGTGCCAAGTATTATTGCAGTTTACTTGTCCCTGTACTGCGGCATGGTCTGCTTCACCACACAACCCTGCTACGCATTCGGCCACTCCTGTGTGCAGGCTGTAGACAGTCCACATCAACCAGTGCCACATAATCATTACCAGTGCCTTGGTCACCACGACACCAGCCACTACAGCACTACAATGTACAGAGTCTGCAGTCTACAGACGTCTAGACTCAGGACAGGTGACCATCATCATTCCTCACGGTCCGGTCCGTGGCTGATACCTTTGCTGGACATGATTTCGGATAATGTCAGAGCTACTGAGTGCAGTTGGGGTCGGATGGACAGCCCGCACATGTAAGCTAAAGTCAAGAAGACCACGGGCACGAAGGCAGCTGGGTGCAGTAGAATACATGGTACTTGGTAGATGACAGGGAGTCGTACAAACCCTGGTGGTAGACGAACATCGATAAGCATTGACCTGGCCATGGCATGGCTGGTATCGCGGAGCAGAGACTAGCCTGTCATGTGTCGGAAGCCGGGAGCGCTAGCGCTAGCGATGAGCATGAGATGAGGGACCGGGCCGGGAGCACATAATCATTGGCGTGGACTCGTTGCTCCGTAGTTACGGTGCCGCGATGCTAGATTTTTGCGTTAGCCATCATCGATCAGGAGGAGCGTGATAATGTGAGGTGCCTGCATTTTCGGCAACCATAAAGTCCTTGGCATGGTAGGCCCCGGAGATCAGGTTCTTCAAGTAACGTTAGTTCAATCGAGTTTCGGAGACAGAATACTGAGTTCTGCGGGCTCTGCCACCTCGTGCCAGTGCACCGGTAACACTAACAGCTTTGCCACCAGCACCGTGGACAGCGCTAGGGGTCACTGACTGCGGGTGCAGGAGCACTGTGCAACCTTGCTGATCTTACTACACAGTACACTGGCAACGAACTGCGTGCGTATGCTCTGCTCGATGCTCTGCGCTCGCAGCTACACACCACTGGCAACGCTTCCTCCGGTGTTTCCTCGTCCCAAGCCACTGCTCCAGCAAGTGCAGCGGCCTGAGTGTCCACCACGACTCTAGCATGCAAGCTGCCTCAGCCGGAGAAATCTGTTAGTGGCGCGTGGGCATACTAATACTGCATCCATCGAAAGCCCTTCATCATCAGCTGTTTGATTTCGCTTTGTGGCGAAGTGCTCGGCTCAGCCCGGACTCGGCGAGCTATTTTACTCGGACGCAGAACTCGAGTACGGTAACTAATTATTTGCGTTCACACCATCTCGTGAACTGAAGCTGCAAGCGTCACCGCGTCCCGGCCGCACCCAGACTGAGACACACGAGAAGAAGAAATCGACAGAGTTGCGTGGCTTGAGTGACTTCGGTGAAACTCTGATTGCTGTTTGGATCACTGTGAGTAAACGCTTTCTCGACGCTGCTCAGTGTGCCTGCGCTACAAAAAAAGGCCGCAGTGTGAGCATCGTGACCAACTGGTCAAGCACCAGCAACGGCAGCTCAAGGCACAACACGCGTGGACTGATACTGTCCGCTACAGCTGCGCCCTTACGCACTCCGCTGGAACCGTCCGGTGCGTGTTGTTTGCTGTTGCGTGACGAACTGTCTTGTGCCGAATATCAGTAGCAGTACTTCGTGCTAAATTCCCCATCGTCAACGATAACTGCTTTCCAGTAAAATGGCTAAAAGCTATACCGGTGTTCTGAAGATATCAGCGCTCGAGGCTAGCGACTTGCCTGAGAAAATCCCATTGCCCGGAGGCATTGTACTCACCACTATCGATCCCTTCTTGGTGGTAGCCGTGGACGAGAATCCGTTCGGCGAGACCAAGGCCAGGACGAGAACGTTCGCACCGCTATGGCGCGAAGACATGGAGTCTTTCGTGCAGGACGCCACCAAAGTGGAGTTCACTGTGTTCCATAAGAAAACTGTACCCCCGGACGCTTTCGTAGCCAACACAGTGGTCGACTTGGAGGAGCTGCTGGCAGCACCGACTGATGATGTTTGGGTGAGTAGTGGATCTCAATGACCAACAAACACAAAATAATTATTACTGATGTGTAGGCTAGTGGTAGCTATCGGTAGTATTGGGTAACCTTGAGTGGTCGATGTCCGATGCTGTTGTTACCCAGGGCTAGCTTACGTTAGACTGGTGTAATGAGATTATCAATGCTAGAACTAAGGTCACTGGAATGCCGGGTGTTCCCAGTACAGGCCAGGGATTGATTGACCAGATCAGAGACAGTCATGAGTAGCATGACCTATGCCGGCTATGATGAGTATGACGGACATAGATACATTGTATCTATGTCCGTCATACTCATCATAGGCTTCAAGCTTGTTGGTGGACCTTCCTGAATCACGGTAATCAGTGAATAGTGGCACCCAGACATGTCTGCATGTAAGCCAGCCTAAATACATGGTTACACCAGGATAGTTTGTATTGACCTCGAAGAATTTCAAGCAGAGGTCAGAAGCAGCTGCCGCAGTGTGCATGTGCATGTGGACCGATGAGGAAACACCAAGCAGGTGTGATCATTGTTCATTGAGAGGCATCCCAGTCTGACCCGCTTACAAGAGCAATACCCCACACACTGAGCCGGGGAACGCCGCCGCCGCCGCATAGGCCCAGGTAGCTACCGTGGAGCAATCACACGGTGTTGAGACCGCTGCGGTACCGTCAACCAACACCCTGGCCGCTGTGGCAGACCAATGCGGCAGGCGCTTGCGGATTGGCTAGTGCAATGAAATCCTGTTGGATACTCTACATGCTAGAGCATTGTACTGCAGTAACGCAGGGCGCCGCGCCGAAGAACGCCCAGGCTAGAAAATCACACAAATCTAAGGACGTATCGGGCAGTGGTAACAAAGATACGGGAACACCAGTCATGTAGTACTGCATACACAGTGTGTATAACGTTAATATACAACGTGAGTGCACACACACAGAATAATTACGGTGATGCTGTAATCCCGAAAATACGAACGTCACTGGCCTGAAATGGAGACTCGTTGTTCTGTGGTACTCAATACTGATGTACAACTACATCTAATGAGGTCGGGTGACCCTGAGTCCTGGCTTCGATTTCTTATGTTGGGTAACACTACAAGCTCCATGCCATTCGACTTTTCAGCTGATTGAGAGTAAGGAAAGGGAGAGATAGAACTGTTTCCGCATTAACACTATGATGATGCGGGCACACATAGGCCACAGCCCTAAATGATACAGATAAGCTATTCGACAGATATTGTTTCGAAGGCAGGTCACTGGATGGAGTCTTTGTTTGACAAGCAACTCTCTTCTTCATGGTGTTCCGATCAATATGCATACAGGTCACCCTTGAACCTGGCGGGAAAGCACACGTATTGGTCAAGTTCCAGGAACAAAAACGTAAGTTACTACACATATATTCTTATTCTATGGTCAAATTGCATCCTAGGGTTGTGCAACCCACGCTCTTGGCCTGGCAGTGCGCGTTAGCATTAGGATATACATATTTCCGTGAAGGCTGTGTGCGACTGTAAAGTACTCCTTGGTTCTAACTTCTAACGTTATCCAACTGTTATGCTTCTATGCTCCATGTATTGACCTGTCCTATCAATAATACCGTGCTCTTGGCTGTATGACGGTATTGGTGTTGAATTCTTCAGAGTTAAGCGTCTGGACATGACCTGTTGCAATCCAGCTGTATGAACTGAACTTGTGATGCAAATACTGAGCACTCATCACATCTATCGTAATGTGTTGTGTACGATCATCTTTCTTTGTGCTCTGCTCAGCCATGGCTAAGTTCAAGGAGCGGGAGCGAAATTACCAACGCCGTGGTGCATTGAGACGAAAGATTCACCAGATCAATGGCCACAAGTTCATGGCACGATTCTTCCGCCAGCCAACATTCTGCTCCCACTGCAAAGAATTCATCTGGTACGGTGCCAGTTCAGTATAATCTCGCCCAGCGGAGCAAGATCGTTGTCATTTTAAGCTGGGTCTGAGAGCTGTGTGACTTAAAAAGACCCTTGCTATAGGTGAATGTACAAAGGGAGAGTGGAGAGCGAGGAAAAAGATGCTGTGTTTAGGAATGTTTTGTTGTCAGTTTTGCAGCCCATAACTGTTTAGACCCTGCGGTGGCTACACAAACCAATGTTGCATTCCATTTCTCGACTGTTGCTTTGTGTCTTGGCAATGCTTGTCTACAGGGGCCTGGGTAAACAAGGTTACCAATGCCAAGGTAGGCGCAAGAACTCACTTTCACAGTGTTCTTTTGTTTTTATCAGCTGTGTTTCTGCACGCGAGCTTGTATCATAGTGTCACACTGTATTTTTCCAATGGACCCTTCCAGTTTCCAAACACTGAGCGTCGGCACTGTAATGATACTGTTGTATGTGTCCAGTTCTATTGACTGTTACCTTTACCATAGACCATCAAGCCTTTTTTTGTGCTACGCCTTCTCTCCACAGTGTGCACCGTAGTTGTCCACAAGAAGTGCCATCAGTTTATCATTGAGAACTGCAAAGACCCCGCTGGTGCCGAAGACGTAAGTCAAGACGAACTGCGTCGTGTGCGGCGTACTGTATTGTTGACGGTTGTGTATGTTTATGTAGCAGTAGCTCTGCGGTGTGGCCTGCCGGCATGGTGACAATGAATGCTTTATTCGCACGCGGCTTACTATGGCTGAGTAAGGGGGGGGGGGGCAGGAATTGGAGGATACAACCTGATATTGACTACCTGTGAAAGATGGCATGGCTCCCAGGCGACATGATGTCCCTACCTTGTTCAGCCCTCACAGCCACAGAGAGGCTCAGCCAGTAGCCAGGAACTGCCAGTAAAGTTGTCATCCTCTGCTCGTGCCTTCCACTTACTCATGCCTTTTTCCTGTATTCACTGGTGCACAGGATGACAATGTATCTATTGCCAGTGTTACCAGCGCTAGTGGGTTCAGCATCAATATGCCACATCGCTTCGAGGTAAACAACTACCTAAAACCGACGTTCTGCGATCATTGTGGCTCTCTGCTGTATGGCGTCATGCGACAGGGCTTGAAGTGTAAAGGTCAGTCACGGATCGAGTGGTTTTGTGCTGCTACTATAAACATCATACACAATATCCTCTCCAGGTTAGCGTACACATACCTCATACTGACCAACCACCACAATCTCAATCCCTTGACAAGACATGCAGAATCCCTGGAGTTCTCTCAAAATCCCTGGATGGCACAAAAACAAGTGAAAAAGAGCTTTTCCCGCCAAAAAAACGTTCGACTCTGCAGCTGTGCGTACAGCACAGATCGACCCTGTAGTGCAGTTTGATCAGTCGGCGCCCGCCTGTCACTTTGTCAGTGCAGATCTTGCATGGTCAGGTCTTTAAAGTGCTGTGCACAGTTCGAAGTGCGAATGAGCACCGTACATACCTTTGAAAAAAGTTAAAAACCGGGACGTTCGGGGAGAAACCATGGAGTTTTCAGGAAAATCCTGTATCAGACAAAACTTCGGTTTTTCCGGGAGTTTGTTTGAAATCCCCGGGACCCCGGGAGGAGTGTTGATTTTCCGGGATTTTCCCGGGAAAAACGGGAGGGTTGGCCAGTATGATACCTACAACTTGCACCTACCTACTTATTGCTACAGTGTTGACAATTTAAAGGAAATACGAGGAAAGCCCTCTGCTGTGTTTAGTCATTTCCTGCTGCCATTCCTCGTTTAATATGCATAATCTATCGGGAGGGTACCATGTGAGAGTTTCCCATCCTTTCTAGCAGCATGTGTCTATCGGTGTTTTCCCGTGCACCCCATCACAGCATGCAAAATGAATGTTCACAAGCGATGCAAGGGCCACGTGGCAAACACATGCGGCATTGACAAGAAGCAGATGGGTGAGCTTCTAGCAGAAATGGGACAGTCGGCCGACAAGCTATCAGTCCGACGCCTGTCGTCCAGATCGGGCCATTCTCTTTCCCCCGGAGCAGTGAGTTTCCTACTGTTGTATGTATGTGTGTGTGTGTGTGTGTGTGTGTGTGCGCGCGCGCGCATGTACGTGTGTGTGCATGCGCGTGCACGTACATGTGCGTGTGCATGTGTGTATTTGATAGTTCAATAACTCAACAGTAGACTGCCATTGAAGTATGTATTGGGATTTTGATATTCTGTAAATTCTGGATAGGACAAACCCAGGCGCGTATAAGGGAAACGCTTTTCAAGTCACAAGGGCCAACAGCATCTTTCACATACATGCATTGAATCAGCTATGACAAATTTCGAACTCAGATGAGAAACTCTAGGATAAGATGATCCTAAAATTGAGTCACGCGCAGAAAAACTTGGCTAACGTTAAGGCAAGCCTTTTTGTGGGCCTTTCTATACTGCATGGGTTTTCGTGATATTTGGATAAGATGAGCCTTTTTCCGATCCCGAGGGGGTTGCTTTATCTGAATTTTGCTGTAGATGGGGGACTTGAAACTAGGTGCACCAAAAAGAAAAAGTTCATAGCACCAGGGTCACGCGCACATGCCACCTGCAGGTTTTTCCTTTCGTCTTTAGTAGAGACCGTCCTTGCAGCTCGCTGCTTTGCAAGCCATGGTCGATGTTTGTGCACTTTCAAACATCAATGCGTCATCAATCGCATAGCAGATTTGTTATACATGTAACTTCGCATCAACAAAATTCACATTAAATGAATACAATAAAAAAATGTATCAGAGCAAGTATTTATAATAAGTACTGTGTGTGTGTGCATGGTGTGTGTGTATGGATAATTAAGTACAGTGACGCATTAGGGGCCATCCGTAAATATCGATATAGTGTTATGTCCTGATTTGAGTCATTGGTACATGGTGTGCGTGTGTGTGTGTGTGTGTGTGTGTGTGTGTGTGCGTGTGCGCACATTTGGGCATGCATTTGTTGCATGTGCTCATGGCATGACTCCGGTAGTCAACGAAGAGCAAAACATCCGGTCGGGTCTCACCGGGTCCCACGCCTAAGTCACCGCCAACATCGCCAACGAGTACGCAGTCGCCGGGGGCTGCTGCCTCTGCCAGTGCCAGGACATCGCTCTCTGTGCCAAGCGGCAGCAGTGATCAGCAACGACGCTCGCTGATTAGCACTGGTGCTAGCAGTCTGGATGACTTCCTTCTGCTCAAGGTTCTTGGAAAAGGCAGTTTTGGAAAGGTGAGCCAGCAGCATTCGCAAATACCCTGCATTAGGTCTTTGAAGAAAGGGCGTGTTTGTCCTCACCGTGACCTGACTGGGTACTCAGTAAATCATGCGTACTGAGCTCTGAGGTCATGTGAGGTCATGTGAGGTCATGTGCTGCGTGTTCTCATTTCTCCAGGTCATGCTGGTTGAACACAAGGAGACGCAAGAGGTCTTTGCCATCAAGGTATTGAAGAAAGATGTCATTCTGCAGGAGGATGACGTCGAGTGCACAATGATAGAGAAGCGAGTGCTAGTCATGGCTACCCACCACCCATTCCTGACATCGTTGCACTCGTGTTTCCAAAGCAGGGTAAGGCGGCAAGGAATACGTCATGTTTCTAACACGGCTGTTCAGCTATTGGGCATACTGGCAATGCACTGGGCAGGCACACACGGTCTTGTATGTCTGAACTATGAAAGGTTCAGACAGTTTGATGTCGTGCCGATGCGAAACAAGCAGGGGACCATGTAGGATTAGCATTGGATGTTTGCTGTGAGTACTCTGGAGTGGTGTAAGCGTGGCCGATGATGCGGTGCTACACCTGTACTGATTTCCACGGTCAATTACGCTGTTTGTTGCCTCGTTCCACTTTGATGCCTGGCCATAGTGTGCCAGCTAGAAAATAGTCGGAAGTATGTAGCGGTGGGCCATCGTTGTGGTTCGGCTGGCCCGTTGGTGGCTGTGTCGATTGCATCATCATTTGAGATGTTTTTGTATGGAGTGGCATCACGCGCACTGGTTTACCATTCCTAACAAAACATATACAATGATGTGATTGGCATGGCCTGCATCTAATACTGCCAATATCACCAGCTGGTATAGATGCTGGGGTTTCCAGGGAAATGATACACTGCTTCGACCCACATGTGACCCGGCGTGCTATCTTGTTGCCTTTGCAGGATCGGTTGTTCTTTGTCATGGAGTATGTCACTGGCGGTGATCTGATGTTCCAGATCCAGCGTTCACGCAAGTTTGACGAGTCAAGGACCAGGTCAGTTCCTGTTGATGTCCACTTGAGGCACCGCGGTTGCTTGCAGTGCATTTCGACCATTCTTAACCCGAGATTACATAGGAGAAAAGACAATGCAGCCTGAAGAGAATGATTGTGTGAAAGCCGTGTGTATTCAGCGCGTGCAATGTGTATTGCTGATGATTGCTGTCTGACCGAAAGCTAAGCCCCGCAAGCATACCTGCTTGCTGTGTCTACATGTTCAGATTCTATGCAGCAGAGATAGTATCAGCACTGCGCTACCTGCACAAGAAGGGTGTTGTATATCGGTGAGTGTTGCCAGCTCTGTGTTGGATATGCCTACTGCCTACCGGTCCTTGAAGGACTGTGTATACATGTATTACATCACCGTTGGGCCTGCGGGACAGTAACACTAATGCATGGCAGGATAGAAGGCCGGAACACATCTCCAACCATGCAAGTGGCCGCGAAAAGACGGCCAATGCACATCTGACACAACATGCTCTCGGCTAGTAACCATGCTGTATTTTCAAGTAGGAATATTTTAGTGTTCTATTATAATGTGTATAGAGTAGTGCCATGAGGATAACAGCACACCACTTATGATTATAGTTTTGTTATCGCAGGCAGGCATAGTGGGATGGTCTAACACCATGATTGAGAAACAGAGGGTACCAAGTTCAAGTCCTGCTTGGAAGCGGAAGGATTTTTTCCAGCCGTGCTGCGACCCACGGTTAATTGGGAACTCGTGGCCTGGCACGAGGGTAACATGGATGCAGGTAATGGGATTTCGGCCTTTGACCACTTTGTGGTGGGTCTGATCTACTCACCTCCCACCGTTTAGGCGCTGCACCAGCGCCTTGATCCTAGAGGGTGGTGGCGTTCCTACGGATGCGGAAAACTCGGCTTCCAGCCAAGTCTCACGCGAACCGTGAAATTTATCGGAAGATGCTCATTGACATTTAATACAAGTTCACTCTAGTGGTATCTGAGAGAATTGTACGGTGCTTTCTTTAGAAGTATGTGTACTGATTTGTTGGTGCCCAGTGACCTGAAACTGGATAACGTTCTTCTGGATCATGAAGGTCATGTAAAGGTAAGTGTGAGCGGTGATGGGGAGGTGCATGCGCATTCTGCATCTTTCCGTTTCATAACAGCGTGCAAATGATGTGCTCAAGCTAGCCAACAGTACAACGTGTACACACACACACAAGTACAGCAACCGGTACAACCATGTTGCATTGATACTAGCCAACATCACCAAGAGGTTTAGGTACCTAGGTTTAGGTACCTATCATAGTCATGCCATTACAGATCTGACCATTCCAGGCATAAGTGCTACGGAGGGCGTGCTATGTACGTTTACTTTCCATAAGTGCAACAGAAGGTGTGCTACGTACCATTACTTGCAATAATGAATAATCACACAATCACCGCCTGCGTTCTGTATTCTCAGATTGCAGATTTTGGAATGTGCAAAGAGAACATCTCCGGCTCTAGCCTGACGAACACGTTCTGCGGCACACCTGATTACATAGCACCGGAGATCCTGGAAGAGAAGGACTACGGCTTCTCTGTAGACTGGTGGGCCCTGGGCGTACTGATGTACGAGATGATGGCTGGACAGGTGAGACGAAAGGAACAAACTGCCGGCACGGCATGTACTGGTGGTTGCTGGGGAAGAAGGGGGTTGAAAAAGAAATGCTATTTCAGAGTATTTCCCCTTGCCATACCTATGTTAGCCTGAGCCAGCTGGCTTCTCTACAGTGCGAGGGGGAAAGAAAGTTATAGGCACTCAAGTCTACCAGGCACCCTTTAGGCCATCATTTTTATATCTATGTTTCGCGTCGTCCGCACGCATACGTTTTGATTTTTTAGGAAAAAAATAAAACAAATCGAACACGCACAGTGAATGTACGATCGTGCAAGTCATCAGTGTGGACTGGTTGCATACGGCGAAGCTGGGATTCAGAAATGGCCTCGAGGCCAGCGTTGGTAAATCGTTTGTTCGGCGTCTGCGAGCAGTATTCTATAAGCTTACACCAGACCGCATCGATCGCCTCAAGCTGAGAGGATGCGTCATTCTGGAGCTCTTTGCACCGCTGCTGAAGTCCGAGTACAATAATCCAGTACAATAGTCCAGCGAAGCATGGGCACCAACGGCTGCCTTCTCTGTCCAAAGTGAATACCATGCTGATAACCCAGATTTTGTGCTTCAATGTACGATTTTTCTTTCGAATGTACACCATGCACGAGCTATTGACATTATTGTATTGTGCTATGTACAGTGCTCGCTATACACCTCTGATGAGCCTTTTTTATTATCTTATAGGCAAGTTTTAGAGGAAATATTACTACTCTTGTCAATTTTGTGGAAATAGTAACGTCATCTGCCATATATCTGCCTGTTCTCCTCAAAATGTATGGGACGCAGAGAGTGACGGTCATTCTAAGTTACGGGCAGTGCCCAGTCCCAGACCGCCCGGATAAATAACGTATGAGTGTACACGTGCAGCAAGAGTTATACCTGTAGTGTAGTCCTTCAGTTCCGAAACTGCGTTCTTCTTTCTTTTTCACTTTGTTCTGCTAGCCACCGTTTGAAGCTGACACAGAAGACGAATTGTTTGATGCGATTCTACATGATGATGTGCTCTACCCGGTGTGGCTCAGTAGAGAAGCATCATCAGTCCTCAGAGGAGTGAGTATTCGTCTACTTTAACTAGTTACTAGTAACTTACTACCTTCGAAGAAAACCAGTTCAGTAGGGTTTGGGTGGTCAAGACTCAGCGTGTGTCTTGTGCCTGCCTACTTGAGCAGTCCATTTCTCCAAACTCACCTGAGAGTTTTTTTTTTAATATACGTGTGCCGGTGTGCCTGTTCAAAACTTGCCTGTTCCGGCCGCTTTCCTGCCAGTGTGCGACAGGGCTAGGCACCTGCGTAACGATGTGTCTGCATTTCCTAACGGTCGCTGTGTGTTTACCTGTGATTGATCAGTTCCTTACAAAGCGGTCGGAGAAGCGTCTTGGCTGCACGCATCAAGGAGAAGACGCGATTGCATCGCATCCGTTCTTCAAGATAATCGACTGGCATGCACTGGATCAGCGTCAGATACGGCCTCCTTTCGTGCCCAAGAGTGTAAGTAGGTGGTGTGGCCACCTGGCAGTCCCATAGTCGTACACGGTCTGGAGACAATGTGGTATTTACTCTATCTGTTCAGCCACTCTGGCCACACTCTATGTTCCTGTGTGTTTCGCGATGGTTGATTACCGTACGGCATGGGTGCGTATCTGCGAGGCTCACTGACACCACTATCTAAACAGCTAGCTGTGAGCGCTTTAAAATGTGAGAAAATCTAGACCATTCGGGAGCAGACAGTGTAGGAGTTAGGGCGGTGGACAAGCAAGAGCAAGCTGGATTGCGCACCGTGGTGTGTGGCTGGTCCACGTTTGGCAATGCTGTATGATGCGATGTAACGCCTGTGGTTCATGTACACTATTGTTCATCCCACATAAACTCCGCGATTTACACACCAGGAAAAAAGCTCTCCGGAAGTACAAATTGCCGCGATAGTAGGCCATGGCAGAAAATCAATGTTGAAAAAGATGCTCATTTATATACAGTCAGACCTCGCATAACCGCACACATCTGTTTTCCACAAAAATATCCGGATAGGCGAGGGAACCGGATAACCGACCACCGTTTATGTTGGATGCATCAAGTATTCTGTAAATATGTAACCAGCTATTTTCTTCCGGATGGCGAGGGATCCGGATAAAAGAGGACCGGATAAGCGAGGTCTGACTGTATAGTGAAGGTGGTTGTTGAATGTTGAGTATGAGTTTTTGCTCCTGAAGCTGGTGTTATGTACTGTTGTAGACAAACCATAGTTACTTGTATAGCTGTGGTGGTGTACTCTGACGTGTTTGCACAGAAAACCAAAAAGGACACGTCAAATTTCGACTCCGAGTTCACCTCTGAAAGGCCACAGATTACGCCGACTGACAGGCAGACCTTGGAGGGCATCACTCAAGAGGAGTTTCTAGGTTTCTCGTTCGTCAATGATGCCTTTGATGCCATATGTTGAGCAGCTAACATCGCCTCTAGACACAGCTGATGCGTATGTGTGTGTGTTGTTGTAAATTTCCTTCAAATCTAGCACTTCTGATGGACATAATATACAATTCTACTAGGGCTTCTGTGAACATAGTCATATTTGGATTGTTTTCAGTGTACCAATGTGTAGTCTCTCTGCTTGACTGTTGACGAAAGATTATTTTATTTTTAAATCATTGCCAGTGATGGACAGTGCCGATGGTGTAATTAGACGTTGCTGACTAGTACGACTAGAGTGAAATCCCATTCATCGTCAGAAAGCTTTTGTACATAACTTCGGTGACACGATGTATTTGAACTGGCGTCATGACGATCCTGGACAGCAGTGCACTGCTGAATGACCCAGGAAGGGATGCAGAGCAGCCTTGGTCACCTGACTGTGGGCCCATCACTGCTGGAGTTATTATGGCAAAGACACTGTGAGGAGTCGACTGTGTTGGTGTCTTGCCCAAGCCCAGAACCAAGTGCTGCCATGCTAAGCATCATGTCTCGTATTGCTGTACAATTTCTATTACTCAGCACCACACCTATGACATGTATAGAGCAAACTGATTATGTTTCAAATTCTTTAGTACGATATTATTTTTTTGAATTGTCAGTGAACTCCACAATATTATTACATTCAATACCTTACCTCCTAGATGTTCCCAACCCAAGCCACCTGTCTCCCCACACTCTGAAAGAGAAGAGCACTTCCACTGGTATCTTTACAACAGCAGAATTGTTACATTTCACTACAACTACTAATATTATTATTTCTATCTAGCAACTGAAAGCAAAAACCGGTCTTTACACAGCCAGTCAATGTCATCCAGGCGTTTCCCGTTTCTGTTTTATTGAAGGGCCATGGAGAAGTCGCACCGTAAATACACCTACTGGTACGCACGACTGCCGGCAGGTTGTTGGTAATCCAGGCCGGTCCGCGGACTATTCGGTCTACACCAGGGAGTCATTGCACCTACATTATAGGCAATCTAGGGTCTTAGGGAGATGACACAAGGCTAAAGTGCATGGGACCAAAGTGTCCAAAACGATGTCCATGGTATTGGAAGTCACCACAGTCTACGTGATCCGTGCTCTAGTCAACTCGGGGTCAAGATCACGGCCTCAACGTGCTTCACCCGAATGTGTCCCAGACAAATAATGCCATAATCATGTGAGCATCCAACGTCCATAAATCCAGTATAATGTTAGCAGGGTCAACTATTTTAAGTGTGTGCATTACATGTAATACCAAGAGTACATAACCCGGGTTATGTACTCTTGGTAATACTATAGAACGAGCACATAACCCTGGCGCGGTATTACTCTTGCTCTTGATTATCAGGTACATACTACTAGTATTATGTACGTACGTGCATCAGCCAATCGAGTTCCCTGTTGCTTTGCTATCCTTTGCCTGAGAGTTGGCTTCTCAGCAAAGGTGTGAACCAGAAACAAAGAAAAAAAACTGTTCTACCGAATGTCTTGTTTGAGGGGACAATCATGCACCGTATTTTCACATGACAAAGTAGACATCCACTCCAGTGATGAGTCTGTCCGATTACCGGCAAAGACAAGTACCATCCCTCCATCTCCTACTCCTATCCAGTTGTTTTTTATCAGTTTGTGCGTCGAGACCACGAGAGCTAACACTTTTTTTGTAGCTGCATTTCACCACGAAAACGACGTATCACTCGCTCCTCGTTTAATTTTAGCTACCGGTACCGGTATCATTAAAAATAATTTAAAAAAAGTAATCGTTGGGTGAGGGGGTTCCCCGTTCCCCTTCACTTTGCTGTCATGGTAACTATGGCACCCATTTTGTAGCATTCGTGGGGCCGCGATACACATGATACACGCGCACATGTACGTACGTGTACGTGTGCATGGACCGCGTACCGGACTGCATGCTGGAAATCGTGAAAACAAAAAAACAAAAACATTCGCAGTTCAAAGAAGTAGTGAAATAAACATCGTTGTTTCATGTGGATTTCTTTGTGAAGATTGGAGAGATTGTTCTGTGATTGTTGTGGACAATGGCACAGTTTTATCATTAAACGAAAGAATCCTTGGAGTATGCCTCTCCCTCGGGTGTACGAAGGCTGCAATTACCTTCGTCAACGGCTGATCTTGTCGACGCTGAGTGGATGTCCTGTGAGAATCAAGAATATTCGAGCAAAAGAAGACACTCCTGGAATCCAAGGTAATGTTCATGTTGATGGCACCGATATTTGAATTTGATGCCTGTGTTAAATCTTGGGACAGTACTAGTAAATGATCGAAGCACCAGTTGATTAATCATTCTGGCGAAATTACAGGTTGCTTACTGGGTTTTATTTATGGTTTTTATCCAGACAGCACTATGAAGTGTAAAGGTTCAGTTTAGGGAGTACAGCAAGTGTTCTATTAAACTGGAATGTCTGCACACACAGACACGCACACACAGACACACACAACACACACACACGCACACACACACACACACACACATACCACCACCACCACCACTACAACCACTTACATGCACACACACACACACACACACACACACACACACACACACACACACACACACACACACACACACACACACACACACACACACACACACACACACACACACATGCACACACACACACACACACACACACACACACACACACACATGTTTACATACATGTATATGTGTCCTGCTAGAGATATATAATGCCAATCCCAGGGTAACAACAGTCTCAAAGCACAGATAGTTCCAGGAAGGATGACCGATTGATCAGGTTATTGGAATTATAATCAGATGTTAGTAGACCTTGTTGGGGCCCTCCATTTGCTCATCAATCTGAGCTGCTCAGTCTTTTGCCTTGGTGAGGCGAACTTGCTGGGAATCCTCGTGGGCTTTCACTCACTCACCTGGCTCTGGTCGCAAGCTGAGCTGTCTTCCATTCTATGCATGTACAGTGAAACCTGTATGGGCCGACCGCTTCAGTAAGCTTACTATTGTTGTCCCCTGTACAAGTCTTAGAATCCGGGGTCTTTTGACTGGAAATGGCATGCCTTGGTCATAGGTATTGTGATCGTCTGGGACAGGTGGTCGCCTTGACAGGTTTTACTGTGTATGTAGCACCAGGGCCGTAGCTGGCCCCCCTTTTAGGGGGGGGGGGGGGGGGGGCATGGCCGCATATGTGTAGGATGGCCGGCGCATGTCATTCATGGTCATTATGTACATGCTTTATCTAGGTCGAAGTTTTAGGGGGAGGGGGGCACGTGCCTCCCTTGCTCCATGCGAACTACGCGCCTGAGCATTCAATCTCCAGACAGCTAACCGTTATAGATTTGTCCATGGCTGTAGCAAATAGGCCAAGTGTGGGCGATGCCGTAAATCATGGCTGTCAGCACATACTATTATACCAGAAAACCTTTGCAATTTGGAAACTTTCACGATGGGTGACACCTGTGTAGTCGCTAAAGTAAGCCTGCCCGAAGCGTAGAACTCGAGTGAAACAGTTGCACAATCAATCTGCTCCGGAGATCTACAGTCTGTATGCTCTAAAATGTGCGATGTACTTAGATCAACATAGACGTTTTGGTACAAAGGCAAATGCAAGTACAGTAAAACTTGTCAAGGTGACCACTCGGATAAGGTGACCACCTGCCCCAGAAGACCACTGTAACCAGGACCAAGGGATGCTATTTCCAGTCAAACGACCTTGGATAAGGAGACCACCTGGCAACAGAGACCACATTTTGAAGGTCCCTTGAGCGGTCGCCTTAGACAGGTTTCACTGTACAGTGAAACGGTCAATAAAACCTGTCACAGTAACCACTCTGACCACCTGTCCCAGAAGACCACAACAACTAATGTTAATGGGTGGCATTTGCAATCGAATGACCCTGGGTAAGAAGACCACCTATACACAGGGACCACATGTGTAAGGTCCCTTGAGTGGTCGCCATAGACAGGTTACTTTGTTCATAAAATACAACAGCTCTGTCACTGTAGTAAGTAAGTAAAGTTGGCACTTCTGCGTTTCCACCGGCTTACAATTGTGTTGAGAAACACTCTGTCACAGTACTCTTGTTTTATTTACCACAAAACCATGAGAGGTGCGTAATAATTCAATAAATGTTCAGGTGGTGCATTCCCAGCTCGCTTTTAGAAAGCAGTGGAGTAATAAAGATTGCACTCCCTGACTGAAACCCACTGAGCTTATGTGAGTCATTAGCAGATACTAGTATTCGGATTGCGCGCATGCTGGCCTTCGCTTTACGTAGTACGAAACGTACCTGGAACACATGATCAGATGTGAGTTTTCGTTGTCGGTGACCCCATATGCAGAGTTGCACACTCTTGGAGCATATCTTCTAGTGGTGAAACGAATATACCGAATATTCGAATATTCGTTCGGTTTGGCACATTCGAACGAATATTTCTCATGGCGAATATTCGTTAACCCAGTATGCAGAGTTTACCAGCGACTTCAAACTTTCGTAACTTCGCGAATACTTGACCGAATCGCTTCATCGAAAGGTCTATCGGCATTAGAAAACTCTCAGCTGTCATCTAGAAGCAACCCGAACGCAATCCGAGGTCCAGGAGTGGAGTTATGGCGCTTGAACGAAAAATCACGTCTCAAGATTTTTGAGCCTGTGAAATGCACTTCAGCTGGGATTTTGTGAAAATTGACTACTACTAGAAATGATGGAGAAATATGTGCCTTCGTTTGTCATGCCTAATAATAGAGACAATGTCCAAAAATATGACTGAGAGGAGGGCATGTGATGTCATCCGTCTTAACGAAAGAATATTCGTTCGTTCGTTCGTTAAGCCAAAGAATATTCGGCTACTGGGTTTTGATATTCGTTTCACCACTAATATCTTCTCTTGGTAGGACTAATCAGTGTTTGTGTGTGGGTGTATGTGTGTGAGTGTGGGCCGTGTACCAGTGTGCTCACTGGTGTGCATTCCTTTACTCCCACCCTCTACCATGTCTACTACGAGGCTCTAGCATGCTTTTTTGTGGGCATGTACGTGTTTCTCAGCAATCTTACGTTATTTCCCGTCTGTCTGTTTCTGTGACTAGATTTCGAAGCAAGTTTTATCCGCTTGCTTGACAAACTGACGAATGGATCACGCATTGAAATCAATGAGACTGGTACGTCAAAATGCGTACAGTGGACCATACCATTACACAAAGTACATTTTGTGTAGATGCATGGTTGCTTACATTTGTAATGACTGCGAGGGTAATTTAGCTGTAACTGTGATGAGTGGTGGGTCATATTCCATTCAGGACCAAACGAAAACTTTGTTTTGAATAGTAGCCGAGTACAGTAGTACTTTTCAACAGTATGGAAAAATTGCTGCCTGCTTCTGATACTCATATTGCTTTCTTTGAAGATGCCTTTCCTTTGTTGAATGTTGGATTAGGTAATGGGAAGTTCCGATGCCAATGGCATGTGCTCCAGCATTGTACATGTGTGCATGTAGTATTGTTCGGGGTCTGTGCTGCACAAACAAATACATACTGGAATGTGACATGTGCCTCCATGTGCGTGTCTGTGTGCATGCACGTGTGTGTGTGTGTGGGGGTGGGTGACTGTGTGTGTTTGTGTGTGTGTGTGTGTGTTCGTGTGTTTGATTAACGTCCTGGTGCTTTTGCAGGTACCAGTCTGAGTTATCACCCTGGCCTGATAAGTGGTGGGCAAATCACACACGAATGTAGCCTGCAGCGTGGCATTGGCTACTACCTGGAGGCGATCATTTGCCTTGCTCCCTTCTCTAAGGCACCATTCAATGTAACACTACATGGCATCACGAATGGGGGTGATGACCCGTCCGTAAGTGTTACGCCCGAATTGTCCCTGTCTATTCTCTGAAAAATCTTCTAAGACTTGAGGGTGTGGGACAAGTTCTGCATGAAAAAGCATCTGACAAGTGCTATGCTCTGTGTTTGACTTCACTCTCTGCCTTTTTAGGTGGATGTTATCCTCAAGGCCATGCTGCCACTGTTCAAGCACTTTATGATCACTGAGAAGTTAGACATGAAGGTGGTGCATCGAGGCGCTCCGCCTAATGGTGGTGGTCAGATTGTGTTCACGTGCCCGATCGTGCGGCACTTGCGTGCAGCGTCCTTGCTCAAGCCTGGCCGGGTAAAGCGAATCCGTGGCTTAGCGTATCCTCGTCTGCATTGTGTCCCTGTGTATTTCTGTCGTCTTGCTTCTGCTTCAGGCTGTATGTGTACTTGCCCCGTGTCGGACGTGCATGTCCTGTCACTTTCTGTGTGTGTGTGTGTGTGTGTGTGTGTGTGTGTGTGTGTGCGTGTGCGTGTGTGTGTGTGCGTGTGTGTGTGTGTGTGTGTTAGGCTGCTTGTTTTCATGTGAATGTAGCCGTAGCATTATCCTGTCAGAGGCCAAGCAAGATGGTTGCATGCTCGATCACAAGTCATGCAGAGTCATATTGTAGTGAGGTCAACAAAGCACTGTACTATTGTACCAGTGGTGGGTAGCGGGAGTTTGTGTTTGTATAGAGAGTTAGTGCACGCTTGTAAATCTTCTCGTATTTGTGGAGGGGTAGTATATCTCCAGCATGAAACAAACTGCTTGAATTTCAATTTTAGATCTAAAGAGTGGATTCGGTCAGGTACCAGTTTACATCCCTGTGCCCTTCTGCTCTGGATATGATGCTGAATATTCCTTTACAAGTTCTCCCCTCTTTTAGTTATGCTCTCCGCATGTCGCCCGCCATGGGAAACCGCGTTGTGGAAGGTGCACGCTCGGTGCTGGACAAGTTCCTCAAGGACGTGTACATCTTCACCGATCACCACAAGGGTGCGACGTCTGGAAAGTAAGCACCGTGCGGCATGTGTGCGTGCGGTGTGTGTGTGTGTGTGTGTGTGTATGCGTGCAGTGTAGGTTTCCTTCTGGTCAGGAGGACCTGTTTCAGTGTTTTACCTCATCACCTGGGGCTGTGGCGGGATTCTCCTTGCCTGAATAGATAAGGCTGTATGACCCGAGAGTTCTATTCTTTAGAAGCCAGTCAATTTCGTGCATATAGGGAGAGTCCCTTGTTGGAATGCATCCACCCGTGTTGCCACTGATTGCAGAAGCACTCTTGTTGGGTTTAGGAGGCGTACCGCTGAAGCATGTGAGGGTTTAGTATAGTACTCAACAGCTGCCCGATAATGAATCATGCGGTGTACCCACATGATGCTCTTTTATCAGAACATACTTTCCATGCTGTGTTAGTGTGCAAGCTAGGTTTCTCAGTCTTAGTGTATGCTGTTGGTGCTTCTCCATCTAGGTCGCCTGGGTTTGGTCTCAGCCTGGTTGCCGAGACGACGGATGGTGTCCTGTACAGCGTGGAGGATAGCTCTCGGCCTCCCGGCACTGGAGATATAACTGTGCCAGAGGACCTTGGCCAGTCTGTAGCCCGGCAACTTGTTGAGACAGTATGGCAGGTGAGAGATCGGTCGTGTAGGGAAGTTGAGAACTGCATATGTCGGTCTCTCCTGACTGGTGTTGGCTCGTTTTTTATTTCATTTTTTACAGGTCTGCACAAGGGATATGAATGCCATTCTTGGTACATACCCCTCCTTCCCTCCCTCTCCCCCCTCCATGTGTAACTCTATTTATGGCATCTCCGACGGTGAAAACTCACATCACTTGGCCCGCAACCTCCGCAAGTATGTTTTGCACGACGTATGGCAGACGGCAGTTGATGCGTAGTCCGAATCAACCTGTGATTTTGTTCACTTTCCATCCGGGAGTGTCATTTTTTACTACTCCGTGATTTTTCTAATAGCCCCGTGGATATGTACAACGAGACTACTGCACCACGTGATGTAATGTTTCACTGTCGGAAGACCTTATGGCAAACTCATGGGGAGGGCTGTATACTCCAGGCGATGTGTGTAGTCTCGTGCACTCTGGTCATGTGAGTGTGGTATGTGTATATACTGACAATGCCCCGGGCTGCTGCTGTATACTGGTGGTACCCATGTTTCGTTTTGGATTTGCTTGCTCTCATATTCTATCTTTCCAATGTGTGCATCAATTCGAAGAATCTGCTACCTTGTTTCTCCAGGGAGGGTGTGTTGATCCAAGAAGTCAAAGCTTCTTTCTTCTTATGATGGCACTCAGTCCACAAGACGCGTCACAGGTGTGCCTTGGCAGTCTCACTCCGTATACGTAAGTTATGCAACGTTGTAGCTTTTTCAGCACCTGTCTGATGAGTACCTGTCGGCATCTACTTTTTGTCAATCTGGCATGAGGCTGCCATTTGCAGAATGTCGACTGCTTGCAGAATTTCTTTCAAAAAATGTTCCTATCCATCATCGTGGTGTGTGCAGGGCTGAGACTCAGAGCCTATAACTTTAAAAAATTATATGTATGTGCAGGGTGGGGATAAGAGAACTTTGTGATGATGTCCTCCTCCCCTGATTATTAGTAGGGCTGTGTTTGCTAGTAAAAAAAAGTACCACTTGTGAAGTGTTGTTGCCCCTCCCTGGTTTGGTGATGTGTAGCTTTACTAGTATCTGTTTCTTGGCTACTTCTGTATGTTTTGCGCTCAGTGTTGAGTTCCTTCGGCACATGAAAGACTTCCTTCAAGTTGTGTTCAAAATCGAGCCACTAGAAGCGTATGAAGCTCGGCAAAGTGAAGACGCAACGCCAATGTCGATTGCAGCTGCCAGCAGTGCTGCAGCTGGAAAAGAAGGTGCTGCCCTCTATGTCCTGTCCTGTAAGGGAATTGGATATACAAATATGAGCAAAACAATAAGATAACGCAGTGCCTCCACGCTGTGTGTGTATATACTCAAAATAAGATAGCAGTCTTTGTGGGATGTTCTTCTGCTCCACCACCGAGGGATCCTGTATGGCCAACACTCACTCGTTTATGTTTAGCTTTGTACATAGATTCTGTCTGCGTATGTTTTTAACGGCGTATACGGCGTATTTTGTGTTTGTACAGTTCTGTTTCTAATGTGCCGCTCTTCTCTTGTATATAGCATTCTTTTTTGTCATGTCCTTTGGTGTTGTCTATTTTGTACTGAAGTACTTGAAGTAGGAGAACTGTGCCGCTTGACTTTTTTTTGTCTTTTGGAGGTAGAGGACGTATTTACATGGGCATAGTCTTGCACATGCTTGCAAGCCCACTCAGTCTGAGCTGGTGCGTCAGACGCTAACATAGATTTTATGTGCAGATCTGTGCCTCTGCCATCCGGATCAAGCTGTTGCTCGTAAATCTACAGTGGCCATGAGTACTGGCATTCCTGTATGAACACTATAATTGTAGTGTTCTGTTCTGCACGTGGTTCAACTGCACCAGTATACTACATCAGATCCTACTGTATTGGTGCTATGTGAGATCCGACCGAGTGAAATATAGCATGGCCATGTTCACTGTGCAGCTCGCTCGTAGTGCTGGCACTGTTATAAACCGTATTTACGTATCTAATATTGACTGAGTACGAGGTCAATATAGGAAATAAAAGCCAAGTAGAAGACCGAGGCGAAGCGGCGGTCTTTTACGAGGTTTTTATTTCCTATACTGACCAAATACGAAGTCAGTGTTAGATTTACCACGACAAATAGTCCATAATTATTTCAAATTCCAGAACGATAACCTCATGAATCCCGGTTTTATGATTGCACAACCGTTGCACCATCACCTACTCATACGACCATGCATATGGGCCACTGCATGCTGCTCCTGCAACACGGCAAAGTACAGTGACCATGCACTACGCACTGTTCAACTGCGCAACCCTAAGCAGTCAATATGAGGGAAATATTGCAGGAATATTTGACTGCTTAGGTATAGCGATAATCAATGGGAGTCAATATTATAACAGAGTGATAAACAATTATACAGTCATTATGTCCCATTTCACTTGGTGCCGCTCATACCAGTATACAGTACTGTAACAGTGTAGTCAAAACTGAATACTGTAGTAGCTGATACATGAGTATTGTACATGGACACGCATATGGATTATGCCACATGTAGTACATTAAAAAAACAAGGACGGAGGACACTATAACAAGTAAAGGTTTATCATAGCTATTATCACTCCCGGCTTAGTATTGACTCCCATAGATTTGTGCCATACCTAAGCAGTCAAATATTCCTGCATATTTCACTCCTTAGGGCTATTATTGACCGCTTATATTTGACTCCTTTTTAGTGATTGAACACATGTACAGGCTTTGGCTAGTCGTGATAAATCTAATATTGACTTCGTACTTGGTCAGTATTGGAAATAAAAGACCTCGTAAAAGACCTCGGCTTCGCCTCGGTCTTTTACTCGGCTTTTATTTCCTATTGACCTCGTACTCAGTCAATATTAGATACATACTGGTTTTGAACCAGTGTTACACTGTCATTGTTATAAGCCCTTGTACTAGGCACTTCAGCCGGTTTTTTCAAGTCGGGTTTCTCCCAGGTTTAGCATCGTAAATCGACAGTGGTGGGTATCACGAGGTCACACACAAAATTTCATTGAAATCCACAAAGATACAAGTGAGATATGAAGGGTTGAAGAGAGGCAATTGCATGAGGCGAAAGCAATACAATTTGTGGTATCAACAGCATCCCCAAAGTGTTATCAGTGGATATAGTTACAAAACATCAGAGTGGCATTTTCCAACACACGGCTCTCACAAACACCAACAACCGTTTATGGATCAACAAAATACTGATCAAAGTTCACAATAGTCCAGAATACGGCAATTGTTACCACAATCACCATGGCAACCCCATAGCAACCCATAGTAACCCATGGCAACCCCATAGTAACAGCTTCAGTTTGCTGTGAAATCAGCTAGTATCGACATTAGAGTTCACCAGCAGGCAACTGCCCCTGCTAAATGCTATAAAAGACATTCTTCTGGCACTCAGAAGGTAAGCACCCAGAGATAGCATACGCTAAATGAATTAAAAGCGGAATTTCTGCATACACAACGCACGTGCACACGTTAACGCCACTTCAAACAGAGGTTCGATGTTGGAAACCAGTTTCTCTATTGGCAGCTCCTTTGTACCAGTAGAAAGTGCAAACTAAATTACTTCGGACCTTCTGCAGCAGAACAAACTTGCAGAAGTGAAACTGCGAATTGAGAGCAAGGCGTTCGTCAGTGACACAGAACATTTTTGAGAGCTGCTCCTGTGCTGCCTCCTTCGAGATCCAGAGTCCACCTACAGCCGTGATCTTCGTCAAAGTCTCCATTTCCTTTTGATGTTGTTCTCTCTTGCGTGTGCTACCTGATCCTTCTCCTTCACTTGCTCCATACAGCAGTCATGAATTGTCTGCTGGCGAGCCTCGAAATTCGAACAGAATTTTGGTGCAGCGCGCCTGGATGCGTCGATCAAAGTGTCCCTCTCATCGGAGGATTTCTCCTGTAGCCACTGTGCCGTTTGATTGTTCGTAAACATCAGTAGCCGTTCAAGCACAACAGGGTCAAACATTGGCTTTCAGCACGCTTTGAAACTGGCTCAGGTAGGACGACGACGCATCTTTCTCCTCCGCCTCAAGCCCTTCTCCTCACTATCTACGTCCATATTTCCTCCTTGCGCAGCTATGCGCAAACCCTGGTGAACAAGAACTCAACTGTTTCTGAATGGAAACACGACGCTGAAGACGATAGGCAACGTTTCCAACGCGTACTAACAACATTTCCTTGTGAAAAAACTCTTTGCTGGAAGTGTACCTGCAAGTCGTAAAAATGTACGCACTATGACGTATGTAGGCTCTACTGAAAGCTGAACGTCAGAGCAGCACGATGCACTGAACTACATGCCCGTACAACGAAGCATGGTGCGTACCTGTACAGTTTTGCGCATGCACTTGGCTGATACCACGCAAGTATGCACTCAGACCTCAGCAAAATTTGACAGGTCTTGTCACGTGACTGAAGTGCCTACTTGTACTTTGTAGTACTTGCATCGTGCGGATGTGTCAATCAGCCTCAGATCAGACTGAACTGAGAGAGTGCACTTCAAAAAATCTTTCCCTTTAGGCTTTACTGCACTAACATGATGTCACTTCGTCTTTTGACACATGAGCACGGTTCGAGCTAGCTCAAGCCTGACAAGGACTTACAAAATAGGTGAAGTGTCCGCCCCGTTCTCGACACAAGTCCACACTCGCTGCCTTTCCGAGTTCATCAGTGGCTATTTACCTCAATTTTTAGAAGCTCACAGCTAGCTAGCCCTCAGTCTGCTAGCGAGTGCCGGCTGAAGAGTGATAGCGAGCTAGTGTAGTACGAGGGTGAAGCTGAATCTGGAAAGACTTTGTGCATGTGTACGAGTAGCTACATTGTAGCTGTTCTGCTGTTGGCATCGCATTTGTACAAAATATTTTCAACGAAACAACTTTTCCATGATCCATGTGGAATATTGTGTTTCCAAATGTTCAACAGTCAATCCCAAGTACCAGTACAGTAGACTCTTGGTAGTAGTTCTAGTACTGCAGTACTACCCTATACTTATATGTTCTGTCGTGTGTGTCACTCACTGTCTTTGCCCGCAAGTAGTTCAGTTTGGTCTGGCAGTGTATTGCACAGCATAATTATAGTAACGCCAAGCTTCAATTCGCTTCTCAAATCAAACTGGATACCTTGGAATCGGCTTCGGGAGAGGCATTTTGCCTGATTGGCATGTCCCAAGACCATGGCGACGCCTATCTTCCGACTACACACGAATCCACGATCCAGGAGAGGGACAGCATGGGCTTGCTCCTCGATGGGAATGAGGGCGAGGACTGCACACAAGATAGTTATTCGTGTGTAAGCCCTGCGCAACAAAGCCTGCCTGAGTCGAATGTGGATGGAGAGTCAAATGATGAAGACTCCACTGCCTCCAGTGAAGCAGAGACAGTGTTTGATTGCTTAGGCTTGAGCCTGAGTGGAAACACCAAGTTTGGCATTGGCGTGCTCTTGCTCATTGGAGTTGATGTGATCTGGGTGGCATCGGCAGCAGCGACAAAGGTACTTGCCATTACACACAAGCCGCATACAATGAGACATGCCCGATGCTAGCAATATGTTATAATTATGCAGTTGGGCGAATGAAATCCGCGCCATGGCATCAAGAGTACATACCCCCCCCCCGAGTGTGCAATGCCTGATCCAGCTCTGCATAGGGTCTTGGTCGAGCGTAGTCGGATCTTCTGATGTCATACGTACACTCCACACCAGCGCAAGGCCGGTCTCGAGGCAGGGCACCGTTGTTTTTGATCCGAGAGTCCCCGCGACTCCCTGGGTTCCCCTCAGATGTGTACGGTATGATAACGCAAAGATCCGATTACGCTCGACCAACACCCTATGCAGAGCTGGATCAGGCGTTGCATACCCTGGGGAGTTATGTACTCTTGATGGCATGTATGATGGGGTTTCTTTCCCAGTGTATGCCAATAGTCCTGTGGTAGAGGTAGGGGTGCCAATAACCTAGCGTCCGAGGTCCCAGTTATCCCATTACCCAGGGAACTCGTTCAGTTTTCGTATTCGTGGCAAAAGGATGGGTAGATGAGAAGCTTGATTGCATCTCAGGGCCGCAGTGCCTGGTCCAACCAGTCACGTCAGGCCATGGCTAGGCTGGGCCATATTTTGAAAAAGTTGACCTAGCCAACTCGTGCAAAACAGGGGTTTCTGTCAATAATGTTCATTTCGGGTCAAGTACCCCATGTGGCTTGACCCCCTGAAACCCGGGTGCTACGGTTCTGCATCTGACATGCTTCAGTGTGTGTGTGTGTGTGTGTGTGTGTGTGTGTGTGTGTGTGTGTGTGTGTGTGTGTGTGTGTGTGTGTGTGTGTGTGTGTCATGCGATTGACATGGGAACTTATGAGTCCAAGCAGGGTATTTGCGAAGAAAAAACTGCCCGCAACCCATTGAAAACAAAATTTTCGGGCTTTGTCAGAATAAATCCTAATGGGATCATAGTCTATTCTCTCAAGTCAAGGCGTACTACTAACTCTACTGTACTAGTCTAATGCCCCATAGTATCCCATCATTCCTTGTCTAGAGCATGCATAATCTAGGGGAGTAACAGCGGCACTCCTACACAGTTCCGAATGCGTAGCCTTCTTGTAGTTGCCGGGGGGGGGGGGGGGGGGATGTAGCCATTGCTTCTTACTTACGCTACAATACATAGTACTATGACATCAGGACAGGGTTGGCTGTGTGGGTACGTGTGCAGTAAGTTATCTCAACTTCTTCGCCTCTCTTTTTTTTGTCTGTCTCTGCGATGTTCTTCAGTATCTCTACGATGAAGATAATTACAAGAAGCCCCTGTTCACCTTGTACTTCAAGACAGCACTGTTTGCCATCTACTTGCTCGGAATACCACTCATCCCGAGCTGGAGAGAGCTTGCGAGTCGCTCTGCGTGGCGTCCCGTCGACGATGTGGAGGCAGCTGAAGGCACTGATGATGGAAATCAAGAGAGTGTTGATGTACACGCTGGAAATAACAGTCATAATATGATAGATTATGGCGATGACGTCGATGATGTGAGTAGCAATTTTGTATTGTCTTTGCAGCAGAATTCATACGTTATGCATGAGTGTAACACAAGTGTAATTTGAATGTGTTCACCAGCACTGGAGGACTGGGCTCCTGCTGAAAGATACCTTCTTGAAACAGCCATACGGCAGTTAGTACCAGTACAGATTGCAATGCCAGTCCAGACAGGTGATGCACACATGATCTACACCACAATGTCACTCCATTGCCATGCACAGAAGCACGTATGCTTGTTTTGCAAACTCATTTTTTCATTTCCTCTGTTGCCCAGGACGTGTTCACGGACATGTCCAGCTCTTATCGAACCCACTCTGGCAATGGCAATGCCACGGCCATGTCTCAGCCCGTCTCACCTCTCGTGGCACTGTCACCTGACAGCTTTGATGCTGATGCTGATGCTCCTCTTTTAGCCAGCGGCAATCACAGCGATGACGATACTAGCCTGCCATCGCCGTCATCATCATTATCATCATCACCTGGCTTCAGTCACACTCACCCCTCTGCTTCCTCTGTGCGCTCCAGGCAGCAGGTATGGCGGGGAAGACTGCAAGGAGTCGTATCACTTGCCATGTGCTCTTAGCCACTGTAAATGTGCCACATTCACATTCCAGGGACTTTTGCTTTGAGTTTCTATACTTTTAAGTAGCATCTGCTACCCCTTTCTGTAGAAAAGTGCTTGGGCTGACAAGCTCTTTCTCACCACTCTGCAAACACGGAACACGTGTTTGTGTGACCAGAAAAATTCTGGTGGTGAAGCAAATCACGTACACTACGAGTGCAGTTGTATGTAAACGGATGATACGCTGTGCATGGTGTGCAGTTGGCATGCACCTTGCATGTACTAGTAGTGCTTGTGTGCACTGCAACACTGCACTGCAACGAGCACTCACCATATATGCGTGTACATGTATATCCACAGTGTGACTGTTATAGTCTTGCTGCTGCTGCTGCTGCTGTATAGCACTGGTGCTGTGCGTTCACGGTGCATGCATTGTGCATATGACGTTGCAAGCCAATAACTATGTGTAGTAGCGAGCCACTTTTCGGTTGGTGCAGTTGTCTGGTTCAATGAGGCAAGTCATTTCATGCAATACTTGCTGCAGTTGTGTTGCACTTGACTCCCCTGCGTGTGTTCAGGTATTGAACAGTCACACCAGTGCTCCCCTGTCTGATGGTGTGTGTGTGTCACTGTGTGTGTGTATGTGTGTATGTGTGTGTGTGTGTTCATGTGTGTTCATGTGTGATGCACGCGGTATTGTTTGTACTTCAGGGGCGTTCTATTGGACTTCCGCCCATACTGTCAGAAGTCGGAGAGGACGGCTCTCTTGCTAGAGATGCTGACGGTCGGCTTGCGGGTGCATCAGGCATGTCCGTCAACCCCAGCCCATGCTCCCACGAAGGACTCCTGCTAAGGGATGACGCCATGCACTCAGCGTCTTCCGTTGACAACGTTAGACGGCAAAACTTTGAGAATGGCCGATCGCTCACGAAGACCATGTCCCTTGTGAGCACTGGTAGCATTGCCTCTCTCAGGTCCTGCTTGAAGAGATCGCATAGTGGCAGCAGTTTAGTTGAAGTTCCACCACTGCCATCTCAAGGCAGCCGACCACAGCTAGTAAGTCCACAGCACCAGCAAGTCATTGCATGATGCGGGTATTGAACTTACAGTAATCCCCTGTTCACCCTGTGCTGCACTTACAGTAATCCCCTGGCCCTGTTCACACTGTACTGCATGTACATGCACGGAGCAGCACTGTTTGCAGTCCACTTGTGCTTGCCGAGAATGCCATTCATCCCCAGTTGAAGAGCGCTTGCGAATTGTTTGCTGTGGCATCGTAAAGTCGCTGAGGAAAGTCGAATTTCAGTTGATAGCCACAGTGCAGAACGCCTCATCCTAATCAGCGGCTGGGTTTGGACGCTTTGAAGGTCTTGTTCACAGACGAGTTCGGAGTTTCCCTTGTTCTGGCTTTGCCGTTGAGCAGTCTGAGCAGAGAAGAGTATGACCTATCACGTCAATCATGTACTTACTCATACACTGTAGTGTTGTACTCATACTTGTACATGTAACTCTTCCGGGGACCTGATTGCACATACTCTTTTAAAGAATATGTGCAGTTCATTATCACGGGCTGAGAGTTCAGCTTGGCTCCTGCGTAACGTTAGACGCGCGCACACGTTAGCATGCTGGTATGGTGACCCGGGATGAAGTTGTGTCTGTGTGTGTGTGTGGTGGGGGGGGGGGGGGGGTGCGCGTGTGTGTGTTTGAATGTGAGAGTGCTTGCATACACGTGATTCTCAGTGTAAATAGTCCGCAGTCCAGGGTGCAGAATTGTGACTTTTCGTTCGCCACGAAAGGGCACCAAGGTTTGACATGACCAAATGAAAGAGCAAGAGCAGGGCTTTCCAGGCATGTGTCTCTTGATTAGCTGTGTTGGGGCTTTGTTGACCAAATCGCGACAATTGTTTTTCTATGCGTTGCCATGGCAACTGGATCATGAATTTGAATTTTGAGGCTATTGCAAGCATCATAGCGATGTTTGTGAACTGTATTCGAGCCACAGAGGCTGAGGAGAGCCAGCATGCGGAATGTTACTGAATTTGGATGAAGTATAGGCATGTAGAGAGGAGAAATAGTACTGCACAGTATGACACAACATGCGACACAGTTGTCATGTCATGTACTACCTTGCAGTGTGCACCTACAACCACACTATCGCATAACGGATGAGTTCAAAGCAATAATACTAATAATTATATGTTCTAGAATTACATGTGACAACAAAATACACAAAGAAAACCGGATGAGACGAGTTAATTAATTACATGTATGGAGACTGGTGTGAGAAAACCCATGCCATGCACACTGGAGTCGGCCTTAGGAGGAGTGCATTTACTTCAAGTGCAAGTCAACGTAATGGTTTACAGCAATGCAGTGGCTGAAAATGCAGTGTGTGTGTCAGCAACTAAACATAAAGAAATGCGGCATCAAATTCGTTTCGAACTAGGGAAATAGTTCCGAGAAATATTAGACAATGCTGATAGTTAACCTCTGTGTATATTGCGACCCAAAGACCAGGTATGGTCAAACAAAGGGAATGAACTATTTTTAACTGTACTTACGCAGCGGACACGACAACACCAGGGGCATTCGAAGGGGTGTTTGGGGTGCCAAAGCACACCCCCCCCCCCCAAAAAACCGAATTTGATCTTGGTTTGCAGCTCGTTCAAGAAAGACCATAACGCGCGGACCATAACTCTACACATCGCACACTGTAGCCATCCCTGTTCGGACTTACGTGGGTTTTTTTAAAATCTGAAACCAATCTACGCGTTCTTACTTGCACTTGACTATTTCGTCGGATGATTGGCCATTTTGGAATGGTTAGTGCGGTACGCAGTGCGGCACGTCTTCCTTATAATGTACATCATCCGCTTTGAATGTCTTGTTTTATGCCGTTATGTTCTCCACATGTTTCTCCGTAGAGCCGTTGTGTTTATGATAACAAAATATACCATGTGACGTTCATCCACTGTCCGTAGACGGCTCAATTTGCCGAAGACAAAGAGCGGAATACACAGACTGAAGAACGAGCAGTTGCGGTTTCGTAACTCTGAGTTTCACGAACTAAATCGATCATCAGACGAAGATTGATACTGACCCTGCCCTGAGAGTACTGATATATTATTTTTTTTATACCATGAATGTGGCAAGCGCAGCGGACTTAGTATTAGTAGCACTCTCAGGCCAAGGTCAGTATCAATGTTCGTCTGATCGGATTGATTCAGTTCATGAAACTCAGAGTTACGAAACAGCAACTGCACGTTCTTCTGTCTGTGTAATAACAAAATATATAAATATCGGCCGACATGAAAGGACCACAATGAAGGCATGCTCTTTTGTGTGGGAACGTCGAGGAAACCACCTTGATCACTATCCTGGCTACGCCCCTGAACACAGTCATCAAGTAGTTCACTGCCTACAGCAGAGAAGAAATCATCCTCCCAGGAATTCGATGAGGCAGTGAGGTCTGCAATGTGCGTCTTTTGTCTGCTTGCTACAATCCTAGCGAGAGTTTCTGCATAAGTGCATGAATGATAGCAAGACTTATGGTAGTGTACCTCTCTAGCGATCAGATTCGCTGAGCTTGCTGCCATAATCCTTTGATCTTGTCGTGTGGCAGCAGCCGTCCGCAATTATTTCTTTTCTGCTTCCACTCTCACGAGTTGAGATGTCGCCTGCTTGGTTGTACAGCTCGCTTATTTGTTTCAGCGTGCCACAAAACAGGCATATTTTTTAAGTTCTGGTTCAACAACAGGGGCTCGTAGCGATTGATGAGTCATGTCCATCGAACTGCGGACTCCTCGGATGCCGTGCAGGCTGTCAGAATATTTGGCACTTGGCATTGTGTGAATACACTTCAGAGTTCTATTCGTTTCGGGTTCCAGTACAGAGGAGATAGCACCATGTACCAGGCCGGCCAGCACTCGGCAGGAGCTCATCACTGCAGGTGGTATTGCCAAAATACGTGAAACCATGGCATAGGCGAGGCACACCCGATCGACCTAGAAGTAGAACCTAAATACTACAGAGTACCGTCCAGGAATACGTTTTTACATCTGAAGCGCACCACGTGGCACTCCAAGGGTGCGAGATTTCAAATTTGAACTTTTGAGTGGGTTTGATGCATGCTCAAACTTACGCTCCGCGAAATTTGTGCATGGATTTGCCCCGAAGAAAATCGCCTCTATCGAGAGAGCGCCCCAGATCTAGAAGCACTTCTCGACTGTTTTGGGTACCTCAAGGGGTCCTCTTTCAGGCCCCCACATCAAACCTTGGTGCCCCGTCGTGGCGAACGGAATTTTTTTAGGGCTACATTTTGAGCACTTGGACTGCGGACTAAAACGGGATCATAGGCTGACTGTCAGAGCAGCTCTATGGGTGAGTTTATCCTGGAACAAAACAAGTCTTTGATGTGCGGCAGCTCGACATCAACTCACCCCGGGCGGAAACGTTGTATATGAACCCCTCACCTTTCCGCTGATCCACCCCCAGTTGAAGTTCTTCATGGAAACATGCCCTCGTTGTGTTTGTGTACTTCATGGAAACAGGCCCTCTTTGTGTTTGTTTACTTCATGGTGATGGCCCGTGCGTGTGACACTTATGATATTGTGTGTGTGTTTTGGTCTATCCCAGGCTCGTGGTCGTTACAGTCCGATTACGTTGCGGCGAGTGTGTGAGCGGGAGGAACGAGATGCCGACCACGATGAGCACGATGGAGAGATTGTTGAGGAACACCCCGCTGGTAAGGGCACTGCTACTAGTGTGTTTCGTCACTCAGGCTCTATTGTTAGCGTGGCAGCTTGTCTTACCTGTGCTGCATGGAATCCATCCTCGTTGTAATGGAACCCATCCTGGTCAGAATTCAATCCGGTGTGCTCATAGACACACGTGCCGCCAAGTACCACCGGAGTGCCAGTTTTGCATGCGCATCTCACCTTGAAATGCTAGTAGGGAAGTGTGTCTTCTCCTGTCTGATGTTATCTATCAAGAAGCTCAACATCTACATCAGGCAGGGGGACTAGCTCACATGGTAGAGCGCTCGCTTAGCATGCGAGAGGTACCGGGATCGATACCCGGGTTCTCCAGGCAATCACTTTTTTTTTGTCAGAACCTTACTTGTCCCTTCCACTGCATTGTAGAGCGGGATGCACACTACGAGCGTACATGTATCACAGGGTTTCCTTTTGAGAGTGAAACCTGTAGATCAAAAATGAATGCCCCCTGCGAAGTAAGATCCTGCATGTACTGTAAATATACAAAATTTCGGCGCTGCAAAATTTCGGCACTTCACGATTTTTGACATTTCCGCGGCGATTTATTTTCGGCGTGGGGTAGAGGGCATGGTATAGTGCGACAGATGCTGTGAAAAATTTCATCGGCGTTTTAATTTGGGCGTTTTGGGTCGGTGCCGAATATAGCCGAAATTAAAAAGCTGCCGAAAATTTGTTTATTTACAGTACTGTTAGTAGGCAGTCTGTTGGGGATTTTCAGGGAAGAAAACAAATTTACTACGTATGGTTGGAATTATTTCTGTAAAGAAAAGTTACATTTGTTCCCAGGAAAGCTGGACCACTGTGGACGATTTTATGTGTGTGAACTTTTCATGAAGGAAGAGGGGAATGGAGTGGGGTATGATCAAAGTATGGATTTGTGTATTTGTCATGCACAGCCGGGCAAGTGATCAAGGCCAGGTGTAGCAGCAAAGTTCATTTCAACATTTCACGTGAAGTACGGGTGTTGCCAGGTGAGTGCTTGCTTGGCACACTGTTAGTTGTACCAGTACATTGCTGTGCAGTACATTGCTGTGCAGTACATTGCCGTGCAGTACATTGCTGTGCAGTACATTGCCGTGCAGTACATTGCCGTGCAGTACATTGCCGTGCAGTACATTGCCGTGCAGTACATTGCCGTGCAGTACATTGCCGTGCAGTACATTGCCGTGCAGTACATTGCCGTGCAGTCAGTACATTGCTGTGCGGTACATTGCCGTGCAGTACATTGCCGTGCGGTACATTGCCGTGCGGTACATTGCCGTGCGGTACATTGCCGTGCGGTACATTGCCGTGCGGTACATTGCCGTGCGGTACATTGCCGTGCGGTACATTGCCGTGCGGTACATTGCCGTGCGGTACATTGCCGTGCGGTACATTGCCGTGCGGTACATTGCCGTGCGGTACATTGCCGTGCGGTACATTGCCGTGCGGTACATTGCCTGCGGTCCATTGCCTTGCCGTGCATTGCCTTGCCGTGCATTGCCTTGCCGTGCATTGCCGTGCAGTGCATTGCCGTGCAGTGCATTGCCGTGCAGTGCATTGCCGTGCAGTGCATTGCCGTGCAGTGCATTGCCGTGCAGTGCATTGCCGTGCAGTGCATTGCCGTGCAGTGCATTGCCGTGCAGTGCATTGCCGTGCAGTGCATTGCCGTGCAGTGCATTGCCGTGCAGTGCATTGCCGTGCAGTGCATTGCCGTGCAGTGCATTGCCGTGCAGTGCATTGCCGTGCAGTGCATTGCCGTGCAGTGCATTGCCGTGCAGTGCATTGCCGTGCAGTGCATTGCCGTGCAGTGCATTGCCGTGCAGTGCATTGCCGTGCAGTACATTGCTGTGCCTTCTAACTATTATGGTTGCTAGTATACAATGTAGATTGCTGTGTTCACCTGCTTTGACCATGTCAGGATCTCATGCTGTTGATCTCATGCTGTCGATCTCATGCTGTCGATCTCATGCTGTTGATCTCATGCTGTTGATCTCATGCTGTTGATCTCATGCTGTCGATCTCATGCTGTCGATCTCATGCTGTCGATCTCATGCTGTCGATCTCATGCTGTTGATCTCATGCTGTTGATCTCATGCTGTTGATTTCAATGCTGCCCGTTTTGTTGCTGCTGCTGCTATGCTACTGCTATGCAGGTGAAGAATATCAAGATGCGAATTACGCCCGTCGCTCGTTTAATCAGGCAAGCGAATTGCGTGCGTCTGCCAAGCGCAGAGCAATGCGCCTGGGACTAAAGGAAACTGCTCGCTTGGCGTTCATATTTCTCTTTCTTGTAAGTTCAGCCAGTGGTGCACTGGGTTTGGGTTTGCTGTGGGAGGATTCTTTCCTTTTCTGCTGTCTCTTCTGTGTGTGTGTCTTTTGCTTATAATATTTTCCCTTGTGTCCCTGACCTCATGTATTTTGTTTCCGTGTGTATGTTGCTGTCTGTCGTGGTGGTGGCGGTGGCGGCTGTGCTGGTGATGGGTGTATGTGTGTGTGGGTGTGTGGGTGGGTGGGTTTGACTTGGCAGTGGTTTATAGCTAACTATTTCTATCAATTGGCATTTGTCAAGACGTCAGTTGCAACGGTCAACATTCTCAGCTCAACTTCCTGTAAGTCACTGTGCTGTCATTGTGCAGTTACTGTGCATGCTATTAGAGATGTTCTGCTCTTACGTTACGGGAACGAGACCCGAAGAATCACTCTATTTCGTTCCCGTGACGTATAGGAAACCTGTTCTGCTCTGTGTTCACGCAGAAGTCTCTTGAAACGTGTACTGGGAATTTCCTGTTCCAAATTTGGCAGTTGTCTCTCTGATTTGAGTGATACGCGGCTGATCCGCGCACATTTTCTTTGCGTGTGCTACAGCGTAGATACTAGAGAACCTCATTTCCGCATTAAAATCTGGGCCGAGAACATGCGTTGCCGTGGACTCTAACCCAGACATCTGTTCTTTGCGTGATTTCTCTACGTTTCACGTGAAGCAGAACCTCTCTATTGCTTGCTCTGACTTCTCTCGGATCTTTCAAAGTACTAGTACTCAATTCCGCCTTTTGGATCTCATAGCACATCTTTTAAGTCATACCCAGTCTAATGTGCTTCTTTCTGTTGCTATGGTTATGGTGTGGTGGTGACAGCTTTGTTTGTTCTGGTGCTGGGAGCGTTTCTGTCAGCGGACAGCGCTGATCGTTTCAACCCAAGCAAGTTGTTTATTGTCTTCATTTGGTGAGTGCTATGTGTAGTACATGTTTGTAACCGTCCTCAAGTTGCTCTTCATGTAAACATTTTTGCAGGGTTAAGTAGCCTGCTTCTGTGCCATACTCAGCTCTGGTCTCCAGTTTTAGAGTGATGGTCCATGTTAGCAGAAGGAGCATCTTTGCTAAGCTTTAACCTCGCCAAGTGAGAATTTACTTTAACCTCGCCAAGTGAGAATTTACTTTAACCTCGCCAAGTGAGAATTTCATTCCAGCGCTCACTGTTCACTGCACTGCTTTCTGAATTGAGACTTTGGTTGCTAAACACCATCTACGCCATATCATGCTGGTTTGCATATCGCTAAAGATTCCACTGTATATTGAGTCGTGTGTGTGTGTGTGTGTGTGTACATGTATGTGTATAGTACTGTGTACGTGCATGCACTCGCTCCTGATATTGCAAAAGAAGGATCCATGAGCGGGATTCGAACCCAGCACCCCTGTCTTTCCGGGACAGTGCCCTAGCTACCGGGGATCACACACTCCCGTGGCTCCTTCTTGCTACACTGCCCCCCCCCCCCCCCAACATGCTGTGTCCTCACGCCATGCTTACTCCGGGGGGGGGGGGTACGATGGGTCGTGGATTCGAGCCATTGCTAGGTGCCAATGTTGCAAAAGAAGGATCCATGAGCAGGATTCACACCCAGCACCCCTGCCTTTCCGGGGCAGTGCCCTGCCGATTAGGCTACCGGGGATCACACACACCCGTGGCTCCTTCTTGCTACACCGACAAGCAGTGCCCATGGTTCTTGTTTCATACAGTGCGCTATGTCCATGGACCTGTTCAATTAACCATGACATTGTAATGGCTGTACATGTGTTCCTGTGCTTCTGTGTTCCCATGTGTATGTGTTTGGGCAGTTGTGCTGGAGTTGCGCTGGTGGGTTACAGTGATTCGGCGGCCAAGGCCTCTAAGTCTGACAAAGGTGTCACTCTGGACTTAGGTGTACTCTACAGTCTCATTGGAGCACTATTGTGAGTGAAGGCGCTGCTGCAGCTTAGCGGGACGTTTTCAGCTCAGTTGACTTGTTTTAAAAGTTGTTATTGTCTTGTGGAGTGTGTCACTGTGTGTGTGTGTGTGGTACATGTACATAAGGAATGGGAAAGCCAGTACTAGTGTGAGTGCTAGATGCCAGGGTGTGTTCTGCAGTCAATGCTGTTAGAATGGGGCCTGAAGATATTGGTAAAAATTAATATTAAAAAAGAAAACACGCATGTGTTGCATGTCCTGGAAAAGGGTATACTGTATAAGCAGAAATATTCGTCTGGAATTTAATTTCATCTTTTTCGTCCAAGGAGGTTTTGGACTAAATTAAATGCCGGACGAATGTCGATTTGTCCAGCTTTTCAATACACTCTTATGATCCATGGACGAAATTTGCAACCAGACGAACTCCCTTTCTTTGGAGTTGGACGAAATTATTGACCGGCGAAATTTTCTGCCTGTACAGTATGTGGACATAAGCAACTCACCCGAAGAGGTAGCCTCAGATATGGACTGACCGTGTGAGGTCTATCCCCTGCCGTTGTTTCAGCACTAGGCACAGTCACTTCTTACAGCTCACCCCAGGCCAATGTACAACATAGTCATCTAAAATACGCCACATTAAGCACCAACGCATGGTTTCACGCGTACACGCGCCAGTTATGAATGCAGCCCTACAGCTCGCCCCAGGCCCGTGTGCAACATAGTCACACCTTACAGCTTGTCGTAGGCCAGTGTAAAACAAATTCAAATAGCATAGGGTGTGCTGCTTCACACTTCTTTCTTTGCTCTTCCATTTCCTCAAGTATGTTCTCACCTCCTTGAAGCCCCAGGGCCAGCAGGCACGTGTAGCACCTTCACTGTCGTCTCACTTGCTGTAACTGTGCAGTTTCACACTTGCAACACCATTGCACTTCTGCAGGGCTTTTATTCCAGTACGCAACCTGATTTGGCCTCTCTTTTTCCACAAGTAGATTGACCTTGTTCACTGCAGTTCCAGTTTTCGTCATTCCTAGTTGCCTGATGATTGCGAAAGCATGAAACTTTGAGCAGGAACAAACAAGCCTTGATTGCCATTGTTGTTCTATCATTCCTTGATTGCCATTGTTGTTCTATCATTCCTTGATTGCCATTGTTGTTCTATCATTCCTTGATTGCCATTGTTGTTCTATCATTCCTTGATTGCCATTGTTGTTCTCTCATTTCTAGTTGCTTGATAAGATACTGTAGTCCTTCACTGTACACTTGCCTTTGTGCTATTGTGCTATTGTAGAAATTGCTGCTGTTTGACTCTTTGCATGCATGCCTAGCTCAATAGGCATCAGCAAGTTGATCATGTTCCTGGTGTGTGTGTGTGTGTGTGCACGTGTGTGTGTGTGTGTGTGTGTGTGTGTGCACGTGTGTGTGTGTGTGTGTGTGTGTGTGTGTGCGCGTTTGTGTCTGTGTTGCGTTGTGCCTTAGCTATGCAACCTACGTCGTTTTGCTGAAGCGGTATGTGAAGGACCTCAATCGTCTTGTCGTCCCTCTCTTCTTTGGTAAGACTACCATCTACTTAGTATGGCTTAGACTGCACTGACGATGTGTTGCTGCTATGGTTCTAGAAGCTCTTTTCTCTGCATGCGTAGAGATGCTTTCTAGTAAATGGACCTCTCCGCACACAGGCACTCATATGTATTATAACGATGGTGACAACCACCACACCACCTCCATCATCACCTACAGTAGGCTACACTGGCCGCCGTTTGGAAGATGATGTCAGTGATCGTAGAATATTCAACAGTATACATGTAGTGATGTGTGTGTTTGTGTTGTTTGTTGCTAGGTTTTGTGGGTATGTGGTGTGTGGTGTTGCTCTGGCCTATGCTGCTCATCTTCAACTACACGGGCGTGGAGAAGTTTGAGCTACCAAACCAAGTGCATGGCAACGGCACTGAGTACATCTGGGAAGTGCTGGTTATCAATGGCCTCGTCGGTACAGTTCTATCTGAAGTCCTGTGGCTTGTGTAAGTAGTACTGTGTTAGGCACAGCAACTTATACGTGTTGCATGCAGCGAAGAAGTGAAACTGGCGCTGCAGGTGAATTATGTGTATGCCCGGGAATGACACGGTATGCATATCTTATGGGTGTGACAGTTCCTATTACAACACTCTGGCTTTCAAGGCTGAGAAATCATCAGACAGCAGCAGGTGATTCGTAGAAACTCGGAGTACTCGTACAGGCAACAGCATTATTATCACATGTGGAGCATTTCCTCTGATTGACTTACTGAAATGTGCTGAATTGGGGCCACTCATTAGCACTCTGCTTAGTCGAGCAACTCTCAGCTGAATTATGTTATCTGTGAGGCTGGGTGTTTCGTCCCGGGCTTATCCTTCGCCAAGGTGCTGCGACTGATGCATTTCACCAGCGTTCTTATGTGTGCCAAGGTGCTGCGACTGATGCATTTCACCAGCGTTCTAATGTGTGTTGTGCGTGTGTGTGTGTGTGCGTGTGTGTCCATGTGTGTGTGTACTCTATACAGTGGTGTATTCCTGACGTCGGCATTGGTTGGAACACTGGCACTAGTACTAGTCAACCCACTCAGCCTGCTCTATAGCATCATAGGCACAGGAGTAAGTTCTAAGGCTGGGCAACTGGGGCTTTTGAGTAATGTAGTTTTTTCTTCGTTTCAGTTTTGCACGTACCCGGCAACCCTGCACTACCTTTGTATATTCATTCAAAAATCAAATCAGCTTTCAAAGCATCAAGCGTGAATTTCTCAACGAATAGAACTAGCGGCAGGATGCCCAGTGCTGGTCTGCACTTACATACCGTTCGTCCGTCTGTGCATGTGTGCGTGTGTGCGTGTGCGTGTGTGCATGTCTACAGCTCAAAGTTGACAAGATGTACATCGCTGGCTCACTACTTGTAACCTTGGCATTCGTGTTGGTGTCGGTCAGCGGGGCAAGGAATTCTGATCCCGTTGGCAACGTGCTGAAAGGCTGCTGGCAGGTGTCCATGCGTACGTGGCGTGTGACCAAGAGGAGATTGGCACGGTAGGTGTGCGTTTGCATGGGACCAATGTGTGCTGTAGGTAACTGCAGATGTGTCTGCAGCAAGTTAATCCCACCTTAGGAATAAAGGCTATAAAACAGAGCCACAGAAAGTGCTCAGCCCAGGGCACAGAACTCGTGGAACATGTTTATTCATGAGGTTACATGTTGCTTTCCACCACTGGTGCAGCTAAACTACTTCAGTATAACGTACCTCCATGCCCATGGAGGGTATACAGGTCTGTACTCTATAGGCGAGATGCTAGTATCCGAGCCAAAGGCTGCTATGGCATTGTGCAGGTACCTCGACAATACTGTGTAACATTACAATGTAACACATTCAGGGTAGTTTCCACTGAAGCTTCACTGTATTATCATGCAATGCACAATAGTGGTGTGCAGGGAAAATTAGTAGCCACCGTAAGAAAGAAAGAACCTGGAGGAAGTACTTCGAAGTACAGTCAGACCTAGCTTAACCGGTCCTCTTTTATCCGGATCCCTCGCCATCCGCAAGAAAATCGTTGGTTACCGATTTTCGGCATATGCCATGCATAAATTAATACAGTAACTTTTTTTAGTTATGTGTGTTTGATTATCCGGTTCCCTGGCCTGTAACTGCAGTTATGCGAGGTCTGACTGTAGTCATTTTTAGTCACAGAAAAGTTGAGAAAACCCACCGGCCTAAACACTAGTTTTCATGGCTGACAGGAAATCCGTTGTTTCGGATTTGACAATTTTGGGATTCCTGGGAAGCTCTTCTTGGCGTCCAAGTAACTTTTAAGTAACAGGGATAGCGTTCACGTAATGCCACCTTATGCCGCCACCTGCACTCTTCACTCATGGTGTGCCTGATTGTGCGCCCTCCTCCTCCGCCTTGCCTTGTCTATATTTGTATGTACTCCGCCTTGCCTTGTCTATATTTGTATGTAGGACGTCCAGTTCACTGTACTTTCACAATGGAGCAAGCTAACAGTAACGTAACCACCTACCGGCAGCCACTGTGTCAAGAAGAGAGAAACAACAAGCCATGTCCGTCCCTTCACATCCTGAACGTCACACTTCCTCCTTTATTTTTATTGGCATGTACACATTTGACGAACAAACCCTACTACGCTCCAAAAGCTACTTGTACTTATTGTAGATAGAAGAATTGTTGTTGCAGGTCAACACCAATTTCCGTTTGTGCTGTCGGTATCTCTCGTAGTTTCTTTTGTCAACTAACAAGCAAAAACACACTACTCAATTTTCGTACTTTTTAAAGCGTCATTCCTGCTGCCCCTTTCCTGGCCCTTTAGTTGGACCCATCATTGTGAATCTTATCCAATGTTGTTATTGCTTACTGTATTATACACTACTGTATTACCGTATTAAACGTTGATTATAATTATTATCTTTGTTTTACACTTGATCGAAAAGGAATTCCAGGGAAAACGAGAGAAAAAAAAGCAAGTCATACTTGAAATGCTTGATTGAAATCACTAAGAACAAACAACATTGGTAATTCAAAATAACCCATCGTCGCGTCCTGATACACGACGCACGGTTGTGCTGAGAGAGCAGTATTACTAAATTTATGAAAGATGGAAGGGGGTGTTGGGGATTAAATTAATCAGAAGCAATGTCGGCTCTCCCAGCCTAATTTACCACCAACGCATGTGAAGGCGAGAAAGAGAGTAAAGCAGAACTGCGGCAGGAGCTTGCAGTTTCGAAATTACAAAAAATCCCCTTGCCAAGAATTACACACTGCATGCACAGTCAAAGCCAGACAGTAATGCCAGGACAGTTTCATTAGGGCCAGCCTACCACACATGTGGTGGTGGTGGTGTAGTGCGAGACAAAAAAAAAGCTCAGATCCACCACTGGTTTTTAACATACTATTAATATTATCAGTTGGTCGGTCTCAACGATCCCTACACTTTGTTACTTGCCTTTGTTACTGGGGACCTAGCGTAGTAATGAGATTGGCATGAGCGTGGCAATGCGTGACAACACGTATTTACAAAAAGTCTAGTGAAGATAGTAAGCGTATCAGTCAAACGCGCTGCGGTCATATTGTCCGCAATCATCACATTATGCATCATAACTGTGGATGAGGTCGATGATAATTGGCGATGAGTCCGATTCTCAAGAGGGAAGCGAGCATTTCGCTTTGACATCGCTACACCACCAAGCTTCCCATATATCAAGCAGGATATTGACAAATCATTATCTACAACAAACGACGACGGGGACAACGATGGTGACATCGATGGGGTGGTGGTAACTGCAAACAGTTAGAACAGCGGTGGTGACTATGTCAGCCACAGCAACAGCAACAGCAAAGACAAAACACAAGATGCCAGAGTCAGCAACATGTCTAGACACTGCACACTGTAGTGTTGTACTGCAGTTTATTCAGTTTATTCAGTTTATTCATTGTGTTTGTTTTGCCCGTGAAAGAGTCCTCAGCATTAGGGGCCGGTCACTTTGAGGGAACCATCCTCAATGATAAAGGCCACACATTTTTATTTCTATGTTTCTCGTCACCCGAAAATCTAAAATCGTATGCGAGAGGTGGAAAAAAATAAAAATAAATGACCCAAAAAAAAGTCTTCTAGACCTTTGGTCATACTAAAACCCTAATCCTCATCATTAACCCACACGGGTTGCTGTGGCAACAATGTCACGCCATTCCGTCCTTATCTCTGTCCAGCGATTGGTCTGTATTAGCGTGTCTGCTCCATTTGCTTTCTTTACGCTGTCCGTCCATTCGACTGCTGGTCGTCCTCTCTTCCTTGTTGCCGACACCATGCCCTCCACCAGATCGTTCAGTCCAGGCTACATCCTCTTGCGATATGTCCATAATGCCGGAGTCTCCTGCCGTAGGTTCTATCCGCTAACACTGGTCTCTCCATGTCCAATTCCTCCAGGTGTCCTTGTTTGTTCTCTTTTCAACAATCCATTTTACTCTCAGTAACCGCCGATAACACCACATTCATTTCAAACGCCTGCATGATGTCTTCCTCTCTCTTTGTTAGTGCCCATGCCTCCGAGCCGTAACTGACAACGGTTGCCTGCAGCAGTCATAACTTCACGCCATTCGATATTTTTTTGTATTTCCAAGTGGGTACCAGCCTGCTTAACAGTCTGTCTTGCCAGGGTCAAACGATGTCTCAGCTCTGCTGTTGTCCTGCTGGAGATGTCAAACTATGCTCCCAGGTATGTGAAGCTTTCCACTACCTCAACCACTTCCCCATTACAGGTGAAAGAATCGCCCGTATCATCATTGACCACCATAATCTAATCTTTGTCTTTTTCACATTCAACATCAAGCCGACCAATGCACCGTGTAAAATAGCATCCAAAGTAATTTGGTTAGCAACTACAAAAATTGTAGTAGACCTACAATGTACGTGGTAGGAGCTTCTGTTCTGTGCACGTGCAGCTAGTTTGCGCAAGAAAAAACTGCCGACCTCGCATCATGAACATGATTGTGTCGCGCAGGACAGCATATGCTGGTACATGGTCTCCACAGTGCTGCACAGTTTTCTTCTTCTTTTTTTCTTCCAAACTGCTGAATCGTATGCGCGCCGGGTGACGAGAAACATAGAAATAAAAACGTGTGGCCTAAACCGGGAATGTTTTTCTCCTTTTCATCACGGCCACACTGGATACGCACGATGAAAAAATCTCACCCACACGAGCTATTTTGTTTGCCACCATTCGCTTCTGGCAGTCTGTCAGCCCCACCCTAGGCCAGAGCTGCATCAGCACAGCCTCTAGAGTATCGCTCCACTTCATAACCCAATCAAGAACAAGGAAACTCAAAGAAATCCAGTGGAAGCCGCGGATGATTATAATCTTCGGCGGAAAAGCGGAGCCTCGAGCTGATTTTCATTGCGTGGATTAAATCTCTCAAATCTCCCCCTCAGCGGCAAATATCTTTTTTTTTCAAAATTTTCCCTCAGCGTGACCGTAATTCTAACAAACAGTTTCGGTGGCAAGTATTAACATGTACATGTAGTTTGAGGACACCCTGAAGTGGGCAACTCTTGTACTTTAGTATCTTACTACTCTGTGCATGGGGGTAGCTAGTGTTTCTGACAACAACTAGGCTTGCTTTGCAGTGTGATAACTGGATTAGCTCTGGAATGTGTCCTCTGCCTTGCCAGCCAAGCTATCCACCATACCCAAGCAATGTCCTCGCTGCCCAGACACTCAAAATTCCACAACTTCAAAAATCCATGACTATGTACTTCTCTCCGGTTTCAGTTCCTCGTGCCACATACTGTGCTTCGACCACCTTTATTCCTGTAGAACAGTAGAAGCTAAGAAGTAAGAACCCAGAACTCGTACGGCTACCGACCTAAGATTGACATCCCCCCCCCCCCCCCCACATACATACTTCATTTACCCACAATGTTAGATAATTACCTTTTCTTCTAAGCTGGATCGCTCTCAGATGCAGTCTCCTTGGGTGCAGTCTCCTCAGCTGTGGCCTCCTCAGCAGTGGCCTCCTCAGCTGTGGCCTGCTCAGCTGTGGCCTGCTCCGGCGCATCCTCAGAATGCCCCTCTTCAGCTACTATCGCCTCTCCTCCATTGGCACCGGTGCTTTCAATGCTGATCGGGACGAGGTCATCGCCCGCTGCTTTAGCAGCTTCTGCTCTTTCCTTCATGTCTCCATCAGCTTGCTTTAAAGTCTCCCAGTGGTTCATGGTGTTGCTGAGGTTATCTAGTGGTTCGTCAAAGTCCTCCTCCAGTGCGTGGCGCGAGAACAAATGCCATGCCTCCCACTGTGGCTGTACAATACCTTTGATGAATCCAATCTACAACCGATTTATCAAAAAGCAGAGGAATGAGACATTATTACTATCGCCTTTAATACATTATTTTGAAATAGAGCACTCTGGAAATAGAGCACTCTGAGCTCGAGTGTCGCTTGGTAGATAGTTAAAAACAGAGAGAGAGAGAGACACACACACACGCGTGCGCGCGTGCACACATACACACACGTGCATGAGCATGCACACACACACGCACGCGCGCGTGCACACACATACACACATACACACACGTGCATGAGCATGAGCACACACGCACACACACACACGCACACACACACACACACGCACACACAGTCACATAGACACAAACACGGACATCGTCCATACATATGGCTATGACCTTTATCAGTACTTTGAGTACGTACCTGCATATCATACAGCGGCACGCCACTGTTACGATCAAACACCATGTGCGGTGTGAAGCCAGCTGCCTTCTCTTTGTCGCCCTGGGTAGGAAGAGAGCACACCAGCTCAGTCACCAAATAGGAGTAGACTGTCAAGCGCAGGCACACCCCCGTATGCGAATGAAACATCGCAAAAACACATGATCATCATTTCAGAAGACGATTCCGCACAGGGTGTACCGTGTGGCGCAGTGTGTTTTGCACACCAGCTTTCAAACACATAACCAACCGGTCTAAGCATTGAGGCTGATGTGATGCAGCAGTGGAACAACTCGGCACTATCCAAATTACACAGAGTGACCAGAGTATGCGAGTCCCACAGGAAGAACCTTGAGGCAATTTTTTCTTTCTGCAGGATGAACGCAGCTGCACACACTCTGTACTCTTGGTGCTATGTGGCTTGAATGCGGTATGCCGTAACCAAGCAGCCATTGCACGCAGGGAGACGACACGAGATCATAGCAGCCGAAACGATGTGCACTTCGGATGAACGTGTGATCTGTAGTCTATGCAACTGGCAATCGACCGACAACCGACAATGGACTTGACCTGCTGACGCTGAGCGCAGCCCAGACAAGCAATGTCGTAAACGAGCATGATGCATAAATCGGCCCTGCCCCAAGGGCGACTGTAACGGGCAACCCGGGAGTGAAACTCACATTGTCTAGGGCCACAGTCGCCCGTGACGTCTCCCTGTGTGCTACGGCTCCCTGGTCACAGCCCAGAAATGTATGAACGTTGGTTCCACTTGGATCATACCATTGTCTGCGCTGACGCAACACATTCAAATTGCTTTTTCCCATGCGAGGGGGGGGGGGGGTACCATTGGGTGACCCAGACCAGGCCACCCACCAATCAGGCAAAGACATGGCGGATATGGGCAACCTGTACTTGATTCCTCCACCGTTGTGCTTTATACCAGTTTGACTAGAAGTCGTTAATTTCAATTTGTACATGTAAGCCCAATGCACTGAGCATCAAAGCAAGATCACATATGAAACGCACTTACCTGGGCGTAAAACTCACTGACTATACGGTTAGTCCACGCTTGGCTGAGATGATGCGGCTTGCATGGGTTGCTGATGTCAGCAGAGTGTAGCAGAGTCTCCAGCACCTGATTATCATTGTACACACGTGCCCACACACACACATGCCCACGCACACGCACACACACACACGCACACAGATATGCACAACTGGACGCAAACAAAGGAGTGGGTGACTTCATGGAGACAACTACACAACTACATGTACTAGTATGTAGCACCGTAATCTTTGCTGATATTGCTTGGTCCAGAGAACACAATGGGGGCATTAAAATATGCAGGTTTCCCGGATCTGCTTCCACACAATGTCACCAGTCTGCTGGTTTGAGTTTCAAAACCCAAAGCATCGTTTTCTGAGCACAGAAACACGGACCCACAGTACAGCAATCCTTAGACACACACACATACCAGTGACTTTTCGGAGGCGTCATTCGGACGGAAAATACTTCCACCGTTCTCTGCCCGCACATCGTTGACACTGATACCTTCGGAAAAGCTGGTGAAAGAGCCCAGCATTTCCACATGCTTTTTCGGATCGGTTGCCAAGATCTGAAACACACCCACCAGAGTTACATGTACATACTAGTTACTTCAAGTAGTACTTACGTCTCCGTCTTCAAGTAGTACTTACGTCTCCGTCTTCAAGTAGTACTTACGTCTCCGTCTTCAAGTAATACATAGATGAAGTAATACGACGGCAGACAGTTACGCCCATGGGGATGCAAAAAATGGCTGTATTGTCTAAAAATGGCACAACATTCGACAGTGCTCTTTGATCCAAGGTTCACATTGCTAGTCCTGTACATGTGTTTGCACTGCTGACCATTGCTCGGGTTCCAGTAGTGTGCAAGGGTGTTGAAGGAGTCTCCATTTCACTGCCAGCTGCACAATGGACTGATGTCCAATATTGATGAGGTCGCATTACTTCATGTAACATACAGTGAAGAAATGAGTGTGTGTGTGTGTGTGTGTGTGTGTGTGTGTGTGTGTGTGTGTGTGTGTGTGTGTGTGTGTGTGTGTGTGAGTGAGAGAGAGAGAGAGAGTGTGTGTGAGAGAGAGTGTGAGAGAGAGAGAATGTGTGTGTGTGTGTGTGGGTGTGTGTGTGTGTGTGTGTGTGTGTGTGTGTGTGTGTACATGGTGTGTGTGTGTGTGTGTGTGTGTGTGTGTGTGTGTGTGTGTGTGTGTGTGTGTGTGTGCGTGTGTGTGTGTGTGTGTACATGGTGTGTGTGTGTGTGTACATGGTGTGTGTGTGTGTGTGTGTGTGTGTGTGTGTGTGTGTGTGTGTGTGTGTGTGTGTGTGTGTGTGTGTGTGTGTGTGTGTGTGTGTGTGTGTGTGTGTGTGTGTGTGTGTGTGTGTGTGTGTGTGTGTGTGTGTGTGTGTGTGTGTGTGTGTGTGTGTGTGTGCATGTGTGCGAGTGAGAGAGAGAGAGAGAGAGAGAGAGAGAGACAGACAGACAGACATACACACAGACATACATACACACAGACACACACACACACACACACGCACACACACACATTGTGAATAGATATTATCATTCCTTGCCAAATGCAGACGTGCGCACAGTTTCGTGAGGATATGAGGAAATCGCCTTACCAGCTTGATAATACGAGCACGTGCATCACAGTACTCGGAGTAATTAAAGCTGTCAAAGATCTGACAATCCTTTGTTTTGTCCTGCAGTAACACCATACACGTATACATGTACCAGAAAAACACGAACAATTGTTCATTTTCCACATGAAGGACATTGCATAAAGTCACAAACACTGTGCATTGTCGTCATTCAGTTTTCATCAGTCTGTCTGCAGGAATGGTATGCTATCCAAACGATAGTGGGAGAGGGAGAGGGGAGAAGAGAATGGAGAGGAGAGGAGAGGGAAGGAGAGGAGAGAGGCAGAGGCAGAGACCGAGGCAGCCAGAGGCACAGAGAGACAGGCAGAGACAGACAGACAGACAGACAGACAAACAGACAGAGGGGGAGGAGAGGAGAGGAGACAGTGAGTGAAAGAGCTGTGGTGCAGCTCAGAGTTTCACTTTCATTCACGATTATTAGCCAACTGGTCCAATCAGGACGAGTTCTGCTTTGACCGGTGATACAATTGTTCGAGTGTGTACATACCTCACCCAAGGTGATGGCTATAGATGAATGGAGGTTCTCCAACACAGACTGGTCATTGTACATAAGGGCCAATTCATGACCTGAAACACAGCAGATAGCGCGACGAGAGAACCATTTGTACACTACCCCACAAACAAAAGACGCGAGTCTTGGCATTGCTCCCATCATACAAACTCTGTCGGTTGTCCATGTCTAAAGGAATGGTTTGGGACTAGTTCGTGTAAGTGTACGGTTTAGAATTCGGTAGGGAGAGGAACTGCTTTGAAATGGAAACATGCTGATGCCAACACTATGAAGGGAGCTTGGAAGTTGAATTCGGACTGGAGAAAGGAATTCCTTCCACTGGCAATATGGCTCTACACATAGGGACAGATTCAGAACGTACAGAGCCCACTTCCCGACCAGTTTTGCTGCTGCAGCGTCAACGGTCGGGAATTCTGAGAAACAGTTGTCACATTAGGCATAATTATAACAGGGCCTCTGCGCCACTTTGGCAGTGGCCTTCCAGCGTACAGTGTCAGTAGCTTATAGGCGTCTACAGAGTGCTCTTCTGGGAAATGCAGGATGCCGGAGACATTAGACATTTCCATCCAAGGAACGCTAATCCTCAGCAGCTTTGATAGCTAGGCTGCACATGTAGCTTCCCATTGGCCACAAACAAGGCGTTAGGGGCATTCAGACAAATCCTATAGGAAGCATTTCATATTTTCCTTACCCAAACCATCCAATCCCCAACGGGAAACAAAAAGTAAGTTTGTTCGAAAGGATGGCTCGAATTAGTTAGGGTGGAAGAAGACACTCACTACAGGGGTAGTATTCACTCATTATTTACTCAAAAAGAACACTAAGATTCTCAGAAGACCAGCTTTTGACGTTGTGCGTATCAAGCTTTTGTAACTTGAATTGCGAGAAAGTACTTACGTGTCTTGACGAGGTAATCATTGTTATAACCAATATGACCAACATCATGAACTGCTGCCGACAGCAGTAGGCCAAAGATCTCCTGGCGGCTGAAATGTTTCTGCATCGACGCACACACATGCAACATACACAATGTCATACAAGTAGGCATACACACGCCTGTAGAACTGGCCTTACTACAGGCAGCCGGACAGCACAGTGCCCCATGCGTCCTGTATTGGTCGTTATTGTGTGTTGACTGCCGACATACAATCACTATGTTTTACAGTGTTGACCGTTCATAAAGACACATTTGTGTGCGGGATGAAGTCGGGGGCACGGGGGCAAAAGCCCCTGTGCATTGTATTTTGTGTGGCAAGACTATTTTGGAAGACGGAAAAAGGGTTACTTCAGGGTAACTGTTTCCCCTGCCCCCCCCCCTCCCCTACTATTTTTACCCGGCTAGAACCCTGTACTAGGCGATTTAAGTCCTTGCACCTTTACTCCCAACCGAAACAGGACTTGACGCTATGCAACATGAAGACAAGACCAGAGCTCGACAACGAGGTATGCAACCTGCATTACCGGCTAGTCTAGTACGAGTTTCTCACCTCCAGACCTCCCTTCAAGATGAGTACATGTGCCGTCTGAGCCACATCAGCACCATGCCAGCTATTATGATACGGATTTTTAGAGCAGTACTTGAGCTGCGGCAGAATGAAATGAAGAGAAAGGAAGAGAATGCTGTTAGATACTCGTGTATAGCCGTGTCTGTTCACATACATTGTATAATGGGCTAGAGAGTGGGATCACGAGCATTACACGAAGACACGTCTGCCTTCTAGGACTACATGTAGGTATGCAACACTATCCAGAGCAATACTGAGTGCTCACAGCAGCTTCCATTGTACATCATAGTTCATGAACCATCATGCATTTGCCACGTGTTCCTCTACGCATAAAACAGCTCGAATTGTCACAGGCGTACACTAAAGTGTGCATGTCCACACAACCACTGGCTAGACAATTGTGTTGAGAAACACATACACTAAGAGGCACTTATTAAAAGGCTGGACTCATCATTAGAGGACACTGAACAGTCTCTGAAAACAATACACCAGTTGCCAGAGGACACGCACTGAAGAAAGAGCAGCCAACACAACTGAAATGGGACGTCAGGAGGTGCCGGGGACCGATTTGAATTAGGTCACAGTACCTCGATTTCCGTTAGGTAGTTTGCCATTACGCTGTCACTGATCTCTAGGTCACGCAGTAGGTTCCACTCCTGCATTGCAACACAGGAATCAGTATACAAGCTCTACACTAACTTAAGTATGGCAGGAGCAGGGCAGTACACAGGCATTCTGTGCTGCTGATTACCAACCCGGTTAGGAACATCTTGTTTCCCAAGACATAGCAGTAACTATAGAGCAAAACCAGCCAATGGTGGTCCAGCCCAACCGACAATATATCAGCTGTTTCCTGAAATGAGGGCATTGCTATAATTTGTTCAGCCTGACAGTGAGTCAGTTGTATTCATGGTACATATGCCAGGCCTATGTTAACACTATGGCCACACACAATGACACCACACAATGACACCACACTGGACCCAACACCAGTCGCATAGCATTCCTACACAGCAACAGAATGAGCTTGCTGCTCTCGGCATACACCGTATGCCATGCAGGCACCCATCGTACCTTAAATAATGACATGACAACTGGTACAAACGGTCGGTCATACGTCAATTCAGCAACCTTAAAGATGTCGAAGCGGAACGAGTCGAGATCCCGCATCAGCTGCACATGGAAAAAGATGCCGGAAAGAAATGAAACATTAGTAGATATGTGAAGAATTTCCAAATATTCCTGCGAGAGCACCCAAGGTGTGTGCAGCAGCCCAAGTACGCATTCGATTTTCCTCATTCTCTATCCACTGGCGATGTTGTTTAGAACGACCAAACGTCTGGAAAGGTATCGAAAAATTGCTATCCTTACTAATGTGTACCACTCTTGGTCTAGGAAAGCATTTTATTGCACAGTGAGAAAGGCTAACTAACGGCTTGTCCACCAACAATTTGAACAGTCGCGTGTATGCACCGCACAAATGGGTGCACTTGCGCGACACGCGTACATGTCCCAGGGAACACAATGTCCTTTTCATGACAAGTTAAGATCTTGTGATCGGTCCAAAAAAAAGAGAAAAAAAGAAAAGAAAGCTAGCCGGATTCGATATTCGCGGCCGCGTCACCTGACGTGTGTTGGAACACATCAAGCAAATACATCGGTCTTCAAAGGATTAACAAAATTGAAAGACCACGTCTTAAATAGCGGCCTACTTACTGGTATGTATGGAAGTCTGATCATCAATGACAAAACTCCAATAACAGAAGCCGAGTTGACATAACTCCAGTGGTCGAACCCAGGACCCTCTAAACTCCCCAATTGCACACTATCTTCTACCCCCCCCCCCCCCCAACACCCCTACCAACATTAGTTACAAGGGTCTTCCTCAGGGCGCTTCTCCAATATAGTACAATGGCATTATGATATCTTGCTCCGACATGCGGCGGTTGGTACTTACAGAGTGTAAACTCTCCATGTCAGTACAGCGCAAGCCAGCCCTAGACACAAGAACACAGCAGATGACATTTCTTTTTCCAGAACCTTGCCACACCTGTATCACATATTCATCCGTTCATGTCTGAAAGATCGGATACCCAGAAGTGTTGATTTAAGCCCATACAAAAGGACAGGATCACATCCGTGGAAAGTACAATCGTGCTGTCTAAAAGGCTTGGAACAGGATTTTTAAACACCACCTGACAGAATTGGCTATGTGCCTACATTGTCTTTTACCTTGTACAATACCTCAAAATCTCTGCACAACACACATACACACCGCACGTGCATCCACATGCATGCACACATTTGCAAACCCACGCACACACATGCATGCACACATTTGCAAACCCATGCACACGCATGCATGCACGCATTTGCAAACCCATGCACACGCATGCATGCACGCATTTGCAAACCCATGCATGAACCTACCCAGTGGCAAATGTCAATGAGAAAGTAAACGAATCCGTCTCTGCTGGATGCTCCTCGCTAGCATCATCATCCACAATCGAGGAATGCTCAGAGGCACTGTCGATGACTGGCAGTGGTAGCTTTTTGGAGTAGGAGTTGAGGCTTGGCCGCTGGTGAGACGTGTAGGAATCAGCTCCGATTGGGCCATCCGTTTCATCGACGTTAGGTTCGGCAATGGCTCCCATGTGTCTGTTTGTTGTGCTTGGCATGCTCACGCTGTGAACTAGGGTAGGTGACAATGGATGGTGAGCGTGGTTGATGGATGCAATTGAATGCCGGGGACGCGGTGTGCTGCTCTCCACCAGGGCCGAGCGACGAATAGGTTTTGCAGCTGCAGTGCAATGAATAGTATCGACTGACAGTTATCACAATAAAAGCACGGCGACGGTAATCACCAAACACAGCCAGTTATTGCAAAGCGCAGACAGTAATTAAAAATGCACAGCGGCATCATGGTTGAACGGAACGTGTTCCAACGTATACTGCTGCTACTTGGACTTACTCGTGAATTGGTTGGAAATCCAGTCAGCGACATTCGGCTGTGCGCTCACCTCCTCAGACAGCATACTAGCAAACTACACCAACAAAAAAAAGAAAAGTACAGTTCGCATATCCGTGTTGCCACCGCCTACACAATTGTGTTGAGAAACACAAGCAGCTTTCTAAACCAACACGAGAGGAATAACACAACACAAACGCACGCACAGTAGTACAATAATTCGCACAAAAGAGAGTCAGCGGGGGTGTAACACCAGTACACTCGCAGAGCTTTGCAGTCGTCTTTCAACGCCAGGGTTTGGTAGTCTGATGATACCAGGGTGCCGTGGGTGTAGGCGACCATGTTACTGACGATCATTTTCCAGATACAGTCGACCTACCCTTATGACGATAACCTCTATAACGATATTACCCTTATAACGATATTTTTCTGCCAAACCAAATCACTCCATTGACTTTTGTATACAATGCCCTACCCTTATAACAATATTGCTATAACGATATTACCCCCATAACGATATAAAATGGCCTGACCAATCAACATTTTCCATTTTATAACAATATCTAGCAGGGAAGCTGTAGAGCCCACTATCCAGGTAGGGCAAGCTTCACTTGATAAGTCGCTGGGACATGACGAAATGCAATGGGGGCACCAGTGGGCACCTTGCTGTGTACATAATCAGTGGCGGGTTTAGGGGGGGGCGCGGGGGGCGCGCCCCCCCCCCCCTCAAAAATTTCGACCTAGGTTTCGAAAAATAATACAGGGCGCCGGGTCGAGCTAGACTGGGCGCGCGCGGCCTGAAACGATTGTCCAAAAGCGGTTGCACGGTGCGGTGCTCGAGCTGGTGTTGATTGAACACACTACAGACTAGTACAGTACAGTCTACAGAGTAGAGTCTACGTACAGTGAGCATGCACGGCTACAGAAACACGGTGACCTGACTGTGTACTGACTGTTGTACAGTGTGATCCCTGCTGGGACGCGCTCGACGCGTCTTCAACGGTACAAACATCGAAGAAAAGTCTTCGATCGAGTCAACCAAAACACGATTCGAATGCCGAGGGCTCAGGCGATCATCCTCGTTCGAATCGTGTTTTGGTTGACTAGAAGGCTTTTCTTCGATGTCTCAGGGACATCCCAAAAGGCCAAGCTCTAGCCAGCAGAGCCTGGAATTTTTGTAAAGCGTTCCTGTGGCGGCGCAACTCCTGCTGCCGCTCCAACAGTAAACAGTGGGAGTGATGAAGTCGCTGTTATTCCAGTTGAACTTTCGGAGCGGACTGACAGTCACACTCCGCCAGACGTGGAAGAACCTGTTGTCAGCGAGCAGCCAGAACATAAAGAACAGCGCACAGTGACAAGTACCGCTGCCTATGTAAAGGATGCTTTGAGAGCGGTGAGAAATTGTTGGACTCGCATGAACAATTGCAGTTGATTCGCTCACATAACGGCAAATTTGAAGTTACAATGTACATTGTTGCTGCGTGTACAGAAATACTGCTCGTGGTGTGTAAGATTTACGGCTTGTTGTTGTTGTTGTTGTTGTTGTTTATTTTACTTCACCAAATGAACAGGCAGAGATGCCTTCTCACCTGCCCATAGGACAGGTTCTCACAGAATGATGAAGGGATGATATGCAAGGGAAAACAAGAAATGATAATAATAATAATAACTTATAAGACAGAAAGGACCAAAAGAAGAAAGGGAAAAATTTATATGAAGAACAATTTCATGGAGTCAGAAATAGAAAGACAATAATTTCATGGAGTCAAAGAACAGAAAGACAATCTCATGGAGTCAGGAACACGTGGTTGATTTTATAGACATGCATGCACAAAATAATGGTTGATAGATGAGAAGGTTGGAATTTTTGGCAGATAATAAAAGTTTAACGAGGATAAAGTAAGTATATCAATGGCAGAAAGAGCTTTTCGGAAAGGACCAGGGACACGTATCACTCTAAAATCAGAGGGGAGAGCGTTCCAGAGAATGCTTCCCCAAAACATCATGCTCGATCATCCCGCAGGCCCACGAAGAAAGGGAACTTGAAGCAAGTTCGACACTTGTCCCCGTGTGGTGCGCTGATCCTCCGGAACAGTCTCTGCGGCCGTTCGGGTGAATAACTGTTGAAGAAGGGGCTACAGGAGGTCGAAGAGCTTCTTGACATCGGTTTTCAAAATCGGTTTTCAAATTGGCTGACCTGGGACAGTAGCATGATGTCATCTACCCCCACCCCATCCCGCCTTGATCTCGGCCGCAACCCCCCCTCAGCCAAATCCTGGACACGCCACTGATAATGTGCATGTATGTCAGTTTTTCATGCTAGGAAGAGTGTAAAAAATGAACAAAATCCATGCATTATGACGTGTATGTATGAAATGAACCAGTTACCCCTATAACAATATTACCCTTATAACAATATTTCTTGGTCTGACGCAAATATCGTTATAAGGGTAGGTCGACTGTAATTGCTATAGTTAGGATCTTGCCATTTCCTTTCCCAGCACTGGTAGGTGAAAGTTGTCGGCGGGAAAGCGGCTATAGTGATAAACTCAGCACATCAATCGGTGCACCAACTCTGGTAGAAAGCTAAAATACTAGCGCTAGCAGCAACAGGACTCTGCATACCTTCTCGGCAGCAAACTTGCCCACCGTCCTCTCCTGGGTGCCCATTTCATCCAAGTCTCGACTGCAGACACGGAGGACCTCAAGCACACGAGTAAGCCGGCCGATTTGAGTACCGAGTGACTCATCTACGGAACAGAAGAAATCGAGAGCACAGAATCACACAGAAGTGTGGAAGAGGATACGCGTGTGCAAGCACAGAATCACACAGACGGGTGGAAGGGGATACACGTGTGGCAACTCATACTATAGCGATGGCGGGTGCAGACAACGGGGAAACCTTACCAAACGCTACTGGTCAGAATGCCAATACCCTGCTCATGGTCAAAAGAGGTGAAACAGTTTAGGGCAGCATTAGTTACGTGGGCAGAAAGCAAACTAAAGGCATGCAGGCTCACCTCCGGCATTGTCGAAGCTAGAAGAGGTACTGCACGGAGAGCAAGAACACATAAAAATCATCCAATTTTGTTACTTCTATCTTTGCATTCCAGTGCTCAGAAGGCTCCGTCATTCTGCGACAAGCTACATTGTTAAAACAGAGCTGGCTTGGCGAGTATAGACGGTCAAACTTGACCCAGCGTCAATTACAAAAACCAGTACAATCCTGCATCCGACACAGGGTGAACATTGCAAAGTTGTGTTGAAAAATACAGCTGTCAGGAAGTCGTTGGAGCTTACCTTTCATTCGCTGCTTTTCTGTACAATTTTTCACATTCACTAATAGCCATTTCTTGCAGTGCAATGGCTTTCTTCAGCGAGTGGGTTGTCTTAGAGAAAGAGGCGAGACACAGAATATTGAAAATAGACTTGCTAACTTAATCAAACACATACGATGCACAAGTCCTCTCTCTCTCTCTCCCTCCCTCCCTCCCTCCCTCCCTCCCTCCCTCCCTCCCTCCCTCCCTCTCTCTCTCTCTCTCTCTCTCTCTCTCTCTCTCTCTTTCTCTCTTTCTCTCTCTTTCTCTCTCTCTCTCTCCAGTGACCTAGCCAAAGCCGGCTCAGCCGGCAGAATGCCGGCTGGGAGGGCGACCTGCCGGCTGAGACAGCTCCAAGGGTTATTTTGGCCGGCTGGCAAACAATTGAGATTTAGAGGAATTTTCAGTTTCTACAAGTGTAGTATCCCTGCTTTACAGTTTACACATGACTAGTAGTACATGTATTTTGCATGACTCTTATTGTTTAGAAGGGGGGTGAAGCATACAGTACTTCCTACATTTACGATTGTTCTTCCATGATCCTTGCATGGCGCCACTACACACTGGAGAGTAGCTAGACCAACACTAATTATCAGTGTTGTGTCATGTACTGACATAAGGAAGTAGTTCATTTTACAGACAGATGAGTGTAGATATAGTGAAGAGTCAGGGAGGCCATGCCCAGCAGAGCATGGTATCGTGCGTAGCACGGGGGTAGTGAGAGGTCACGTACTGTCTATACATGGCGACAGGCAGGGGAAGGACTATGCCGTGAATGGGTGAAAGGATAACATGATACAGGATAGGACATCTCGCCCTTTTTGAAAAAAAATTAAAGAGAGCAAAAACACAACAGCTGGGAAAAAAACTGTTATGGAGAAAAGGCAAGACAGATACATGTACGGGTTGTACATAGCCGGGCACATAGAACAGAACTATGCAATGTGCGGGAGAGCAATAGCAATAGCATGAAGCCAGAGAGAGTTATATGGTAGCGATCAATCTCTGCGGTGGCTGGATGTTGTTGCGAGCACGGAGAGTTGGCTGTGACGTAGGCACAGGCTGTTGTTGCGGGACTAGCGCGGCCGGTGGTACTGCTGGCACCGGTCCGGGAGGAGTCACTGGCTGGAGCAACTTCACTGCACGGCGGTTTCGGCGCAGAAGACCGGATGAGGTGGCGATGTTGTAGGAGCGATCGGTGAGTTGCTCAACCACTGTACCCTCGCGCTTGTCGTCGACCCACACTTTCGCTCCCAGTGGCAGAGGGGAGAGCGACTTTGCTGCGAAGCGTTGATCGAAGTGATCTTCTTGCCGATGCTTAGCCTCCTGCTCCTTGGCCCGGAGAGCGGTGATGTCTGGCCAGGAGGGTTGCAGGAGATCAGGTGGGCACGGAAGATTGGTGCGGAGCCTGCGGCCGTACAATAGTTCGGCGGGCGAATAGCCGTTGGCCAGGGGTGTGGAGCGATACGCTAGGAGGGACTGCTGTAGATCACCTGGCGCACGGATGAGTCGTTTGGCAGTCTGCACGGCGCGTTCTGCTTCGCCGTTGCTTTGAGGATGCTTCGGGCTGCTGGTCCGATGCGTGATGTTGCACGACGACATAAACTGTGCAAAGGCGTCGGAAGCGAACTGTGGCCCGTTATCGCTGACAAAGATGTCCGGATAGCCGTGGGCAGCAAATATGCTCTTCAGATGAGTAATGATGGCCCGTGACGTAGTCGATGAGAGACAAGCGACATCAATGTAACGGGAGAAATAGTCGACGGTAATCAGGTACTGGTGGCCGTCGACATCACAGAGATCCGATGCGATACGCTGCCACGGACGCTCGGGGAACGGCGTTGTCTGAAGAGGCTCTGGAGACTGATGACGCTGCTTGATACAGGTAGTGCACTTGGCGACGTACGCCTCGATGTCGGCAGAGATACCTGGCCACCATGACGAGAAGCGGGCACGGGCTTTACTCTTCGTGGCACCTTGGTGACCATCGTGCAGCTTCTGGAGGATCTCAGGCTGTAGCACGGACGGAACAACCAGGCGAAAGCCGTGGCACAATACACCTTGCATGTGAGACAACTGGCCTCGCTCACGATGGAACGGCTTGATGTCGTCAGGGACGGTAGCAGGCCAGCCATGGATGACGTAGCGCATCACACTGGATAACACGGGATCTTCAGACGTAGCCTTGGCTAGGTCGGCGAGAACGGATGGACTTGTGAGATCTTCGGCAGTGGTTGATAAAACCATGCCGATGTCGTCTTGCAGAACGTTGTCAACTGATGCCGATGCTGGCGCTCGTGAAAGCGTGTCAGCCACCACCAGATCCTTGCCGGGAACGTGTATGGCTTGGACTTCGTACCGGAGGAAGCGGAGCAGCATTCGTTGGCATCGGATGGGGACCTTGTCCAGGTCTCTGGTGTTGATCAGTGGCACTAGCGGCTTGTGGTCCGTCTGCACGATGAACCTGGGAGCGCCGAAGAGGTACTGGTCTAACCTCTCGCACGTCCACACCGCTGCGAGGCATTCCTTTTCGATCTGCGCGTAGCCTTGTTCCGTCTTGGTCAGGGAACGGGAGGCGTAGGCTACTGGGCGCCAGTCGCCATCGTGCTTCTGGAGCAGAACACCACCAATGCCATAGCTGCTGGCATCGGCACTGACCATGATGGGACGCTTGGGGTCATAGTGCACTAAGCACGGGGCTGAAACGACGAGCTCTTTCAGCCGACGGAACGCGTCCTGCTGCGGGGAGTCCCAGAACCAATCAGTGTCGGTGTGCAGGAGCTGACGGAGGGGCGCTGAGATCGTAGCCAATTCCGGGATGAATCTGGCGACGTAGGTGAAGAGACCTAAGGCACGGCGAAGCTCAGGAACATTCGTAGGCTCCTTGAGGTCGTCAATGGCGGAGACTTTGCTGGGGTCGGGTTTCACACCGGACCCGCTGACGATGTGTCCCAGGTACTTGACTGATGACTGCTTGAGGTGGCATTTGTCGGGGTTTAGAGTGATGCCTGCGTCGGCAAGGACCTGGCGCGTTGTGTCCAGCCGGTGGTCGTGTTCAGCTTCGTTAGCGGCGTGGACCAGAACGTCGTCCATGAATACCTCGGAACCTTTGACGTGGGAGAGGAAGTCCTGCAGGCGTCGCTGGAAGATTTCCGGTGCAGAGGTTATACCGAATGGCATCCGGAGGAATCGGAACCGACCCACAGGCGTGATGAACGTGGTCAGCTTGGATGCAGACTCCGTGAGAGGCACTTGCCAGAAGCCGCTGTTGGCATCCAGCGTGGAAAAGACAGTAGATCCGGCGAGCCTAGCCAGTGTGTCCTCAACTGTCGGAAGAGGGAAGTGCTCGCGCTTCACGTTGCCGTTCAGCTTCTTTAGGTCTACGCAGATCCGTACGCGACCATTAGGTTTACGAACCGGCACCATAGGAGAGCACCAGTCAGAGGGACCCGTTTCCCGGACGATGATGCCCATTTCCTCCATACGTGCGAGCTCTTCTGTGACCTTGTCCTGTAGAGGCAGAGGCACACGGCGGGCAACACCACAGTGGTACGGCGTGGCGTCGTCCACGAGCTTGATATCAGCTGGGGGCCCAACCATACAACCGATGGGCTGTGCTGGCTTGCTGGTACACGATTCTGCTGCATCTAAACGCTGGATCAGGCGAAGTCGGAGGCAGTCTCTGCGACTCAACAGGTTGGTAGATCCAGGACCATCGATAACTACGATCTCCATAGAGAACAGTTCACTCTTGTGCATGGTGTCTGCAGTGAACTGACCCTTGATGGATAGAGGTGCACCAGATGGACCAAGGAGTTTGGTAGTGGATGGTGTGAGTACAGGGCGTTGTACGAGATTCTGATACGTGGAGTGCGTGATACATGATACATCTGCACCTGTGTCGATCTTGAATATCAAATTTGTCGAGCAAACAGGCAGACTTACTGACCAGGCGTCGGTGGACTGGGAAGGACTGGCGTTGGATGACAGCTCTGCAACACCACCCATGAATGGCGACGGGGACACGAGCGATTCATCTTCGACAGCTCTGGCACCACGCGTGGTTGCTGGAGTGGAAAGACAGACGGCGGCGAAGTGGCCCTGCTTGCCGCATGAATTACACTTGCGACCAAACGCAGGACACGCAGAACGGTTACTCTTGTGCGAACCAGCGTGGCCACACCACGGACATGTTGAAGCTGCAGTGCCGCTCTTCCTCTGCGTGGACGGCGTTGGTGCAGGCTTCGACGGAACGCCGCTGCGCTGGTGGCGACTCCTTGCATCTTGCTGCTTTCCTCCAAAGCGGGATGCAGCATTGACCTGCGGCCTGGCGGCTTGCGCTGCAACGTCTCCGGAAATTTTCTCGGCCTGCCTGGCCCTGAGAACTGCGTCCGTGAGGGTGAGTTTTGCGGGCTCAATCAGCTGCAGCTCCTTGGCGACTTGACGATCCAGAATGTGAGCCACGAGGCGATCTCGAATTCTGTTGTCCTTCTGGTCACCAAAGTCACAGAACTTCGCTGCTGCGTGAAGTTTCCGAACAAATTCTTCCACGGACTCTCCTGGAAGATGGACACACTGTTCGAAAATGGTCCTCTGGTGAAACACGTTCAATGCTGGCGTAAAGTAAGCATCCAGCTTCGTCATGACCTTGTCATACTTGTCCTCGTCTCCAACGGTGTCGAATACCAGTTGATCGAAGACAGTTTCGGCCTCTGGGCCCAGCGAGTAGAGCAACGTAGAGATTTGCACTTTCTCGTCTTTCGCGTTGAGCTCTGAGGCGAGGCGATATCTCGCAAACCGGCGTTTCCAAGCCGGCCAGGCATCTGGAATGGAGAAATCAAAGTCTGCAGGCGGCGCGAACTTGGCCATTTCTACTCGAAGTGTAGACCTGGTTGACTAACTTCTGACACCATGTTGTGTCATGTACTGACATAAGGAAGTAGTTCATTTTACAGACAGATGAGTGTAGATATAGTGAAGAGTCAGGGAGGCCATGCCCAGCAGAGCATGGTATCGTGCGTAGCACGGGGGTAGTGAGAGGTCACGTACTGTCTATACATGGCGACAGGCAGGGGAAGGACTATGCCGTGAATGGGTGAAAGGATAACATGATACAGGATAGGACAATCAGTAGTCTTCATTGTTTCCAAAATACAATACTTGTGCCGCTATGCTTCATTTGCAAGAGGTCCTTGTGCAGTTGTATGGACTTATCTTCACTGCGATATCAGTTTCATACTCCAATGCTTCCTTTGTAGCACTAAGGCGTGCTGCGATTAATCAATGGCATTTCCAGATTGCTTGCTACACTATCACATACATTCTTTAGCTGTTTTGCTGCCTGCTGCTTGTTTCCCGCAATAGACACCAGCTGAAGCTTCCTAGCTGGCCCCCTTGCCAATGGCATTGTTAGATTCTGTATAAGTTCTCTAGTTTGTATCTCATACGTGGTTGATTGAGAGCAAGTTCACTTAGGAATATTTGATATAAGATAACCTCCAGGCCGTGCCGGAGTAAGTTCTGAAACGTTCGTTGAGTGACTGTGGGTAGTTGCCTCCTTGCCTTAGACCACGCACACTACATTGGTGGCAGCGGTGTGTTATAACTTTTTAAGTAAAACAACGTGATTCGACCTCACCATGGCCCAACCAGTTGCTCCTGCCCCAGCCGTCCGTCAACAGCCGTTGGTGATTCCGGAGAAGTTTTCCGGAAAACTATCTGACAATTGGCCCACCTGGCTCGCTCACTTTCAGCAGGTGGCTGCGTTCAATTTGTGGACGCCAGCCCAACAAGTGCAGTACATGGGCCTGGCCCTGACTGGTGATGCCCAGCTGTTCTACCAGTCGCTGCCAGTGGCTACACGCCAGGGTGCATTTGCGCCACTATCACAGGCATTGGCTGCCCGCTTTGCACCACCGCAGCACGCCAGTCTCCACCGCGCAGAATTCAAGGTTCTGCGACAGGGAAGCCAGGCAAGCCTGTCTTCCTATTGTGAGGCAGTTCGACACGCGGCCGTCCTGGCCTATCCTCAGATGCCGGGCCAGGATCGTGACATCCTGGCAAAGGACCAGTTTGTGGCCGGCCTAGATAGCCGCGCTGTCCACATCCAAGTATTTGTAGCATGCTGTGTTCGGGGATCATTTTTCTTTCAATCATGTCACCAAGCCCACTATCCTCCGCCAAAGTAAGAGTCGACCACTGTCAGTTGTCGAAAATAGGTCCAGTTTCTGCCACTACAATGTCCGAATAATTGTGCGACCGGTCATGGTTCGCTGCTTCCGGCGGCGTACACGGCTGTGACACTGACAGCTACAGACTCTGGACTGTCATATCGCATACAGTACTGTATAAGTGATGATGATGAAGATTATGATGATGAGGAGGAACAGCAGCAGGAGCAGCAGCAAGGGCCGGGACAGGCACAGCTTGTAGGATATGACGAGGTGGTGGTGGTCAGCCGACAACTGGTTCAAGGAGGCATAGTCAATGTTGTAACAATAACAACGAAAACATTCAGATATGATAACGGAGAAGAGTGGACTAGTGTACATGTATTTACATGAGGTGGCGTTGAGCAATGTCCGACTTGCCAGTAGCAGTACTAGGCGTACTTCCATCAGGGCTTGGATCAACTGGAAACAGCAGCTTCACTACTTCCTACATTTACGATTGTTCTTCCATGATCCTTGCATGGCGCCACTACACACTGGAGAGTAGCTAGACCAACACTAATTATCAGTAGTCTTCATTGTTTCCAAAATACAATACTTGTGCCGCTATGCTTCATTTGCAAGAGGTCCTTGTGCAGTTGTATGGACTTATCTTCACTGCGATATCAGTTTCAAACTCCAATGCTTCCTTTGTAGCAATAAGGCGTGCTGCGATTAATCAATGGCATTTCCAGATTGCTTGCTACACTATCACATACTCTCTGTAGCTGTTTTGCTGCCTGCTGCTTGTTTCCCGCAATAGACACCAGCTGAAGCTTCCTAGCTGGCCCCCTTGCCAATGGCATTGTTAGATTCTGTATAAGTTCTCTAGTTTGTATCTCATACGTGGTTGATTGAGAGCAAGTTCACTTAGGAATATTTGATATAAGATAACCTCCAGGCCGTGCCGGAGTAAGTTCTGCAACGTTCGTTGAGTGACTATGGGTAGTTGCCTCCTTGCCTTAGACCACGCACACTACATTGGTGGCAGCGGTGTGTTATAACTTTTTAAGTAAAACAACGTGATTCGACCTCACCATGGCCCAACCAGTTGCTCCTGCCCCAGCCGTCCGTCAACAGCCGTTGGTGATTCCGGAGAAGTTTACCGGAAAACTATCTGACAATTGGCCCACCTGGCTCGCTCACTTTCAGCAGGTGGCTGCGTTCAATTTGTGGACGCCAGCCCAACAAGTGCAGTACATGGGCCTGGCCCTGACTGGTGATGCCCAGCTGTTCTACCAGTCGCTGCCAGTGGCTACACGCCAGGGTGCATTTGCGCCACTATCACAGGCATTGGCTGCCCGCTTTGCACCACCGCAACGCGCCAGTCTCCACCGCGCAGAATTCAAGGTTCTGCGACAGGGAAGCCAGGCAAGCCTGTCTTCCTATTGTGAGGCAGTTCGACACGCGGCCGTCCTGGCCTATCCTCAGATGCCGGGCCAGGATCGTGACATCCTGGCAAAGGACCAGTTTGTGGCCGGCCTAGATAGCCGCGCTGTCCACATCCAAGTATTTGTAGCATGCTGTGTTCGGGGATCATTTTTCTTTCAATCATGTCACCAAGCCCACTATCCTCCGCCAAAGTAAGAGTCGACCACTGTCAGTTGTCGAAAATAGGTCCAGTTTCTGCCACTACAATGTCCGAATAATCGTGCGACCGGTCATGGTTCGCTGCTTCCGGCGGCGTACACGGCTGTGACACTAACAGCTACAGACTCTGGACTGTCATATCGTGGGCCATTCGTGGCTAGGCTGGGTCTTGTGCATGCTGCATTTCGGAACACATGACCATCGGCATTGTACACTACTCCAGTTGTGTTGGCGTACCACTCAGGCACTGTGTTGCTTTAGTTGTGGTCGGAGATCCACCACTTCAAGTTCCTCTGCGTTGCTTTAGTTGTGGTCGGAGCTCCGGGTATGCAGTGACCTTCTGCACGTGGGCAGCATGCAATGATTTTGGTATATAAGGGCTGTTCACTCTAGCTCAAGTGTACTTGAGTCCGCGGTGTAAGTTAGTACTCAGTATTAGTAGTTTGCAATGGGAATTCCGAAAGCTTTTACAAAGTGGAAAGAAGATCGCGGGTGGCTAAGTCACCGCGATGTCGATGTTGAGGGACAAGGTGATAAGAAGGAGGCGCGCATGTTTTGTTCCTTGTGCCTGTTCCATAAACCTTCGCTGTCTGGTGCTGGTGGTAGTTCAGGCGATGTTTGGTGGACTGTAGGCTGCAGGAGGCTGAAGGTCCACAGTGTGAAAGACCACGAAGCATCTGCCTATCACTCAGAGAGCGTTCGGAAGGAGGACGATAGGCAGCGCATTGATCAGGCAGGTGGTTTACAGCGGATGGTCATCAATCGCAACCTTGCGGTGGGGGATCAATGCGACCAAGCGCTGATCCATGCCATGCGGGGGTCTGGGGGCGCAGCCCCCAGAACGATGCATTTTCACTAGAAGGTTGACCGGCTGGCATAAAATCCTGGCTAGACCTCTCTCTCTCTCTCTCTCTCTCTCTCTCTCTCTCCCTCCCTTCCTCCCTTGCTCCCTCCCTTGCTCCCTCCCCCCTCCCTTCTCTTTCAGTTCTGCGTGGAATTGGAAATTAAAGAGTTGTTGTTATATATGCACTCTGATGTAATATATTATGTACTCTGTATGCATTTGTATATACTCATTGCGCATGCTCTGAATCAGGGTCTTACTCTACATGTATCCATGCCGGCTGGTTGACTCTGGTGAGCTGCGTGTGAGACTGCATGTAGGGTGTACCTGGTGTACGTGGATACACAACAAATGGCGACGAAGATGAAAATTTTGTTTTGAGATAATTTGTTTAGTTGAGTGCTTGCGAGAATTTGGTAAACCATGGCCTCTTCAGGGAAGGCCACCCTGGAGCAGTTTTCTGGCGGGGACTTTGCGGAGTACCGGGAACGGCTTGAGTTTTATTTTCTCGCAAATGACATCGGTGTTGTTTCAGCCAGTGCAAACTCATCGGAGAAAGAACGCGTACGTAAGAAGATGATTGCACATCTAATCTCTTCACTGTCGAAAGACGTCTACTCCACTTTGCGGAACCTCTGTCTGCCGGAGTCAATATCGGACAAGACCTTCGAGCAGATTTGTGACCTACTGAATGGATATTACAGAGTGGAGCGTTCCACGATGACTTCTTCTTTTCAATTTCGCGATTGCAACCAGAGACCAGCGGAAAAGCTGGTAGATTACGCAAATCGTTTGAAACGTGCGGCAGTAGCCTGCGACTTTGGGTCGCATTTAGACAGATCCCTAAAAGATCAATTTATGGCAGGAGTCTACAGTCAGGAGATCAAGCGGACGATTCTGACTAGTCCTGACAGCAAGACGAAGAAGTTTCAGGATGTGCTGGATATCGCTTTACGGGAGGAGCGCGCCATCATGTTTGCTGAGCAGCTTACTCCAGGTACTACTACTAGTACTAGATCAACATCTACGCCGTCCGAGTCAGTCAACAAGATGAGAGCTACCACTACCAGTAAATCCAAGTCAGCAAGTGCATCTAGAAAGCCAAATCACTCGCAGGACCAGAAAGGGTCAAAGTCGACGAAGGGCAAGGTTTGTTATCGTTGTACATCTGATTTGCATATGGCTGACAAGTGTCCTCATCGATCTACTACTTGTCGATACTGCAAGAAACGAGGACATCTCGAAAGAGCCTGCATCACCAAGCAGAAACGAGGTGAAATTCACCACGTGGATGACGAACCTGATGATCGAGGTGAGATCGTTTCTGATTGTGATGTTGATGATATGCCTATCTACAAGATTCGATCGGGTAGTGGAAAACACCCTCCGTATACTGTAATGGCGGAAATCAATGATGTTTGTTCACCAATTTGCATGGAAATCGATACAGGTAGTGCTGTATCCATCATCACCAAATCTGATTACGAGAAATTGGGTGCACCAGTGTCGTCTCTTGTAACTCAATCAGTCCAGCTCATTGGGTTTTCCGGTTCCATCATCCCCTGTTTAGGTGAAGGGAAATTTCCAGTGTCAATAAATGGGCAAAAGCACACTGTTCTCTTGCGCATTGTCGATACAAAGGGTCCATCTCTGTTGGGCAGAGATCTTCTCTCACTTTTCAAACTAGAATGGAGGGAAATATTCTCGGTGAAGTCTGAAATTGATAATGCTCTTATACGCGCAAAGCTGCAGGAGGAAATGCTTCAGAAATTTGAGAGTTTGTTTGACACGTCAACTGTCGGCAAATTAAATTCAACTCAGGTCACTTTGCGTGTAAATGATTCAAAACCTGTGTACATGAAGGCTCGTTCAGTACCATTTGCAATCCGGGAGAAATACGAGCAAGGCCTCTCTAAACTGGAGGAGGAAGGTGTAATACGCAAAGTTGAATTTTCGAAATGGGCTTCACCTACGGTTCCGGTTCAAAAACCAGACGGAAATGTACGTATCTGTGCTGATTACTCGCGCACCATCAATGCTAATTCGGATTTAGAAAAATATCCGTTACCTACCATAGACGAAATTCGTGCCAAGTTGAATGGTGGGCAGAAGTTTACGAAGCTTGATTTATCTCAGGCGTACCACCAGCTAGAGCTTGATCCTAAGTCGAGGGGGTATACTACAATCAATACCCACCGTGGTCTGTTTGAATATGTACGTCTACCGTTTGGCATTCATTCAGCAGTCTCCATATTTCAGCGTACTATGGAGACTCTCCTGGCGGGTATCGATGGCTGCATTGTGTATGTAGATGATATTCTAGTCACAGGTCGAAATGATGCAGAGCACAAAAGAAATCTGGAAATGGTTTTGCAGCGGCTACAAGATGCGGGCATGCGTTTGAAAGCCACGAAAACCGAGTTCATGCTACCGCAAGTCTCGTACCTTGGTCATACTTTGAGTGCGAGTGGTATGGCGCCTTCGCCAGGAAGAATCGATGCTATGGTTAATGCCAATGCTCCTACGTCCGTCAGTGAGCTTCAATCGTTTATTGGGTCTGCGAATTATGTTCGCAAATTCATACCCAATTTTGCTCGGATTATGGCGCCACTTTACGCTCTGCTAAAGAAAGATACTGTTTGGAGATGGTCAGATTCTGAACAGACAGCGTTCCTTACGATAAAGAATGCTTTATGTTCCACGGAGGTTTTGGCGCACTATTCGGCGGGTCTGGAGCATGTCTTGCAATGCGACGCATCAGGAACGGGTCTTGGTGCGGTTCTTTTACAGAAAAACGAAAATGGTGATTACCAACCCATTTCGTATGCGTCTCGTCTGTTGAATAAAGCGGAGAGAAACTATTCAAATATTGAACGGGAGTCACTCGCTCTTGTGTTTGGTGCAACCAAATTTCGCCAATATCTCCTGGGAAAGAAATTTGTCCTTGAAACTGATCACAAACCTCTGGTGAAATTGTTCGGCATGCAGGAAGGTGTTCCGTTCCTGGTTTCTTCCAGATTAAAGAAATGGAAGTTATTACTTTCAGCGTATGACTACACCATCCAACACATTGCGGGAAAGGCAAATGTTCTGGCAGATTTCATGTCTAGAAAACCAATTTCTGGAAATCCTTCTACCCCGGAACTAGGTGAAACACGTGTACTTTTCATTGAGGACGAGCTCATTGATGCTCAAGTTGTATTGAATGCCACTGGAGATGATCCAGTTCTAGAGCGTGTTCGTCACTACACTTTGAATGGTTGGCCAGAGCATGTGAAAGAGGTGGAGTTACAGCCGTACTTTGTAAAGCGCTGGGAACTATCTATTGTAAATGATGTATTACTCTGGAATGAACGAGTGGTAATCCCCATGGCTTTGCGCGCGATGCTCTTGAGTGAATTGCACTCGGAACACACAGGCGCTGTACGAATGAAACGTATGGCACGTCGATATTTCTGGTGGCCAAAGATGGATGACGAAATTGAAGATACCACCAAAATGTGCGCTACGTGTCAAGAACAGGCACGCAAACCTAGTAAATCCTATGCTACCTGGTCATGGCCGTCGGGTCCATGGCGTCGTCTGCACATAGACTTTGCGGGTCCATTCATGGGCAAAATGTTTCTGGTGATTGTCGATGCGTATACGAAATATCTGGAAATTGTCCCGATGACACATGCCACATCAACGGGTACTATCAAAGCTTTGAGACGTTTGTTTGCCACATTCGGTCTACCCACTCACATCGTTAGTGATAATGGGACCCAGTTCACTAGTGCTGAATTTACCTCGTTTCTCCAGAAAAATGGAATCGCACACACTCGTTCAGCTCCAGGCCATCCGGAGACAAACGGTCTCGCTGAGCGATATGTCGGTCATTTTAAAGCTAAAATGAAAGCAATGGGAACAGAAGGTGACGACCTAGATACACGACTACAACGATTTCTAATGACATTTCGGTCAACTCCTACGGCGAATGGTAAATCACCGGCAGAAATGCTATTTAATCGCCAACCACGACTACGTTATGATGCTTTGAAAACAACACGGAATGCGGAGGCACAATCTTTCAATCAAAACCAGCATTTGCTACCAGAATACAAACCGGGTGATGCTGTGTTTGCGTTACGTTTTCAAAACCATGGTACAACCTGGGTCCCTGGTGTTGTTCTCTCTATCTGCAGTGCTATGAATTACTCTGTCCAGGTAAATGATGTGGTCTGGAAACGACACCGTAACCAACTCCGGCCACGTTCAATACCACTTTCTCAGTTAGCAGAACAGACACGTTCTGCACCACAGCAGCAACAACTCCAGCCGCAGCAGCAACAACTCCAGCCGCAGCAGCAGCAGCAACAACAACTGTCACCACAACAGCAACAGCCTCAGCCGCAGCAGCAGCAGGTGCCACAGCAGTTGCCGCCTCAGAAGGCTCAACAGCCGACGACTTCACAGCAGAAAGAGCAGCCCAGGCAACAGTCACAGGATGAGCAGGGTCAACAGTCGTTAGCTTCTACAGCCCCAGCTGATGCTGTACCTGTTGACCGGCAGGTGACTCGATCTGGTCGGTCAGTCGTAAGACCAGCTCGGTATAACGGATGAGACATTTTATACATGTAGGATATGTAATTATTATATTATTTGCATGGATTGATTGAGATGATCGTGAATGCATGTACGTGGTTCTCTTGTTGCATTTGTATATATCAGTATAATGCTCTGTATAGTACATACCACACATAGAACATTGAACTTTGATAATTGGCACGTCAGACGATGGTACATTATTACATTGTCTGTTCTATGCTATTGTTCCTTGTCATGAAAATGTTTTGTTTTCGGTGTTACCTCTTTTTGCGAGGGGGATATTGTTATATATGCACTCTGATGTAATATATTATGTACTCTGTATGCATTTGTATATACTCATTGCGCATGCTCTGAATCAGGGTCTTACTCTACATGTATCCATGCCGGCTGGTTGACTCTGGTGAGCTGCGTGTGAGACTGCATGTAGGGTGTACCTGGTGTACGTGGATACACAACAGTTGTGAAGCCTAAGAGCTTGTATTCCTCCCGCTAGTGCTGTCAGCTTGTAACACTTTCTGATATAAGTCCAAAGTGCTTCAGACACGTGCAAGTTGGCAGACACTACACAGGTATATCGAAATGTGTTATACAAGATCTAGCCACAGCCATTGATATGCCCCCCCCCCCCCCCCTCCCCGACACACCCACCCAGGGTTGCTTTGTTGATCGTAACGTTAGTGCCTACAAAAAATAGGTTGTGTTGGATAAGATGAGCAGATGAACTATGAGATAAGACCCGTACCTGATTGAATGGTGTAATCAGCTCTTCCTCTTTTCTGCATCACAAAATCACATACAGACCAGCCATGATTAGTTGATTGTCTATTGGAGCCCTTCACACAGCTCAACACCTGCCACGATAACTTACGAGTAGACTACCGGACTATGCAGGCAGGCACAGTGGGTCGATCTAAGACAACGCCTAAGACACTAGAGATACATGTACCTGGGGCAAGTCCTGCTTGGACGCGGGTAGATTTTCCAGCCGAGCTACGACCCACAGTTAATTGTGAACTTCAGGCCTGGCACAAGGATAACATGGATGCGGCAAATGGGATTTCAGCCTTTGGCCTCTGGTTGGTGGGTGTGACCTCCCCTCCCCCGCTGTTTAGGAGCTGCACCAGATGCCTGATCATGGGATGGGGGCGTCCCACGGAAGCGGGAAGTTGGTTCCTGATCCGTCCTGTACACAGATCCGTATTATTAATAATATAAATATCTTTACTTCAGAACAAGAGTGGAGTACGTGACAATCTGGCATTGTGTTAAGTTACTCACCCTCCATCAAAAAGTAAGCTTGCGGCGACGCTTGAGTTGCTCGAGCCTTTGGAGCTCTGTCGAAATATAAAGCTGCCTCGTCGAGTTCCTGCATGAGCTGACAAGTGAGTAGAGCTCTCCCTGGGTGTAGTGAGCAAAGAAAAAAAGACACCAAGTCAGTCGCACAATGGTGCATCGATGTTGCTGAACACGTGCCAGAATACTCCTGCCAATACAAAGTGCCAGTGTAATATAGCTACATAACCAACACACAGACAACATGACTGCTAGAATGTCATTATAGCTCTTATTATTGTTACATCATTAGCCGATCACCGTCATCAGCAGTTTCAACTGCAATTTAGAAATATAGCTGCATTAATTAAAAGACCATGAACAGTCCATGTATTATTTCATAAGGTGGTGAGCTGCAGATCTGGGAGGCTAACGTCGTACTTCGTCTTGGAAAGGTCACATTCGCTACCTATTGTCTCAGCACAAAATGAACACCTAAGATAGCAGAACACTACACACAGACTACATGTACAACTAGGAATGCAGCGACAGCAAGCAGGCGTCTGAAAGCTGAATGTTGCACTGGCACACGTTAAACGTCCAGGGCAGCCTACACGCATACCTTTCTAGAAATCGATCCACCCTTGCAACGAGGGAAAGCAAGGCAAGAAACCCGGTGACCGCATACAAACAGAGTAAAAAGAGATTCAGTGCTTGTAGTCGGTCCACTCAACTACACTAAACCACAGTAAATGTGACTGATCCTTCAGAGTGCAGGGAGCAGTTCGACTAAAGGAAACGAGACAGGTAGAGCCTGGTGCAGAAAGCAGCTCGAATAGCTTCTCGCAACTACAAATCTGCAATATGCCACTGCAAATCAACACTGCTAACCTATCCTAATCAACATAGTGCAGGGTATGAAGTATAGAGCCTGCGAGCCTGCATGTGTTCTACGCCTACTCTTTGCTTACATACCTGTAGTCTGGGTGCCAGGGATATATTCAAAAGACGGAATGCTCAAGGGATACAGTTTCTGTTCTGCTGCCCCCCCCCCCTTGCACACATGCATTTGATGCACGCCTACATGTCCGCAGGATGTGCTTAGTAGTGAACCCATGCTTTGTAATAGTTAGCAATTACTTTGAACGAGGGAAGGTGCTGTGCATCCGGGAGGCACCATCCAGAGACATGGAGTTGCTGGCGACTGGCGAAGCAGCGTCTTTACTAGCGCCTGCAGACTTCAGGGCCTTGGCCTCCTCAGAGTAGCGTCGGCGCTTTTCATGTAGGCTCTGAATGCTTCCGGTTCGCGATGATGATCTGCGACACAATCACATCAAATGCATCACACTTGAGCAGGACTCCTACAGTCTTGCAGTAGCCGGTGAGCGAGTCTGGGAAGAACGGATCCACCATCAGCGCCAGGTTTAGCCAAGCTCTATCGCTTCAACCTTGAAGCCAAATTGAAAAGTGGTGTCCAACAAGGCCACTGCGGCACTGGTTGGTCCAAAACACGCTGATCCACACAGCCTACGAGCTCGTATGTTTTCAGGTATTCGCTTACCAGACCTTCACAGTAAGGTGTTCATGATCTGAGAGCGTCAAGATCAAGATCAAAGTAACTGCACTGCATAGCTTCGACCGGTCAAAGACACCACTATAGCGACTCTGGAGGATATCGTCTTCCCAGACAAGCTGAACAATGTGCTTCAGAAAGTAAAATTTAGCTCTTGCCTCTTGGGCAATCAGATCCAGTGATATTGGCTGACGTCACTTATTTAGTGTGTTAAACAGAAGCCAGGTTCCAAACCGTCCAGTACAGTGCTCAATGCCGAAGAGCAGAACTACTTCCATTAACTTAGTAAATTAGTGTGTTATGGAAATCAAGTAAGCAGCTTAGCCGATTACACCAGTCAAGCTCAAAGTGGGGTGAGCTGGTTCACATATACATATACTTATACTACAATAGACTCCAAAGAAATCTAGACTGACTATAGTGTGTGTTAAAATGTGTAGACCATCAGACTTACAAATACAGGTACAATAACTTCAAATTTGGCATATGATCTTCAAGCAGACACACACATACAAACATACACACACACACACACACACACACACACACACACACACACACACACACACACACACACACACACTACAAACACACACACATGCACACACGCATGCACACACCCACGCGCACACACACACACTCTCTCTCTCCCTTGTAATTGCCTCCTTGTTCCTGGATGTGTTTGTCCATTTTGTCAGTAGACTGAAATAGAACTAAACCAACTGTAGTTACAAGTTCCCTGTCAGCCAAACAAATATAGACGGACGAAACAAGGCACAGGAAGACCGGACATATTGCTTACGATGATTCGATATCGGAGGCATCCGGGTCCATTGCTGGTTTGTTGAAGGTGATAGAAGGCGGAACCGGAGGTGCAGTTTCTCTGCAGTAGAGTACAGTACAGTGCAGCCGTGCATAATACTTGGAATGAATAATAAGATGTTACATGGGGTGTTGCACTGTGTCCATATTATGTAACCTCCGGCTGGGGCTGAATCGGCTGGGACGACGCGCCATTATTAACCCTTTTTGAACCACGAGGAGTTCTCTAGAAACAGTCCCTAGCCTTCATTTGTAAGAGGAACGAAAAATCCGTCTGCAATTCTTTTATTTTATTGAAGAGAAGCACGGCTCATCGATATGTGGACTATTTGTAGTCGTAAATTTGTACTTTCATGCTAACAAATTTGGAAAGTACCATCAGGGAAGCCTCCAGGCAAAGTTTTAGGAGGCCAACATAATCATTGCCAAAGTTACACTATGTGGAAACTTGTTTCGTACGCAGTGTGAAAACAGACCTCCTTCAGAGACTTATAACTTATTTTAAAATGAGTGAGTGACAGGTTGTTAAAGGGGAAGTTAAGGCAAAAATTAAAATTTCACCAGTTGTCGTCTTCGGGGTGCTGAGTCGAATGGTCTTGGTCCGAGAAAGCTGAGACGCTCCCTTCCTACTTGAATCCCAATCGAACTCGCGCACTTCCACCGAAACTGGGTGACTGCGCCCTACTAGATGGGGATTTGTATGCAAAATGTCACTAAAAGCGCCATTTCGTTCTTATTAAAGTACGGATGACCGCCATTGGCCCATATGTTGTAGTCTTTTGGACGCTGAGTCGACTGGTTTTGGTCCGAAAAGGCTGCGATGCAGCGTTCCTCCTTTATTCCCAATCGAACATGGTTGAACAAGCGGTCACGTGCTCCTGCGTACACCAGTCACCTGGTCACCGTGCCTGCAGGGTACAACTTACTAGCGTGTTTGACCTTTTTTGGGTGCAGTCCTGTCACTCGAGTTGAACTCGAGTTGAACCTTGGTGTGAAAGTCGCCTGCTGGCGTGGTGACCAGATGATTTGGGCACCCAGGAGCACGTGACCACTTGTTCAACCATGTTCGGTTGGGAATAAAGGGGGAACGCTGCACCGCAGCCTTTTCGGACCAAAACCAGTCGACTCAGCGTCCAAAAGACTACAACATATGGGCCAATCGCGGTCATCTGTGCTTTAATAAGAACGAAATGGCGCTTTCAGTGACATTTTGCATCCAAATCCCCATCTAGTAGGGCGCAGTCACCCAGTTTCGGTGGAAGTGCGCGAGTTCGATTGGGATTCAAGTAGGAAGGGAGCGTCTCAGCTTTCTCGGACCAAGACCATTCGACTCAGCACCCCGAAGACTACAACTGGTGAAATTTTAATTTTTGCCTTAACTTCCCCTTTAACCCTTTCACTGATGGCTTAGTTTCCATCGACGGATAGTCGTCCATTTTTGACTGGCCTGTCGGATAAGGGTTAAACATCTCCTTTTCGTCTCCCTCTATACACTTTATACTCTCCCTCCCAAACATGATTTCAAAAAAGCTTTTCTTCATGTGTGCTTATTACGCATGTACCACAGCTGTGCGTTCGTGGATGTAACGGACTGTGCTGTGTGATATACAGTCAACTTCGCTAATAACGACTGCGGATATAACGACAATTCGCTAATAACGACTGCAGATATAACGACAATTCGCTAATAACGACTGCAGATATAACGACAATTCGCGAATAGCGACAGAATTTCCGTGCCCAGAGCAAAGTCCCATCCCATTGTAATACATATAATGAGACTTCGGGTATAACGACACTTCGCGAATAAGGACACCTTTTTGATGCCCCGCCGAGTGTCGTTATAAGTAGGGAGTTCAGTCACGTGACAGCACGGTGAAAAATCTTCGTCACGCGTCATGCATGCATTTATGACGTGAGCATGGCACAAAAATGTGCCACGTGGAAATATTGATTTTTTTTTAGACTTGTAGTTTGTTGAAGAAGGAGATGACAGCCATTTGACAGAGGAGATTTTTAGCTTTCGTTTGGTGTCTCACTCGAGGTCACAGTCGTGAGATGGGACTTCCCACGTCTTGCCGTAAAACTTTGAACGCGATTTTGATGTTGTTCCTTTGAGCGTTGACGGACGGTGATTCTTCCATCGTGTTCCTCGTCCCAAAATTAGGTAAGAACGATCGTCTTTCTTCATCTAGTTTGCAGCGGTTCCAGGCGGTAAGGAATATTTGTCTGCTCTGTATTTCTCTACAGCGAGAATTTGAATATTTGAATTCTTCATGGCCGATGAGGAGGAGAATAGCCCTGGACCTGCATGTCGGAGGCTTGGTATTTATTCAAGCAAACTGAGAAATGCGTTGAAATCAGACGAAGCTCTTACCTGTTTGAAGACGAGTGATTTTCCTGTCACCAACGATGTCGTTCTGGAGCTACTTACATTCAAAAATGCCTCGAAGTTTTCGTTCAACGATATGTTGAAATGGACTGGTTCTCTGATAGGTTCCAGTACCAAAGATATTGCTGTTGGCACGTTTGCCTCTAGAGTCCGTTCTCTGCAGCAACGTCGAGCAAGGCTGCTGAAGGACAAAGCCAGCGATCAGATTGCTGTCCTACTGGCTGAGCCCTTTATACTACCCTCTCCATCATCCGGCCAGTCGGAGTCAGGTGAGCGTGATAGGGAAAGCACCTCCAGCACTGAAGTTGGTACAACAACTGAGCCTTTGGCAGCAGAGGTTTTCCAGGTGCAGAGAGAAGCTAAGGCACAGGAGGAATTAGTGGGATCTTTAAAGGAGAAAATGAAGGTTGGGCAAGGGAAGCTACGAAATGTTAAAAAGAAATTGGGACGTCGAGATGAGACAATCAGATCACTGGAGGCTAAGGTAGCTAGTTCAGTAGAGGCTGATATGGTTGAAGATGAGTATGATGAACAGGATGAACAGGGCAGTGAGGATGACATGCCTATGGTAGATGAGCTGAAGAGGAAGCTAGTTAACACGCAGCATAAAGTGTATTATTGGCAGAAGCGTGCGGGTGATTTAGATACTTCCAGAAGGGAACTAGAGCGTGAACTGCAGGAGAAGTCTTTGTTGTTGTCCAGAGCTGACGGCAGAATTAAGCAGTTGGAGTTGGAGGTTGATGACTTAGGTTCACAGCTGCATGAAGAATGTAGTGGCTCCATGATTACAACATTTTCTGGCAATGCGTACCTCCCAGAAGTAGTCAAGTGTTGTATGGAGTTGTTGGCATTGAATGTGGGCATATGGAATGTGAAATCGGTCATTGATTGTGTACTTCATAACCTAGTCAGCAAGAAAGTAGACAGACTCCCTAGTGTAGGAACTTTGTCTGGGATGCTGGTGCAGCTAAAATCAGTTAGTTCACAGCATGCAGCTGAAGTACTTTCTCAGGCAGAAAATACAACCTTGCACACTGATGGCACGAGTAAGTTTGGTCAGAAGTATGGTACCTACCAAATTGCCACTGAAAATCAAGTTTTTAGTGTGGGTATGGTAGATATGAAAAATGGCACGTCAGAGCACATCCTTGATAAGTTCAAGGAGGTTTTGTCCGACCTTCAGGATTCGTGCAAGGGTGTTGGCGAGTCTTGTGAAACTGGCAATAAGATTGTAGCGAACATCAAGAACACGATGAGTGACCGGTGTGTTGTACAAAGAAAGTTCAATGAGTTGTTACATGACTATCGAGAGAAGATTTTGCCTGATGTTGTTGCTAGCTGGGAGACATTGAGCAATGAGCAGCAAAGTTCATTTTCCAACATGAATAATTTCTTTTGTGGAATGCATTTCATTGTTGGCTTGGCCGACCAATCACAGATTGCAATGAGGAAATGGGAGGACATGCATTTTGGTGATCAGCCATTTGGTGCACATACTTTGCATGGTGTGTATGATACAGACGGGTCTCGGGTCTTCAGATTACTTCGCAATGCTGCAAATGCGTTTCAGAAACATGGGAATGAGCAGGCTGGGTGCATGCATGCCTTTCGTAGTTATGTGACTGACATGGGGGGAGTGGTGCCTTTGGCAGAGCAGAGAGGCAACCGCAGCTATGTTTGCTACTTCAATGGTGCTGGAGTGTATTACCTTCACGAGCTCATGACAACGTTCCTGCAGGATGTTCAGGCGGACCCCAACCAACTCCTCCGTGCTGTCAAGGCTGACCTTGCAATCCCAGAATTGTTATCTGGTGCAAGAGCCCTTGGAATTCTCTCCAAGCTCGTCATAATGCCATTGTGGAAGGCTTTGGAAAGCAAATCAATCTCCATCTCTGACATGTCCAACGTCTACAGTCAGCTCCAGAAGAAATTTGAGTACTGGACGAATGATTCTGCGGACCTCCTCGACGGCACCGCTCGGCCGTTCACAGATGCTTCAGTTTCCCTCACCGACCCCGTGCTCACTTACCTGCTGCAGCCCAGTCCGAGTGACACTACCACTGTTGAGATTTTGCAGATGTTATGCACCGTGTATGCTCGGTATACATCTAACCTACTCTCCGATCATCTGCCAGGCGGTGCGTTCCATAAACCTGACGAGGCAACCAGAGTGCAAACTGCCTCTGTCAGCAACACCAATGTCGTTTCTGAACGTGATTTCGCGCAACTGGATCGACTTATCCGAGAAAAGCTCAATTCAAGAACTATCGCGCTGGAGGGGATGATTATGTTTTCTAATAACAAAACCGCAGAATGGCTGACCAGTAAACCTGCCCAGGAACAAGCCGAAATCCTCCAAATGGCACGGCAGACAGCTCCAGCTATGCAGGAAGCCTTCAGGAAGCGCCAGAAGGAAATCCATGAGTACTGCGTTCAGCGACTTCGTGACAAAGCAAAGGAGATTGCAGAGAAGAGGGAGAAGGAGCTGAAGAGGAAAGAAGCTTTGACGAAAGATGTTGAGCGCTATGGTCTGTGGACATCCAGACAAGAAGTTGACGAAAAGGTTGCACTCCTGAGCACCATTGCAGCAAAGAAGGCGGCTTTGAAAGCGCAGCTGCAGTTCCGGAAAGTTGTCCTGAATCAGAAGGCATCAGGAGATCTCTTTGCCATGTCTAAGGGTGGAAAACAACATCCTGTTCAAACACTGATCAGCCATCTCTGCGAGCTACTGAATGTATCGAACACTGCCAGCTCAGGTGCTGCTGCACCCGGTCAGGAAGCAACTCCGCTTGACCCAACCGGCCACACCAGCAGCTCGGCTCATGTTGCAGGCAGTCAGCACGCAACTCCCCTGGAGCCAACCACTTACACCACCAGTCCGGCTGATGTGGACAGTCAGCGAGCAGCTTCGTCAGAGCCAGCCGCCAACACCACCACCTCGGCTGACAATGTAGATTGCGAGCTGGAGCCAACAGCAAAACGGCTCCGCGTTGAAAATGAATAATTTTATTGTCCAAAGACATGGTCAAAGACATGGTCAAGACAAGTTTGTGGTTATTGTGTTGACTGTTTTTATTGTCTTTTTTGTGTCTTCCCCTCTTCCAACTGTTCTCTTCACTTTTTTCCTGTTCCGTTGCTATGGTAACAATGCTAGAATTTCCCGTTAACACTGTTAACCTACATTCCATTTTTGTTTTACCACGCTTGTGCAACGTTTTCACTCCATATTGTCATCATTGATATGTTTCGTTGCGTTTCTGCAATGTTGCTAGGGGTTGCCATGGAAACAATACACGGCGACGTGCCGTCAGGTAGTTGTTGTACATAGAAATGTTTGTACATTATTGCTTATCATATAGGCCTGTCATTTGGGCTCTTTTCAGCGAACTTTTTGTTTTTGTCACTATGTCCCCTGGTCAACTTCCCCTGGGTCATGTTTGTCAGTTTGTGCCATGCGTGCTATACACGTTTACATACAATTCAACACAATTCTATGATGATTGGCACCACAATTGAAATGACTGTATCTCAGGTTTGCTTTGAGATTTTCACATGAAATTTTCTGTGTGCTCTTGAAAGACGTGCTTATTCGATTTCCAACAGAATTTTCCTGGGAATTCTGAATTTGATTTTTTTGCCTGAACTCCCTATTATAAGCGAAGTTGACTGTATGGTCAAAACCCAAGAAAAAGAATCACTGCTTGCAGGTGAGAAATCTAACGCAGTATATTGAAGCTGTTGTAATACAGTGCAGTGTGGATCCACTAGCAAGAAAACTTGGGTAAGTGGAGTGTCCTTGGACTTTTTCTGCTTATTCGAGGAAACATGGAGGAGGTTAAGCACATGATATCACTCATCAAGTTTCGAAGGCATGCAACCTCCTAGCTGGAAATCCAACCCAGAGGGTGATCTTCCTACCAAAGAAAAATGTCGAAAATGCAAACGGAAATAATGGGTCTGCAAAATTGCTACTTCCCCACTCGTTGAACCCAAATTGCACTTTGCAATGTATTTTGCCCCGTCCAACATTTGCTGAGAAGGAAGCAACTTACAATGGTTCTACTCGCTCGCACGTTGCCACAGGAGACGAAGACCGGCGTTCAGCATCGTGGTCCTCCATCATTACGTAGCCATCGTTTTCCTGGCCACTCACCACAACCGTTGGCAGACAAGAGACCCGCGGCCTAGCACCCGCTGGTCTGGTAGTCGGTGGTGACTGCAACACAAACAGGAATACACAAGAATACACAAGGCGAGACCGGCTGGCTCAGGACCCTTCCCTATGCTTGTTCACCACCATTGCTGAGCTTGCTGACGTCATCAGCCAAGCGATCAGCCATATGTGACGACAGCCAGTCGGTCACGTGATGATAGATCACATGCACGCACGCACACACACAAACGGGCACACACGCACAAACATACTAAATAAAGCGCTGTGGACCCTGGCTAGCGTCACAAGCTACTAATCGTAACATCTTCTGCATGGGCATGGGGACAATACAGTTACAGTCGCAGTCCTCCAAGCGACTGGGCACGTCGACTGGGCACGTCGATCATCAAAAGACCGAGACAGACGCACAGAAATGGTCCACTCGATCACTGCCAATCCATTTGCAGCCCAGACCACAAGCAAGCATTCACCCATGCTTGTGGACAACGTGCAAAATGACACCGAATCACAGAGCAAGCACATTGGTAGCCCTCCACCGGGAAGCCGTAATACTAATAGCCTCCTATTCCACCTTGCTGCTTAGCAAGCAACAGCAGAAAAAAGTAAGTAATGGCTTAGTTATACTTATAATTAATTTCATTGCAAAATCGCTGTGTCAGTAACAATTACATGGTCCGTGTCAGTGTGTGTGTGTGTGTGTGTGTGTGTGTGTGTGTGTGTGTGTGGTGTGTGCGTGTGTGTGTGTGTGCATGTGCGTACACATACACACGCGCGTGTGGAAAGATTTCACATCGAATCAATGCACTAGAACATGCACTCCGCTCCGCGGACGTGCACATAGCTCACAAGACTGTCCAGCTCGAATTTTCGCAACACACACAGATACAAGAACTGTTGGCGAAGAAGATTTGATTTCGTTGGGATAGCTAACCCACACACCCAGACTAGGAAACACGCCAGATCATGCATGCCAAAACGAATAATTGACCACAGGATGTACCCTTGCACCCTAAACCATAATCTCTCATGACACTAGCAGTACAAGTCCTACAGCTACCATACTATCCACCATCTAACGGTCAGGCCAGCACAGATACAGAGCCTAGCCACGCTAAACATCGTTAGCACGATTTTGCCGCCGGTTTCCTGGCACCCCTGGTGCAAAGTGCAAACTCACTGGCATGGTGGTGTCCGTGACAAACACCTGACACGAGTATGCCTGTATGGCAGTCAAAACTCAAAAACCATACGGAAATCGTCGGAATAGCCAGCATTCTGAAGAGTGAAGTTCATCCGTTGCTGCACGGCATAGTGCACCCTGCAGAGTAGACTCTACGGTACTGTCCTCTCGTGGCCGAACCTTGAACCGCGCATTCCATATCGACAGATTCCAATGGAAGCTAATAAGATAGCGCACGAAAGGACGTTTGCGTTCCCAAACTAGAGTAGAGGACAATGAAAGCGGACGCGCCTATCCCCTCCTACACGTGCACTACACGAGAAAGGTCTCTGCCCTTTCACTCGCAACTCCTAAGGAAAGAAAGACGACAGGCAAGCGCATGCTACATCACGTTGCTTGCGACGAAACAGCTATGAGATATTCATTTTTACACCTACTTTCCGTTTTTGCGCAGTGACAATAGTATACAGTATACAGCTACATGTAGTAGTAGTACTGTTGATTACCACGAACCAGCTTACTGCTTGAAACCGGCACTTGGATATCGTAAATAGCTGATAGAACGAGTTGCAGGAACGTACAAATCACAACACATTCCTTTCACTATTTCCTACGAACAAGAGCACCTCAGCTTGAGAAAACCTCCCTATTTGGAGGCTTCGAGACGCACACAGCCGAGACACCGAAATCATCACACGAATCTCGACAGCCATAGAACTACACGCTTCATTTTAGTCTCCCCAAGTCGAAATCAAAACGACAGCTATCGCAAGCAGCGCTAGCCGACACTACACTGCCTTTGCTACGAACGGCAATGTTACTCCAGTGCAACTACAGCACTACAAAAGTAACTGCTAGCATGCAAAAACGCTAAAAGTAAAACTATTGTTGATGCGGCAGAGAGATCAGGGAGATAGAGAGACATACCCTTGGCGAATCACGGTCGCCCGGATTCTCCGGAGTTCTCTTCCGCTTGAACGGGTTTCTCATCTTGAACATGTAGGTAAGCGACCACGGTTGTTGACTTGCGAGATTGGGTGCGCACAATCAGCTCAAGTAAATCTGTGCCTTGATGAACACGCAAATGCGGGCACTAATTTTGCAAGTCACGACGAGCAAACAGTGGATTACTGTCCGAGGTTTCTTCGACCACGTCCTGCTTGGGCGGAACTCCGTCAGCATGGACTGGTCTGCCTCGAAGCAAAGTCGCACAGCACAGTATGCAACGAACGTCGTACTGTGCGGACACTAGCGTGACTCCCGGTGCCGACACTCTGTGATGCCCTTCGCAGTTCGCTGGCTGTGCGCGCCGTACATCTACGATCAACATGTAGTCTAGGTCTACGTTCGATACGCTGTGTAGCAAGCCAGGTGGGACACACTACCAGCGGCGCTGGGAAAGTCTTCGAACACACTTCGGCCTCAACTCGCGACGTTGTACTTGTAGTGAACCGTGACTCTGCGTGCAGTGGTGGCCCCTGGAGGCACTAGTCGACTGGCTGGCCTCGGCAAAACGAGTAAAGCCCTTTCTCACCTTCAGGAAACAGGAAGCAATAACACTACTACCCGAGCAGCGCGCAAACCTGTTGTACTCGCCGCTATCGGGCAAAACGCTCCAACTCGAGCTACAAACGCTACCACAAACAAATAATTCGTACTAAGTCACAGCTCTCTACCCGGGTGACGGGAAGAGCAACAAGCTGCAGTTGAACAACGTGAACACGGCTACTACAGTCAGAACGAAGTGGCCTGGTGAAAAAACTCGCAAACCCAAAGGGGCGCTCCATCGGAAATGCGTGTTGCTAGCTGACAACGCAAGCACAATGACTTTATGTCAATGTGCGCTAGAGGCCCTGTAACTGACGCTACGTGGAATCCACTCCCGCGCACCATGCACCACCACTGGAGCGCGGGCTGACATACGGACATCGACCACGGGGTCACGCACACTGCACGCTAAAACAGACTGTCAGTAACACTACTGACAAGACTCAGTTGACACGACGTCATAATCATTTTGGACACACGTGCACAATGACTACGTGCACAGCAGATGCAGATAATTACTAGTACGTAGACATAATAATAGGTCATTGCAGTACAACTGGGTCTATCATCTATCGACAAGGCCATTTTAGCGGTGTCCAGATACAGTACTACAGTACTAGTAGTAGTAGTAGACTATCTTTTTGAATATACAGTACAGTTTTTAAGCATAATTAAAAAATTGGCTCACCATCCGAGTTAAATATACGGTACACACGGGATATTTTAGGATTATCGCAAACAGGAGGACCAACTGAGCGCGGTGAACATTCCTTATCGTAGATACATAACTACACTGCTGCTCAATGAAATCCAGTCGCGTCACTCAAGTACGCGCCGGGCGTTGCGCAGCCCTAGACCTGCGCGCTGCGAACACTGAGCTACGAAACGATGCAATGCGCAAACTTGAGTGAAGGGACTGGATTTTATTGAGCAGTAGCAGCAGCACTGTACAGTGTACAGTGTAGAGTGTAGTAAGAAAACATACACACAGAAAGGAACTATCAAAGGAAAAAAAAGGTCAGAACTGTGTTCTAGTTAGTGAAGGGATTACTAGCCTAAGTGAACGCTCCTATCTCTAGCCATGAACAGTTTTATGTTATTGTCAGGCTTAGGGAATAGCAAGGCTTATGTTATAGTGAGCTGGCACATCAATATGCAATACAATACATGGCACATAACTGACATAATTGTATGTCACAATGGCGCTCCTGGCTTACGGATTACAACTGTCTGGCACTAGACTGACCCACGATTGCTGTCCGGAGCACATCAGAAGCAGGTCGAACGTTCCGTTCGCAAATGTGACAGAGCACACACCGCTCCGGCATGCCTCAATACATTACACAGTCATTGTAGTTGCCAAGCGAAACGGGCCAGTCCGCATGCTTCTCCTGTGCAGTCTCAGGGCGGCAGTCGGGATCCAGTCAAGTGTAGGTCAGGGTAGAAACAGGCCCAGAGCCAGCTCCTGAGAGGTGGTACGGCCCCAGGTCGGCCGCAGGGCCGTTCATTACCCTATGCTTAGTTTCAGTATGGCGGGTCACGGTGGATGAACCCCTAGCGCTATGCCACACCGTATCTGGTTGCTTCGGCTACATATTCCACTAGCAACAGTTATATAGATAAGAGTAGAGCCCACGCGCTCTCTTCCATTAACACTGCAATAATTCAACTCATTTCACAATAATTATTACATCTTTTCGGCAAATAGCCTTCATCAGGTTCATGTGAACCTGATGAAGGCAATTTGCCGAACAGTTATATAGACAGCACAATAGTCGCCACTGGACACGAAGAGTAGTTCAGGAGGAAGAGACTCTATTATTAAGTGGTGTACGGCGAGAAGCGCTTTTAGCACATCCACATAGATTATTTCATGCTAGACATTCCACGGCCGTTGGAATTGGTATAAACTGGTACGGCCATGGCCGTACCAGTGGCGCCGGCCCTGAGTAAGCACAGGCTCTGGTGTTCAGAGCAGCCACCAAGTTCCTCAGGTATCACTACCTATTCACGATACCTTTTAAACTTCTGAACAGAGTACCATACAACTACAAGTAGCGGAAAATTCAACGCTTCCAATAGTCTCAGCTATGACAAAATGCAGAACCAGGTGTATGTCTTTTTTCTTTCTGCATGGACTATATACGTACAAGTAAGTCATCTGGGGTGCTAGTGCGTGTCCCAGAATCATGGAAGCAAACACCATAGTACCCCCGCCCCATCCTCACATGGACAATAGTACCCCCCCCCCCTCACATGGACAATAGTACCCCCTCCCCCTCACATGGATTCTTAGCACATGTACAACAGGGTCTAGCCAAGGGGCGGGGTGCAGCACTCCCTCCTAGCCAAGGGGCGGGGGTGCAGCACTCCCCCACTACAGTAGAATGCTGATCATCCGAACGTCAACTATCCGAACGATCAATTATCCGAAATGCCATTTTTCCACAATGACAATGAGTTTTCGCTCAATTTCCCCACCCGAAGCACCATTCAAGCGGTGCAAAAGATGTTTCGCAACAGGTTGGAGTGACAATGTATCACCGGAGAGTCATTTTTGAGGAGCTAGAATGTGTCTAGCTTCTGTAGAATTGTCGAACAGAATGAGAAATGATGGAAACATGCGAGATTGTGCAGGTCTTAGATGGATGTGTGACTGCTCCCTTGTCCAAACTTTCTCCTCATCCGAACAGCCCGCGCCCGAGGGGTGTGGATAATCGGCACTCTACTGTATGACGCCCCCCCCCCCCATCTGATAGCACCCCCTACATATTTTTCGATTTTTTGTGCTTTTTCAGTCCATACAACGAAAAGGCGACCACAGATCGATCGTTTCTGGTGCGTGCTGCACCCGTGCGTTACATTTTGCGTGACAAGGAAACACGTATATCGGATATATTAACCAAAGGATCAGTCGGGGAAATCCCCTACTATTTTTTCCTGGGTAAAAGTACCCACAGTATAGCATATATGCTCATGCAGACTAGTAAATCATCCAATCTGTTACGCATCATTCATTCCATACCACCCTGGCCGGCTAGTTAAACCCAGCAGTCATCCCGACATGTGACCATCAAGTCAGATGATCAGATTGCCCAAGGGTTATCCTGGTAAATACATGGACAGTCTTTGTAAGAGAAGTAGCTGCTGCTGCTACATGTACTTCAAGGAACACTGCGGCCCTGTTACCAGAGGGCAAACCCCCTTCAATACTGCCCTGTTACCAGAGGGCAAACCCCCTTCAATAAGCCCCTCTTATTCTCCTTCTCTCCCCCCCCCCTCCATACAGATGCCACGCTTGAAATTGTGGTGCAGAGATGCCAAGAGGCTGTTGTTTGCCAATTCAAGCCTAAAGCAACCCCCGATGTACAGTAGCCACACTGTAATGTACCCAGGACTGACCCGGTCGCAAGAGTCGTGCCAGGTACACGTGTACCGGTTGGTTAGAAATCCTAGAGCAGACACTGCTACCGTCAAGTACTGACTGCATTGTTACGGGTATATTTCTGCATTCACCTGCCTTTTTCCCATTGCTCGATAAACAAACAGATCAGCTGAGTTTGAAAGTGCCAATGGACTTGAAACCTTGTCATTCTGCAACACTTGTGCAGCAAACAAGCCAAGCGCACCGATTATGAGACTAGTAGGGATCCATCTCTAATCCTTCGCATTGTGGCATTAGCCATAATGCGATTCAAGACCATCAGGTGACACTGCTACCCTCACACACACGCGCGCCTGAGCATGGTGATACGCATCTTTCTCAGTGGAGTAAAACCTATTATAAGAGACCCAGATGTAGCACCCAGTCTTGAGAGACCGAAAGCCCAGGCACCAAGCATCCCAACCTGCCAACAAAGTCTTTCATAAAAGATCGGTTTTGTTTGCACCACCATCAGGAGAGGTCATTAATCACAGGTTCGACAGTAGGCACGTATGGTTGTGTATACTCTGACATGCACCTTTCTCTCTCTCTCTCTCTCTCTCTCTCTCTCTCTCTCTCTCTCTTTCTCTCTCTCTCTCTCTCTCTCTCTCTCTCTTTCTCTCTCTCTCTCTCTCTCTCTCTCTCTCTCTCTCTCTCTCTCTCTCTCTCTCCCTTTCTCTCCTTTTCCCTCCCTTTCTCTCCCTTTCTCTCCCTTTCTCTCCCTTTCTCTCCCTTTCTCTCCCTTTCTCTCCCTTTCTCTCCCTTTCTCTCTCTCTCTCTCTCTCTCTCTCTCTCTCTCTCTCTCTCTCTCTCTCTCTCTCTCTCTCTCTCTCTCTCTCTCTCTCTCTCTCTCTCTCTCTCTCTCTCTCTCTCTCTCTCTCTCTCTCTCTCTCTCTCTCTCTCTCTCTCTCTCTCTCTGTCTCTCTTGTGTCTCTCTCTGTGTCTCTCTCTCACGGTGTCTCTCTGTGTCTGTGTCTCTCTCTCTCCCTCTGTGTGTGTGTGTGTTTGTCTCTCTCTCTCCCTCCCTCTCTCTCTCTCTCTCTCTCTCTCTCTCTCTCTCTCTCTCTCTCTCTCTCTCTCTCTCTCTCTCTCTCTCTCTCTCTCTCTCTCTCTCTCTCTCTCTCTCTCTCTCGCGCGCGCACGCGCGCACGATCTCTCTCTCTCCCTTTCTCCCTCTCTCTATGTGTCTCTGTGTCTCTCTGTGTCGGTGTCTCTCTCTGTCTCTGTCTGTCTCTCTGTCTCGCGCGCGCAGTGGTCGCTTTCTCTCTCTCGCGTGCGCGGTGGTCTCTCTCTCTCTCTCTCTTTCTCTCTCGCGCGCGCGTGCGCACGCGCGGTGGTCTCTCTCTCGCGTGCGCGGTGGTCTCTCTCTCTCCCTCTCTGTCTCGCTTTCTCTGTCTGTCTGTCTGTCTCTCTCTCTCTCGCACGCGCGAGCGGTGGTCTCTCTCTCTCTCCGTCAGGTATAGGCAGCCCGTTTCTGAATGCACTAACTAATTACTTACACAACAGCTTGGTGACAATTCAATATCCAGGCTCATGATCACCAGTGTGGCTACAGCTAGCATGTACTTGTGTGGCTACCACCCATGCACAATACATTGGCTTTGTACCCTAGTGTCAACTGTGCAGACACATGGTGCTAGTATTGCAACTGCAGTGGGAGGCCATCACCCACTGACTCAGTCTAGTCGTATTCAGGCCAGCTGCATCCTAGTAGTATCCTGGTTTAATCCCTGTGAATGTAGCCATACAGCTTTACAGAATCAGTAGTACTTTCTTCAAGTAGTAGCTTCAAGAAACTGTTAGTGCGTTTATACATGACGTAGCCTGAGAGGATTACTAGTACTAGTAGTAGTTATACCGTTACGTTAGTGTCTGCATGCAACATGACCCGGCAGAATTGATTTGACACTTTCACTGTCCAGCCTCACAACAACACGTCTTGTGACTCTGACTCACGCCACGGCTATGGCCCTTGCCGTCAAAACATCCCCTGATTGGGCACCACTTGTGGAAATGGCAACAACCCTCACCATATCAGCTATACTCCTTTCTTGAGAATCTCCAATAGCTCTCACTGCCATGTATTTTGCCACAGACAACTTCAAGTGGAAGTCAGAGTAGCCCATATACAACTAGGGTTCAAAGTCAATGGGCTCAAGTAGAATCTCATGGCTGCAAAATACAGCCTGGCTAGCTAGGACTAGGAGAGCTTACAGGGCGTCCACCTGTCACACTGCTATCACAAGGCTGCATACCGACCATTATCTTCAGTCACTACGTAGCACCAACCATGGGGAGATTGACTTACAGATCTGCCTGCCTATTCCCTTTTGTTTATTGATTTTATTCCCCTGACGGTGTTTTTAATAGGAGGTAACCCTATCAGTCTGCCAGTACCCACCCATGACACCTCGTTGCATTTTATCGGCTCAGAACCCCTGTTATGGCTCAGAACCCCTGTTATCGCCGTGCCCATGCTAGAGTCTGCAAGCTGTGAGTCTTTGATACTAGTAGCTACCACGAGTCCCACTTCCACCTTGATTTGCCAATTATACCCTGGTGTCATCAGCTACAACAGCTACAAGAGAGAGAGGCAAGCGTCTATGCATGGGTAGCAGCTAGGGTGCTTGAGATGTAAAGGTATTTACACTCCACGGCAGCTACAGCTTAGGCTTAGGCTAGGCTTGCTTACTGCATCATTTATACTTGTACATATTAAAAGCAACACGTTATATGTTAGTCCATCATCTGGCAAAATACGCACAACAGCACAGAATGCTGTCCTAACTACAATGTAGCTACCACTAGTAGCCTACTACTAATACTACGGTGCCAGGCCAGAAGGAGAAGAGTCCAGGAGAAGAGCAGTGGGACACCGTGAACTTGAATTCATCACCACACAAAATAGTGGCATACCAAAGCTCAGTGGATAAGCCTGCAGGCACCTTGCATTCCTCTCCTTCAAACAATTTATACAGTCACATTGTATAAGTATTAGGACAGCTACAAAATTAATAATGTACAAGTATTTCCTATCACTCAGCAACTGCCAGTCTTAGTACTTGGAAGTACTGTAGTTGGTGCATATCCAGCAAAGAACGAAAAGAGCCTCAGCTAGGCTACAGCTGACAGGTACTACTTATGTCAAAGTTATGAGTTATAACAGGGGCGTCGGACACGTACAGTCACTACGGTATTGACCGTACCACTTTTTTGCCCCAGCTACCCTGGCCTGTGAATCAATAAAATACACTGATCTGGGCTCTATTAAAATTTCCAAAATGTTCGGCTCAGCGACCGTACCACACTAAAATACCTTCCGACGCCCCTGTATAACTAGTTAAAAGTTACTTATATGCGCCAGTTCAACTGCTGAACAACTACTACTACGTCGCTGATCAAGATTCTGGTACACATTATTTTCACGATGCAGCGACCACGGTGATTCAGAGCCTTGCCCTAGGCTAACGCCACGACAATGTCCAGTCCCTAGATCCCTCACCTTTGATTGAAGTCAAATATAGAAAAGTTGATCGTCAGCCCACCGCCTCCTGCTATTCCCACCGGTACTGTCAGCTGCTGATTTGCTCGACTGGCTCGTGAACACTACTGCTACTAGTACTAGCAACAGCGACGGGAGCACAGCTAGCTGAAACTGGCAAGAGACGGATCCAATGGCAATGCAAAGACGTGTCCACGTCCTGGCGCGAGATATTTATGCGCGGTATTGGCAGGGCGTCCAAGCATAGCACCCCAGCACTGAAGGGCTGCAGCGCTGGTACGACAACTGCAGAGTGCAGTACTACTACTACTAGCAGTAGGTGGATCTACTAGGTCGCGAGCGAGAAGCTAAGTTTTGACTCGGCCAATATCCGAGAAGCACTAGAAATGCTGTTACTCAAGTTGAGAGTCTGATATAACTAACTTGAAAACGGCATGCAAACTCACCGTAGAACTAGTACTGAACTACTCGTGTGCGAGTAAGAGGAACCATCCAGAGGCAAGGGTCTTCCTCTCCGCTACTTCGATGGAATAGTGCGAGTCTGGACAAAAATAACTAAAACCAAGGTTTTTGGTTGTAAACTGGAGAATGCCGGAATGGAGCTGCCTCTGGCACATGATCAGACGATCAGACGATCAGTAGATCTACAGCTTGAGCATGAGAGAGGGATGTGATGACAAGACAGTCTAGTCGCGCCCGCACTGGACCCATGCCTGGTTCAGGCTAGCAGTAGATCATGGGAGAGTTCGAATCGTAGATCTGACCTGTCTAGGCTGTCGAGCTGCCGGCGCGGCATTCACACGGATTTTAGGCTTAGCCTAGGAGCTAGGGTCGTAGGGAATAAAGTAGGGCTCAAACGGTTAGTCCGATTAAGTTAACCGGTACGGTTGCAGACCGGTTACGAAGAATTAACCGATAAAGATAACCTTGATAACAGTTACGCAGTAACTAATTACTTTTCACTCAATTTTAAGTACTACTAGTATCAGGTCGTTGCAAAGTATGCACTTTCGCAGGCTGTCGCACGCGTAGATCTACGCTCTGGGCTGTCAACTCGGTCATATCTGGTCTCTTGGTGTGAGAGTATTGTATGAATGAGCATGCAAGAGAATGTACATGTGTGCGTTGTACTGAATAGGGTACATTTTTTGAATGAGTGTAGTCAAATATACGGTTAAAAAAGAGTCCGCAGGATTGCCGTGGCATAGGAGCCCTAGATTAGCTAGAATAAAGCCAAGGAGTCGTGGGCTTTGAGCCTTTCACGACTCCATGCTTGTGCCACTATGCCTACATATTAGTAGTACTGTACTAGTAATGGTCGGAGATCCTATGCCTAGGCTATGGTAGTATGGGTGTGTATTTTGCCAATGCTAATGACCACCTTTGAACTGTTACTCACACAGTCACTATTACTAGTACTATGATTGTATTGTAGACATAGGCTATGGCTATGCGTAGATCTACGAAGCTGATGTTGAGAGTCCCGAATGAGTACAACCTACTGGCCAGATTATGTTTCAGCTTTAGAAGATACATGATTTGAGACCAACGCATATGGCCGATTGGTTTGCAGGCTTGCCTGCGAATCATGAGGTCCCGAGTTCGAGACCCGCGCTGGTAGCAGGGAGCGTGTAAAGACTTTTTACGTGAGTAAAGACTTTTTATGCGTGGTGAACTGCGCCGACACCCACGGTCAACTGGGTACTCACAGCTCGGAGTGAGGGTAACAAGGATGCAGTTTACAGGGTTATGGGCCGTTACACGCCCGATTGGTTGAGAGACTCACCTACTCTCCCCTGACTCACTTGTGAGGTCTGCATTCGCCACTAAGGTGTGCAAGGCATAGGCATAGTGGTGGCCTGCGGAAGCGAAGGCTAGTTTGTGTGTTTCTGAACATTCAAGCGATGCCAACGCGAATCCCGCGAATTATTATTATTATTATGATTCAGTCATGGAGGTGGAGTCGTGGTGTAGGTCTACGTGTAGTGGGGAACGATCTTTAGAAGTTTAGTCGGCACATGCAGTACTACTAGTACTACAATACATGTATGTCTTTTAAGACATGGTTAAAACCATGATAACGTCATGTAGTAGTAGTAGGCTGTGGAGTGTGGAGATGATCTACCAATACCATACCGGTAATTATTTAGAATGTCATGACTCATGATGAAGTAAGCATTATCGGTAAATGCGAAGTAAGTTGTTTATTATGTACTTCGAAGTACTCTTTTGCTTACATGTATGTCTAATATCTGAGTAATGATGTGGTAGAAATAGTACTACTAGAAGCAAGAGATACGCTCCCTGGCCTGGGAGTGGGAGCTTGGCAGTAACCTACTGCATCATCTGTTACTGTGCCTACAACGCAAGCTGCGGATCCTCAACTCGACTCGAGGCCCGACGGTGGGCCGAGACGGCGAGAGCAAGCTCGTGTGGGTCAGCAGATGTACAAGGATTCCGCTGGTACATGTGTATGGCTTTTCCTCTTTGTCTTTGACTTCAACAGACGAAGTAACTACAATACATGTACATTTTCGTTGATCGGTTGACAGCATGTTTCAAGGCGGAGGACGCACAGTGTCGAAGACAGTGCTCCTTGTTACCATCATTGGTTGACACCGCTCCGGTCTTGCGGACTTGTACTTTGTAGCATAAAGCCTAGTCGGCAGTAAAGCCTAAGTACTAGTAATCCTAAGACAATGTTTTACCTTCAGCATACATGTACTACAGGAGATTTGCTGCTTTATCCTGGTGTTTCTGGAACGACATGAGAGAACGGCAGTTCGTTGTCTTTGTGGTCCACTTCACAACAATAACACACACACAGAAGTCTCTGCTGTGAGCACGGTGGCTCGGCAATGACTTTATTATTGATATTATTATATCTCCTTCCTGATATTTTTTCTTTTTTCTTTTTTTTCTTTCTTTCTTTTTGGAATAATTGTACGCATAGGGCCTGATATCATAAGAAAAATTAGCACAAGACACTGCTGCTACTATAGTCGCACAGCAAAACACACAGAAAACGACAAAATGTTACAATGAATGTAACAACACCCGTCCAAGCTAAAGGACCGACATCCCTGCCCCAGGACGGCATCTCGAACCCCCCACACACTCACCACACGGTCATCATCCAGCTTCAGTTCAATCACTGTATTCTTCCCCTGCAGACTCAACCCCCCTGTCACTAGCCATACAATCTGAAGCTGTATGTAACCATACAATGGCCCACGACGCACACACCACCCCTACGTCTTTTAACTAAAAAAGAAAAGCAGTCGTAACTGCAACAGCCACATGGCCAATAAGAAAAACCAATACGATAATATATCGATAAACACACACCCAGAAGTCAGGGGTGGGAGGGTGGGATACAAACTGCACCAACGAAAAGCCACTGCGAAGTGACAGGAATGCGGTCCAGCACAACATTTTTGCGGACGCAAAAAGTTGTGGGGAAATCCCAAAATCGGTGCGATTTTGCATGAGCCCAAATGTTCAGGTTACCCACAAAGACACAAGCTTTCCAACTCTCTTTGGCCGTTGGAAAGCGTACCGATTCATACCATACGATGTACTTCGAAGTACTAGTACATGTACATGTACATGTACATGTACATGCAAATATGGCGTAGCGTGAGTCACAGCCATACACCCTGACCACATTTACCCCTTCTTTTCCCAATAACAACCAATGCTGCCTCCTTCGCCTAGCCTTAGTAGTATTCTTGCAACTAACGTCACCTGACTTTTCGTATGCAAGTACATGATGGTCAGACTCGGTATTGTAACTATTGTTGCACGGCTAGACAACCCCACTCAAATACGTCCACAGACACAAACCTTACAACGGGACTTTCACGCGGGTCAACCCCTAGACACCACAAAGTACTAGCACACTACTGATAATCTTGCACATTATAATAATAAATAATAATACATGTATGTCATGTAGATTGATAGTGATTCGTGACTATCGGGGATGGAAAAGGCTCACAGTAACGATACGAACAGAAAGATACCATCATCTTGATCTGGGCACTCACTCGCACAGCCAGCTCTCGCGGTTACAGAGACACAAAGCCGAAACTACATGATTGTACATGGTATTACATGTATATAACCCAATACTAGTTCAAAACTAGTATTAGATAAACCTTGTTATAGTTCACACATGTTGTTAGACTGACAGCATGAAACAAGGTGGAGGACACTGTGTTCGGAAACAGTGACCTAAGTCCTTACTACAACCTTCCGCGGTTGGCAGAGCCCCAGTCCCTTCGGACCATTTGAACCATAATGGATGTTGAACCCAGTTTTGACCCTCATTATGCTAGGGGAGTTTTAGACTTCTCCTTACGTCCGTCACTGTTTAGAACACAGTGTCCTCCACCTTGTTTCATGCTGTCAATCTAACAACATGATTGTACATGTACATGTAGGAAAAGGCCCAATAGTGAGCAAATCAATGAGGAAATCATGTAGGAAAAGGCCCAATATTGTTGGACACTGGGAATGCTTACAGTACCTTGAATGCAGCAGGAGCGGGTGTTCCGTTGCTGGAGCCATCTTCCGGTTGTTCGGTAGCGAGATTCTCCGACATTGTAACTGTCGCCCAATGCTGATGGATTTTGGTCTGCGTACCGGTATAATGCTAATAATTATTGATGACTGTCGTCCACAGTCAATTTCTGCAATGACTATGTAACTGTTATACCAGCACACAAGTACAATGTACAAATGTAGGTTGGGAAGTGCTGCTGGCTACGCTCCGTGACTGCTAGATCCGAACTTTATAACTCCCTGTGATGTGAACTAACTAACTTCCGAGGTGAAAACATTGCCACCCTATCATCACTTGCCCAGCTCATGGAGCTCGAAGTTCGAACTGATTCGAAATGAATGGAGAGAAGCGTGTCTTATCTGGATGTTCAAGGCTGCTGAAGGCTCGTGCTAACACAAGTTGAAGACGGCCCGAACTGTGAGGACTAACGATAGGTTTCACCTGTGTCAGTGTGTGTATGGCCTAGAGTCCAGTAGGGAGCGCTGCTGAGGTTTGCTAAGGCTACAGTGCACGGGTGCGATCTGCCACACCATGACTTGATAAGTATAACATAACTAGAGACATTTCAGGAGGCGTGTAGCTGGTAGCAGACTGTCCCAACAAGACCCAAGGCAATCTTCGGGTACTACTAGTACTAGTACTGGTAGGTGGTACGGCGGCAGCTCGGTCATGCAGCTAATACTGTAATAGGACGCATTTACCCAATGTTTTATAACCCAAAATAGACACTAAGACTAGTAAGATAGGACTTGCTAAACCAGTGGCAGTGGCTTCTTATCTCAGTACTGTTTGCGTAGTGATGCCTGGCCTTGGCTTGACCTTGCCAACCTCACGTCCTAGATCCTCAGGCTCAGGACAGTATCTTACGTAGTGGTAAGGCCAAGACTACAGACAGTACAGTACAATCATGTAGGTCAATGACGATAGGTGAGTGCAGTTGTGACGTTGACAGTTGGGAAGGCATGGGTGTCGACAGATTGTCGTCTGTGACCTGTCCAAGCTGGATGTCCTCAGGCCTGTAAGGTCAGGCAGGTCATAGCAGCAGTTGGCAGCAGCATGACTGCCTGGCTAGTCTCTCCAGGCTCATACTTGAAAAGTCATAGACATTGACAGGATCATTCCAAGACTTACATAGTCATTGTACTACTGTAGTGTAGGTCCTAGATCCTCTCCTAGATCCTCTCCTAGATCCTCTCCTAGATCCTCTCCTAGATCCTCTCCTAGATCCTCTCCTAGATCCTCTCCTAGATCCTCTCCTAGATCCTCTCGCCGTCTTGGAGTCAGAGCATTTTGTTTGTGTGTGTTTGTACATGTATGTGGGCGTGTGCGTGCGCGCGCGCGTGTGTCCCATATGGTGCAGTGGTATGTGCAGCGATTTCCAATCGAGAGGTTGCGGGTTCCCGACGATTATGGTCGCACATGTCTGTCTTTCTTCTCTTTCTCATTCTCCTAGTCCTAGCTCTTCTTTCAAGTTTCATTCTCCTGGATGGGTACCAACAGCCAGTGCATGCCGGAGCATGTGATGTGGTGTGCGTGCCAAAAAATGAAAAATAGGGATTCACTGGCCAGAAAAAGCCAGCTGTGTGATGTAGACCAGGCTAACATTAGTGGCCGTCAATAGCCATGCAAGCTGTTGAATGGTGTAATCCCAGCACAAATTGCTACATGTACATTGTATGACATTGTCTAACACAGCTTGTTCGCTATCATCTCTTCAGCGATGGGCATGTGGAAGTGGAAGTGTATTTGCGTGCGATGTGTGTGTGTGTGTGTGTGTGTGTGTGCGTGTGTGTGTGTGCGCTGTGTGTGTGTGTGCGCGCTGTGTGTGTGTGTGTGTGTGTATGTGTGCGTGTATGTGTGTGTGTATGTGTGTGTGTGTGTGTGTGTGTGTGTGTGTGTGTGTGTGTGTGTGTGTGTGTGTGTTTACTGTAGGACGGCTGACCTCATTCCGATCCAAGGTTAGGAATTGAGAATATGCCGCCGGATATGGGTCGACCCAGGACATCCCTACTGCCACACAGTTCGCATGTATGAAGGGCATATTTAAACCCTACACCTCTAGCTACTACTAGTATCCTACATGTATTTCAAACGTACGTGTATCTGTATTGGTCTCAAGTCACTGCCTGCTTCTGCGCTGTATACTGCTAGTGGTGGTTTACTAGGTTCAACGTGGACGCATACCGACCATGCCATGTCCGATTTGGTCCGGAGGATGTACTCATCTTGACAGGGGCACTGGGTTCGCCAAGGTTGACAGGACACGTGCCATTGGCGTACTGTGGCAAAACACTGTCATTGTGTCAACCGAAACATACCAAGGATATTTTCTTGCACTATCATCACTCTCCAATGAAGATGAACTCAGATATCATAATTATCATGATGACCATGATGTACTCAACGTCTCAATCTCCGGATAGCTACTGAGCTATGTACAATGTACATGTACATGTACATGAAGCTGTTTCGACCTTGCTACTATGCTTGTAGGTCTCTTCAGTAGAGCTCCGAGTTACCATGGTTACTGGCCGAACCGAACGCAATGAAACAACATTTTGAATACAGACAGTACTATCGTACGGCGAAGCTACGAGAACGAGCAGGCCAGGCAGAATATTACCAGGTGCAGGATCACGTGACCCATATCATGGCATAATAAATTATTTAATTACATGAACACGGTGGCTGAACTACGGACAGTTCTTCTACATAGTCATTGTACATGTCATGAACATGAAAGCTAAGACCAGCCTAAGCTACGACCCTGAACCCAGGCCCCAGTTCTTCGGCGCCAAACAGTACGCCGGCTCAAAGCAGCAACGTCAGAGTGCTCTAACTATTACTTCTAGTCTAACAGTGATAGAGCACTCTGACATAGCGAGCTTTGCACCTAGTATTAACCAGGGCAGATACTGATTATGTCATGTACTTTGACGATAACCAGAAAGGGTGCTCGACAAAGCTGAGGCAAGGGAGCTCGATATCCGGATGGCCAGGCTTGTGTTAGGTACCAGGTATGGTCTCCCCAGCGTAGCTCAGAGGGACTGGCCGAACCGATCGCAATGAAGCCTAATGTCACCGCAGAGCAATATAAAACCGGCTCAAAGCATGTACATGATTGTATTAACATACAAATGTAATTATTTTATAGCATAATCTCAGTCTCTCTCACTCGACACAAAGAGCGGTTGGGTACTTGTACATTTTGGATGAACATGGTACATGTAGGGACATCACTGCACGTACGGGGTCTCTGTCGAGCCAGTTGAGGATAGAGGCCCCGCTGTCCGTCGCATTCTGCAAGTTCTGGACTCCAAACAGAAAGGAATGTGATCTTGATAGACACCAAGAGCGCACAAACCTCTTGAAAACAGTCAGTTGTAGCATTCCTGACAACATGACGCACAGGGTACAAGATATCCACACCAAGGCCAAGGGCAAGGAGTAGTCTAGTGTAGCATGGTGTACTGTAGTCCATGAGGTCCATGAAGAGATTCATGCATCAGGGTTCTATTCTAGCCAAAGCGCAGCGCCTTGCTAGAACCCCCTCCTCGCAGTCCTCGGGAACTGGTGTGCATGCAGTACTGTATTGACATTGTTTCCAAGGACAACAATTATTTCTTTGGGTAACAATGAGCAAAGCAAAACAAAGACACCGACATGCAGTAGAATGTACCCACAGCTATCAAGGGAGGGGAGGAGGGGGGGGGGGGGCTAGTGTTTACCCAATACTGGCAATAGTGAATACGCTGATTGGTAATGCATGTCCGAGGTCAGGTGACTTGGATAACACACAATGTACATGACTGTATGTTGGGCTTGTTGTGTTGCCTGATGATTGCGAAAGCATGAAACGTACATGTATGTTGGGCAAATGGTAGAGTTGCATGATGACCGCTGCTCGCATCCCATAGTCCCATGTCATAGTACTGTACCATCATGTGGCTGGTGGGTTCTGTTCAGATAGAATTATAACATTCTCCCTCCTGCCTGCTGTTTCCCTGCAACCGGTTTTTAAGAATGGCCGAACCCCCTCCTCCGAAAGATTATAAGCACTATCGGCTGCAGTATCGCTCACTGCCTCCACTACGTCCTCCTCTCCTCCTCTCCACCGATCACCGTACACTGTAGCTGACAGAGGGGCGGGCGTTTGGGGGTGACATGCCTCACGTCAGACGCTACCACGCGGCATCACTACCCAGACTAGACTCTAGAGCCAGTAGAGGCAGACTCGTCTTACCCTCAGCCCCACCATTCAGTTCCTGGAACTGAGTGGAAGCCACCAGGTCGCAACTGGAATAACCAGCTACAGCCACCTCACATCCTCAGCTGGAGACTGATGGCATATCCGCCTTCAGGTTCCCTAGCTGCAGCCATCAGTAATCATGGTGTTCACAATCAAGCCTCTACCAATGCATCAATTCTCTCTTCCCCCCTCCCCAGGCTCAGGTGGACCTCATCATGAAGCCCTTCTAGTCCGAAGGAAGAGGTGAGAAGAAGATGGTTCTGGCGGGGCTGAGGTGCCTCAATACGATATAATATATGATGAGCAGTTGAGCACCTCCTTACCCATACTGGTTACATACAGTCATGTACATGTACATGCATGTACATGTACATGTACATGTACATGTACACTTACATGTACATGACTCCTCAACCATACATGTACATGTACATGGAAACACTATTATAGAAAGAGACACTTCGAGCCTCAGGTTCGTCAACAACAGCATCTTTGAAAAAGGCTTCACACAAGTAAACGTTCGTGCCTTCTCCTCGGGTGATGTACATGTACATGCAAGAACAGAGGAGCAGGAACAATGAGCAAAGAGGTGATAAAACAGCGCAAAGAAGAATAGGCTGAGCTAAAAACAACAACGGCGTGACACATGCACATCGAAAAGGATGACAAAAAGGTGAAAGGATGGACTTACGCACAAATGGTTGAAGGTTTCCCATTCTTCATTTTCTGGCTGGTATTTTCTCTTTTCCTTTTGATCATGTGAATGTGCGACTCAAAAAGGAAGGTATTGTTGATAGGATAGAGTCGATAGGCTCATAATACCTGTATATGCACCGTGTCGCAGTACATGAATGTTATACTCGCACCACCTGCAATCGTTTGATGTACATGTATGGCAGATGCACGCTTCAAGTGTCAATTCCTCAGAAATTCCTTCCATTCATGTTTTCTCTGCATTTCTTGTCTCCATTAATACACGTACACCCTTCCATTCACCGTTTTTACATTCCTCTTTCCCCGCATACTTGAGTAGCTGAACTGTCACTCATTTCTCCTGTGCATGTACACTGTACATGCACATGTATGTCGCGGCTGTTCTTCCTCCTCCCTGTTCCTATTGCCCTTCCTAATAACTCCTTGCCTTTGCTGTTGATACTTCGGAGCTCCGTCACTGCTAGCAAACAACCTTTTCCTACAGCTTGTAGCAGCATGTTCTGGCGGCCGGTTGTTCATCCGATACCTGCACAAATGCGACCTGTAGTCAGTGTCGTCGCCCTATAAATCTGTCTGTTTGGCCTAGAGTTATGGGGAGTTTATGTTTGGACTTGCTCTGTGTGCTTCTTTATAAGTTGTTCTCTGTTCTTGTTTCAATATGCACTTCCTATCTCAGCTTCACTCTCATCCCATGCCTTCTGTCTGAAAAATAGAGTGAGAGTACAATGCACGTCATAATTCCTTGGCTAACTATCTAATCACTTCAAAATTTGGCACTTGAAGGTCCTAGCCCTACTTTGTCTTGTTCACATCTCTTCGGAACAGTCTCAGTCCAGTGTTCCGCGATGAGCCAATGCCAATGGAGCCAATGGGCGACTTTGCAATGCCCTCGCAGCAGGGGGATATGAGTGAGGGCCCGTACACCCCCGTGGGAGATAGGCTTGATGGTGCTCCTTGCCTTGGAATGGAAACAATGTATTACTGGTATGTAGTCGCCAGCTGATCACAAACCTGATGAGCACACAGTGAGTGATCATAGACCCGGAGTAAGACGCGGTTGTAGTTTCGTACAGAGCCATGTGTCAGCAAGACTCCAAGAGCCCCCAGCCCAGGGTTTATGTTCTCTTGAGTCTTGCTTGCTTGGTCACGAAGTAAGTAAGTTGGTCGCAGTCAGTAATGAGAGGGATCACAGTGGGCCCACTCCCTTCACTCCAGACATTGGCAGATCTACACACACACACACGGTGACAGCCTGTGGCACGATACTTGCGTAATACCCGCGCCTGGTCGGGCCTTGGCCAGTGGAGAAGGGCAGGGAGATAGATCGATAAGACTGGTAAGAGGTTGAGAGGAGTAGAACTGAACGGGGAGAATCATGATTTTCATTTCCTGCCAGGCATGGACTTGGTGGCACTCACAGTCATTGAGTCAGAACTGCCACTCCCCAGGCAGCAGTGCAAGAGGCTGCGACAGTCAAGAGTTACGATCTCCATCGTGGATTGATACATGTAAGTGCAACGAAATCGATCGAGTCCGGGATCACGCACAATTATCCATACCGAAGGTTTCGTAACTTTCCTGACCCCTTGTCTCAAAGACAACACGCACACACCCAGGTGTAAAGCCCTCAATACTACAATTGTAGAATCCACGGAAGCTGAGCAGGTCACTGGTACAGGGATTTCATCTGATCATGAACTGACTGAAGCGCAATCTTGGGCGTACAGCCTTATAATGAAAGAGCGTCTTCCAACAAGCGTTAGTACATTCTTCCGGTCGGCTCGTGATCGATCCTAGGAATAGTAATGAAGTCGGAAGGGCTCGTCACAAAGCCAGTCCGGACGAGTGCAAGATCAGCCCCAGAACTGTTTGTTGACCTACCAACACAGACTGGCAACAACCACACTTTCGGCATCTGAACCTGGGCCGCGACTTGTGCCACGTGTAGATGATATACCACTCTACTCTGGCGCTGGACTGGCACCGACCGGTCCCTTGGATTAATCGTAGATCACCCCATGCATCCTTACGCCGTTACGGCTTACAACCAAGTGCTCGACCATGGTCAAAGGGATCCTGGTCTTTGCTACTGTGATTATCACGGTCGTGGCGATCAGCAGAATGTACTTCCGCTTGCCGTCGTTTACAACAGCTGCTAGTCGGTCAACCCATGATGAAAGTCCAGCGCAGACACCAGATGACAATGGGAAGTCCGCAGCTGAGGTTCGCATGCGCAGGCAGCCTCATATCCTGTTTGTTGTCGCCGATGATTTGGGTAAGAAGAGTTTTGAAGCCATGCAATTATCGTTTACTAATTGCGAGGGACAAGTGTCACACTGCTTTTCCTCTTCTTCTTTTTTAGGTTATTCGAACACTCCATTGCGTGATAGAGATAAGTGGGGCCCTTACAGCACAGGTAGTGTTTTGAACTAACTTTTGTCTGTCGAAAACGTATGGCCTCAGCCGCTGAGAATTGAAGGTGTCAATCACGCGTCGAGTGCCATTATTATTATTATATTAAAATTTTATTGTATTATTGTGCCCCGCGGGAAGCTAGAAAAAGTCACGATGCGCTATTTCGGAATCCTGTCACCTGTACTAGACTACTGCCTAGTAGTACTGGTAAAACCAGCACAGGAATGTGTTACACTCTTGAGTCTTGACTCTTGTGTTTAGCGCATTAATTTGGTTATGTCCCCACAGTACCCTATCAATATCATCATGTTGCGGGATTACATGAAATTATAACGAGAGAGCTTGGAAGCTCAGGGCCCTACGCTATGCTTTTTTGGCTTGATGACCTAGGCAAAAAAAAAGCATACCGGTAGTAATTTTTGGAATTCTCCTATTTTTTTCAATCAACACCGTACCTGGGATTCAAACCCGCACAATCGCCCTACATGCATTACCCGATACACTTCGCATTCATACAGCATACTCATTCTTCCAAGTTGCTTCACGTTATGATCTTGCATTTGAAAGCCCTATTTGAATATTGTGGCCAGCTGTTTGTGGCCAGCTGTCTTTGATGGTACGGTACGGTACGGGACAGATACGGGATAGCGCCAGACGGAGGTCCGTCCGCCACAAACAAACACCAAATTAAAGCTGTGTGGACCCTGGCTAGCGCCAGACGTTACTGAAGTAACGTTAATGCATAATAATAATAATAATAATAATAGTTACAGTTCGCATGTCACTCATGGAAGGATCCATGGGCTTAACGCATCTGTCAACGAAATCCAGGCAGAAGAGCCGACAAAAGGCATCTCATTATTGTTAGAACGTATCGCAGTAAGAACAACTACGCAAGCGCAGCACATTTTTCCACACGCATCAGCCATTCTTTCTTGTCTAGGGCCAGTTCAAAACAGTCAGAAATATCAATATTGGCGTGCTTTAGATCATTTTTAATATGTTTCAGCATAGCTACGGGAATAATATGATCTACACGGTAATACTTGTGACTCACTTCTCAGGCTGCATTGCATGATCCTGTACTGTACTGTACTGTGTATGCAACATATAGGTTGGAATGATATTGGCTTTCGCAACGATGCGGTGCTGACGCCAAATTTGGATGCACTGGCGCGCGAAGGTGTAATCCTAAACCAGAGCTATGTGCAACCGATATGCTCTCCGTGAGTCTGTTATCTGTTATCACCATAGTGCCTGTGTTATGTTGAATACAATATTTTTCCAATGTGTGTTTACACACCGTGTATAAATATTATGTACTTGTGGTTTTGGCACGAGTATCTGCTGTGGCGGGTGGATACGGCGCTACTCCGCTATTAATTTTAGCATTTTGTTTAGCACCATCACGGGCTTGCTTTCCTTTCTCTCATCCTTTAGCAATGACATCAGAACACGATCATCTGGATCATAACTGTGTCAGTGATGTACTTGTAAATGTAAGTTGTGGAGAGCTCTCAGCGTTGTGGGTTGATCATGAAGGAGCCCGTGTTTCCTGCTGGTGTGGTTGGCTGGATTCTTGCAGAACACGGAGCTGTTTCATGACTGGGCGCTATCCTATCCACACAGGAGTCAAGGTATGGAAACTCTCAGATTCATGCACTGCAGCCCAACAGCCGAATAGAGATGCTTCGCTGTACAGCAATATTGGTTATGTACTATAGGCACATGACTGTACAATTACATGTAATTACTAAATCAGTTGCACCTCTGTCTTTTACTCAGTCTATACATGTAGTAGACCTCGATCTGTTATCTATACTGTAGTACATATTCTTACAGCCGCTAGCCCTGTAGCCGATACACTGATCACACGCTCTGTCTATTTGGAATGTCAGGCTTGTATCCGAGATACACTTCCACTTATTGTTATGCTCAGGGGATCATCATGCCTCAACAAGGCTTTGGACTCAACCCCACTCTCAATACCATAGCAAACGCCCTCAGGGAACTTGGATATGCCACACATATGGTGGGAAAGTACGTGATTCCGGACGTATTTAACCTTCAATACAAAGCGGATAAAGAGCAATGTTGTTGTTGTTGTTGTTGGATTTTATTTAAAGTCGCAACACAAACAGGCGATGGTGCCTCCTTTTATACATGTGAGCCACATGACAAATATAATAATAATTATAGTAATGGGAGGGGAGGAGGGAAAATCACAAGTGCAAGAAGTCACCGAAGGTAACTGAATATGTTACAGATAGAGCTGAGGGGAAAAAAACTATTAAAAACCGAAAATACGGAGTGAAACTGACAATGCTAAACTTTAAAATACTTGATGAATATCAGAATGCGATAATGCTAAGAAGAAGGATACACTTCACGCTCTTGAACATCTCGAAAGTTTTCACCAGTATTCACTACTACAGTCAACTTCGCTAATAACGACTGCGGATATAACGACAATTCGCGACTAACGACAGAATTTCTATGCCCAGAGCAAAGTCCCATCCAACTGTAATACACATAATGAGACTTCGGGTATAACGACACTTTGTGAATAACGACACTTTTCTTATGCCCCGCCGAGTGTCGTTATAAGCGAAGTTGACTGTATATCAGAATAATCCCGCTATCAAAAAAACCATAATGCCGATCATTGATGCGTTTGTGCAGCTATGACTTCGAGACCAGAGTTCTCAGCAAGTGTACATTATAAGTTTAAAAAGTTGATAACTATAGAATTCGTCCCCTCTGGCTACAGATGGCACCTTGGCTTCTGCAAGCAAGCCTACATTCCAACTCAGCGAGGCTTCGATACATTCTATGGCCACTATCTAGGTGCGGAGGATTACTACACACACCGGCGTACAGCTTCAGTACCAGCAGCTGGAAGGCAAGGTAACATTATTGTATATCGGTGGTGTCTTACCGATCTTATCAATTTAGTAGCTAGCCCATGAAGCAGAGTACTATGCCGCAGACTCAGAGTACATAATCGCAGCAAAGACATCCATGGCGATGACCATGACTGGGGTGCACCATGGCAATTATGGCCAGTGACTGACTGATCTGACTACGTACATGTAATATAATCGTGTGTACCATTGCTGCGTCCTGTTCTTCTCTAGGAGTGCGCAAAGTGCGTGGATATGACTTTCACCGGGACACTAGGGACAGCTTCCACAGTGAGTATGCTGCAGATGGAGTCTACTCAACGGTAAGCCGGGCCATCGTCTCAATACATGCTTTCACAGGCATGTCAAATCAGGTCCCTAGCCGTGAATGGTTCTGGATGCTGCATACATGCACAAGCGGATACCAGTGCTATTCAGCCAGTGGAGGAATGTCGTAGATCTTCGGCGGCAATTGGTTCATCCACCACATGAATAATACCTGGAGATCTGCCAGCCGCTGAATGCACTGCTCACATTCTGCTGTGGCAGAGAGTACTACGCTCAGTATAGAAACACATCAGTGACATACGACGTAACGTGACTAAAGTCGCCGAACGTGATGTAAAATATGCACGGTGGAAACCGCCTTGAACCTATACAGTACTGCCAAGCTATGCACAATGTTGTAGTAGCTACTTGAAAGTGACCTGCTGGGATAGCAACCATGTATATTTCCCTTACCAGGGGCCAAAATCCCCTGCACACGTCAACGTTCGACTATGCTTTCATTGATCATTTGCTTAGCAGCTGTTGCAAGAATTGAGGCAAGGAGAGGTTTCTGTTAGCAGACCTGAGCAAGTTGATTGCAATGTGATCACTTGTTTTTACTGATTGCAGGAGGCATTTGGTAAAGAAGTGGTTGACATTATCGACAGACATGATCCAAGCACGCCGTTGTTTCTATACCTCGCTTTCCAGGCCATCCATGGTCCCTTGCAGGTATGGTCCTCGAACTGATCCAAATATAATAACGGTGAACTCCATCACTGCCGGTCCGTGTAGGTTGGTAGAGGGGGGGAGGGGCTAATGAGGTATGAACTGTGGAGGGTTATGCTAACGAAGATGATGTCATTTTGATAATCATAATTATACAAGCTGAATAATCATAACTATGTCACACAAGCTGCTCCAATGCTCTCGCGTCAGTTTGGGTTTCATCCATTCTGCACAAGTGCATCCTCCAGTACTGTTGTATCCTAACCACCCACCCACACACACGTCTAAAATAATGGTTTTCAATGCCATCAAGGAGTCCTTGATGCAAGATTCCACTGGGGCTCCAGAGCACACTGCATTGCCGAATATCTCACCACTGCAGGGCCGGTCCAGAAGACTGCAGACTGTGCAGTGCAGCAAAGAATAGACTACCTACAGTGTACACTTTGTTTATTCTTTGTGAAGCTTGATTACTTACCGAGGCTGTGCCTTACGACCTTGGTGCCATTACTGACCTCAAATCGTGCAGGTTCCCAGGCGCTACTTGGACATGTACAAGAATTTTAAAGGCTCGTCCGACCGACGTCATGTGCTTGGTAGGTGAAACAGTTGGTCTTCTTTGATGTGTGACGTTGAAAAAAAGACAGCCAGGGGAAGGAAATTGTATGGCAGAGTGCAACAAAGTTTGTACGGTGTGAGAACCTTAGTGTACTATGGCCTTAAACCTTAGCATATTTTGTGTGGAGACCCAAAGTAACTGAGTACGAATTGACTATACAGCGTGCAATGTGTGTACAAGGTACGTGCCGTACGACCTTCAGACAGGACAGCACCTCCACAGCATGACCACGAAAGGACGAGTACGGGTGGGGCACTTACACTGTACTTTACGGTACATGTATAATGTGCATGTGAATGTCTACTCGATCTGTGGACAGAACTGTTTCGTCTATTCATGTCTATGAATGTCTATGTATGTTCGTCTCTCTACCTTGGTAACAGGCATGCTAGCGGCTATGGACGAGGCCATAGGGAACGTAACACAGGCTCTCAGACAAAACAACCTGTGGGACAACACACTGGTGGTCTTCACTACAGATGTGAGTGGGATTCTCGGAAACTTTGTTTAGGGCATTTCATATCACAACATAAGAATACCTGACAAGTCATCCAGGTACATAGTAGGGCATAGTAGGGCTACATAGCACATAACGTTAGTACATGCTATCAGCAGCGGATCCAGCAATCTCTACAGGGGGGTTCCAGTATAGTCAAAACTGAATACTAACTGATACATGGACACGCATTATGGTTGCCAGTAATACGTTTATGAAATTTAGGAGGTTCCACAGAACCCCTGGAACCCCTCCTGGATCCGCCCCTGGTTATGTATTGTAGATAAAACAATAATTATTATGTGTGTCCTGAGTACTAGAGTATCACCAGCAAAAAATGTTCAAACAAACCGTAACGCTTTACTTATCACTGATATCCCCTCACCCCACCGTAAGGTCCTGCATCTGCCGCTAGGTCATTCCAGATGTTAGCGGCCGCCGCCGTAAGTCCACTGGGAACGGAGACGAAAGATCCGCTGTCAAGCATCCTGCTTGCTGTTGTCTCTGTCCTGGTACCGGTGTTAGAGCAGAGGAGTGGGAGATGTGTCATGATTGGTGAATGGATGTCTCCAGTGCACCATTGCGTGTGAATAGCGCTGCAAGTCTTGCCCAATAATCTGGCAAATTATTTGAAAAACACCTTTTATATTTCCTCGGTACAGCTGTTTCGAAAGCACACTGTCACTGTGCCCAATCTTGTTCTCTGTGTGGATCTGCAGAATGGTGGTGAGGTCACACAGGGTGGCAATAACTGGCCGTTGCGAGGTAACAAAGGCACGGTGTGGGAGGGCGGCACACGTGGTACGGCTTTCATTCACGCTAGCTGGTTGACAACAAAGGGCAGTACATACAATGGGTGAGCCAATCCGTTAACCTGCAGTGCAGTGCTGCTCAATGAAATCCGATTGCGAGAGTCAAGTATTTGCCGGGCAGCGCTGTGCAGCCCTAGACCTGCAAACACTGGGATGTGAAGGCTGGTGCAGGGTGCAAAGCTGACCTACTCGGTCGGATTTCATTGAGCACTGAGCACTGTACTAATACCTCCTAGCACTGCCACTGCTACTGAGCAGATTATCACCTCCAAACCCGTGTCCAGGGAGAGAATGGGGAGATCCCTGTGGCTGTCGAATGACATCATCCAGAACCACTGTCCAGGGAGTAATGACATCATCCAAAACCACTGACATCCACTGTCCAGGGAGTGATGACATCATCCAGAACCACTGTCCAGGGAGTAGTGACATCTAGAGAGATGGCACATGTAACTGGACAGTAACATGATGTGGGGTTTACTCCCAAACTGCCCGTGTTCCAGTCACCCTTGGGGCAGGGCCGATTTATGCACACTCGCATACGACATCAAATACTTCCTCCGCGTCATTAAAATTGTCGCTTCGCACATCGCAATATTTGTGACTTGGCTCGTCTTCGTCAGACAGTCGGAATCGCTGTTTTCTGTGTTAGAACACTGGTGCGACCCTTCCTGCGCAATGCTTACTTGTTACTGAAGCCATGGTGGTCTCGGACTTTGTCGGAGCTCTATTCCGCACCAAGCAAATTCATCGCGCTCCGCACTATTCCGCCCCAGAGCACATTCCGTTTTCTGGAGTTCGTGCCGTCCCACATCGTTCGAGTGGGCATTTATCAAGACTGCAAGCCCGGGTATAAGAATCCTGGTATCTCTCTTGAATACGAAATGCTGAAGTTGACGATGGCAAGAACAAAGTGGTCTCAAATTCCTAAAATGCGCTACTTGTGGCGCATGTTGCTGCGAAGGTAGCAGGTCTGAAAACACCGACAAAATCAGCAAAGCGCTTGCCAAGGAAAGAAGGTGCGGAACTGCTTACCCTACCCCGCTGGAAGGTCGTTACAGTGTACTTGAAAAATGCTAGCTTGCCTTCATCCCCTGCCACCTGGAGGCATGGATCGCTTGAAAACGAAGTTTCTTGACCTGAATTTGAACGCGCGTCTTCTTCTTCTTCGTATTTTTGAGTGCTGAAGGGTCTGCCTCAAACTTTGATGAAGACGTCGACCTTAGCTGCAAGTGCAGCGAAGCGGGAGGCCACAAACTAAAGCTTGGTCCGTCGACAATACTCTGCCTCAATTTCTAGCTGATATCTTTGCCCCTCGAGTGGACATAATAAATTCGAAAAAGCGCTCTGGGAAGCGACAATTTTAATGACGCGGAGGAAGTAGTTACGTCATTGTGTGGTGGGAGAAAGCATGTTAACCATCTAGCTATCATGTTGTACAAAGCTACCTAAGAGTGAGTTAGGTTTATGCTTGCAACCAGTTATGTTCAAAATACCACCACTTTCAAGCTCTACACATTTTTTTCTCTGTGACCCAGAATTATTCATGCCGTCGACTGGTACCCAACATTGATAGCAGCTGCTGGTGGTGACAGTGGTGGCAGTGGTAACATCAAAGGTACGAACTGAAAGGCTGTTGCATGCATTTTGTTTCTTTTTAAACAAGGGAATTCTGAAAGAAGATGTAGCAACAGATCCGTTCATTACTTAAAATACAGAGATAGGAAGTAGGGGGGGGGGGGGGGGGGAGAGATCTTTGACCATGCCAACTAACTGAATTTTAGAAGACTCTGAACATGATTAACATCAAACTGAGAATGTAGCGTGCAGCACCGTACGGGCTAGTTTGAACTCGCTTAGTTTCCCTGGTTCCTGGGGGGGGGGGGGGGGGAGATCCCCTTTTGGTTCAACCAAAGGGACCCCCCCCCCCCCCAGGATTCATGGTACAACAGAATCGACATTCATCGGGGTACATTGTCAACAAGCTTCTGCAACTCTGATGTTGCTCAGACGGCATGGGCATTGATGGTCTGGACATGTGGCCGGCACTGCAAGACAATCGTACCTCGCCACGAACGGGTTTTGTGTACAACATCGACCCCGACAGCAACACTTTTGCTATCAGGTGAGAGCTATATTATGGTGACGATAGATAACAGAATGGCGGCTATGGAGCCACTCAACATGCAGTACATGTACCATTAGAATTTAAAACTGTGTCACATGACAAGAACTGGACATACCACACAAAACCCAGGAAGAATCTTTGCACTGTGTTTGGCAGGCATAAATTAAGAGGACAATCTCCATTGTGGATGTAGGCTGAGCGCTTGGTTTGCCCCAATGCATGTCTGCTGGCATTGTAACTTGTATCGTTCATTTCACTCAGGGTGGGCCGGTACAAGTACATAAAAAGCAATGCTGGTCTGAGAGGTAAGAATTGATGTCTTGTGGTGAACTTCCTTTCTAGTCCATTCCACAGGCTGTGGCCTGAAAACTGCATTGTTCATGACACTCTGAGCCAACTGCTCCCCCTCCTTCTGTGCAGCTGTGGGTCTGCATGTTGTTAGTCTCTGAAGTATCCGCCGCATTGTTTTCATCGTCATGGTGGTGGCTGGTCACATTACCAAACTGTATTTCTCCGCTGAGCCGGACCAGCCAGGTTTAGAAACATACCTACATGTAGCTCATTATACCACACCAGTATGATATGAACCGTCACAATTTGCCGCCGGTATTCTCCGGGGTGTTAGCCGCACCGGGATCTAAGCCGACCCCCCCCCCCCTTTGCCTCCCCGAAATTTGTATTTTTGGATATTCAATGTGTAAGCCGCACGTCAGACTTTGAACTTTGTTGTATCCTAACTTAGTGGGTATACAGTCAGACCTCGCTTAACCGCACATATCCGTTTTCCACAAAAATATCCGGATAGGCGAAGGAACCGGATAATCGAACACCGGGTATGTTGGATGCATCACATATGCTGTAAATCTATAACCAGCTATTTTTTTCCAGAAACGTTGCCGAGTTTGTTCTTCACTCAGAACTGACAACACGTAGAAGCTTTGTGCTAGTGCAATGAGTGACTGCAGCACATGAAAAGTACCGTAAAAGTCCGTAAATAAGTACGTATTTACTTTCGAATTTAGTGACCACACCCGTACTAACTTTCGGGCGGGTACTGACTTTCAGGCACGAACTAACTTTCGGACCTGACTTGTGTGTAGTGGAGAAGTCATTTTCATGGAGATGTACATGTTACGTGCTGCATGTGCGCACCGTACCGGTACTTATTTCGGGCAGTATGTTTATCGGGCTTGACTTGACTTTAACAGACAGAGCCAAAAGAATGAAGGGGGTATTTCTTTCGGGCAGGTACTTATTTACGGACTTTTACGGTAGTTGAATGACACCATACAGTATTGCATGCGTGCATAATATTCATGATGTACTGTAGCGCTGATTGATTCACATCCAGCATTCGGAGTCTAAGCCACAGGGGCGACTTTTGAGGCTTTATGCGTTTTTAAAGAAGTGTGGATAACACCCCGGGATATACGGTATATAGATGTATGTGCATGTTCTCTCTTGATGTTCTGTGACCTATCCGCAACTAGACAACTGGTACCCGGCTGCTGCTGATGGTGACTCACAGAGATGGCTACTGTTTGCACTCCGTCAATCTGAGAGCAGCGTGAAGACACTGGCCGCTGGTCCGTGGCTCTTCAATGTTGATAGTAAGCTGCTTCTATGCAGTCATCACACCAAATGTTTCTCACTTCTATAATTATGACTGTGCTCTTCAAGTCTTGGTCAGCTCCCCCCCCCCCCCCCCAGCTCGATGGGCACATACTCATTTACTTGAGTAATTTATCAGCCTTTTAAAGAGAAGGTGCACATTTGGGGACTATGGAAGGGAACTGAAAGTTCCCTTTACAGTTTCAGGACCATTGCAGTTTAGTCGCTCATTGAGAAACCAAACTGAAACTTGAGTTACTGGCTGTATCTGGCAAGAGGAAAACCACTGCTGGTCAAATCACAACTCTTTGAAAGTCGCTGGTGAAGCCACTCTCCATGCCAAGTAGCTAAGCAACAGTGAGCAGATCATGCTGGCCCAATATCTCCCAAGGAAACCCTATCAGGCGGGAAACTGTACTTTGCTACCATTTTAAAGTGTGAGTACGGTGTACACCCGAACTGGGTAATTTCGAGTAGTTGCCTTTGTCAGGTTTCCCGGCACTCACTGGGGAGTGACTGTGTGTGCGTGTGTGTGTGCGCACGTGTGTGTGTGTGTGTGGTTTATGTTTGTAGATGACCCATTGGAGAAGAACAATCTGCATGATAGCATGCCGGAGCAGGTTCAGCTGATGGAACGCGAGCTGGCCGGCTACATGGAGTCCTACACTGCGCCGCCACGGTGCGCGCATACTCTTGACCCTGGCTGCGACCCAGGCCTGCGCGACGGCACTTGGTCCCCGGGATGGTGTTGATGGCGGCACTGGGTCTCCGAGATGGTGTTGATGGCGGCACGTGGTCTCCATGCAGGGCGATGTCACAGAGTCCTGGCTCAACCCAGTCTGCAGATAACATTTTTAACGTAATTATGCTCAAATGGCCAACCATACTGGAAAATTACACGCAGAGTGCCATGGTATTCTAGAAAACCAATAGGTCTCAGTCATGTGCGGCTTCATAAAATCGTATTTATTATATTTGTCACAATTTGTGATATATGCATTAAATCTTGTGTTTATTTGAGTGCAGAGAACCACCAGAATAGACGCCGATTGAATCAGATGCAAGAAGAGAGTCAGAGGAAGTGGGATTACGAGGACACCTGGAACTCATGCCAGATGATAGCTGGAATCATTTGTGCGCAGAGAGCACTTAAACTTTGTAGCTGCCAGCTGCTGGAATCATGCGAATATCATCATTATGACTTGTGGCACAAAGCACCTAGGTTGCATTGGATTTTGTTTGCCAATGGTCCCGCTGGACCGCCTATCTACCGATTGATTCTCCGAGTCTGCCTTCCATGTTTGGAGGCGGTAAGCAGAAGGCTGTGTTTAGGTACAGTATAGAGAAACGGTATGAGAAATAACAGGAATAAAGCTAAGGGTATGCCTATAGGAATAAAGCTAAGGGTATGCCTATTCTACATGCATATCCACCTAGGGTTGAGGGCCTCTACCGTTCATTGCTCACTTGGACATTGACCCACCTCCGAGTTGAACCATGGCGGCTTGGGGAGAGCGCCTCAGCCAGTGTGGCCAGTGGTTCTTCAAGTTGTGTTAACACTCATCCTCTTACCCTTCCAGAATGAGAATCACGGATGAGCCAAGGCTACATGGCTGCACCTGGTAGTGCACCATGATTTGAATACCTGACATTACCAATAGTTGTGCTTGTGTCTTTGAAACCGAGTGCAACACCAGTTAGTTCGTCATTTGGACTTGAGCAAGGCACTACCCGAAACACAATTAAATTTTGCCTTCCGCAAGAAATGTTCTACGGAAGACGCCCTCTGTGTGCTGACGGATGATCTGCAGAAGGCCAGAGACAGTGGCAAGATCACAGGGCTGTGCCTATTTATTTTTATTTTTTTACAAAATACACAACTCACCGGCAGGCACATGGGGCATTGGGGCTAGCATGGGGTGAGATGGTGCTGGTGGGGCTTGCCATGCTCAACCGACCAGAGGTCTCGGCATCTTCACATGACAGGCGCACCAAATTCGGGAGGGAAGCATAAGCATGAGGGGAAAAAAGCACGGGAGAAAATGGAAGATTTAGAACGAAGGAGAGAATCTAATTTTGGAGCACAGCAGAAAATAGCAAATGATCAAACAGATAATAGGAGTGAAAGGAGAGTGTCAAATGAAGGGTGCAATGGGGTAGCAGTGGAGATTGGCTACTCAGGATTGGCGACAATTAGGCTTGAGGTGGGAGAAGCAGGAGCATAATCCCGGAGGAGGCTAGAGGCGGTCGGTTGCCCAGTCCCAGTCAGACTGCCTCAGGAGGTCATAGACCTTCTTCTTGAAGGTCTGCATCGACTTCTGGGAGGGGCGAGAACTGAGGATAGAGGCTGGGAGGCAATTCCAGGTGTCAATCATACAGTGGGGGAAGGACCGAAGGACATTGTTCCGAGACTGAGGTGGGACAGTCTTGGTCAGCTGGAACGGATGGTGGCTCGCAATTGTGCGCACGCTGGCTCGGGTGCGGGCTGGGGCTGGAGCTGGCGGGGGTATGAGGGCTGTGATCATGGCAGGGCCAGTCAGATAGTGGAGCTTGAACAGGTAGCAGAGAGCAGCAACAGAGCGACGGATGTCCAGGCTGGGCAGGTAGCAGCCAGGCATCACCACTGTTATACACACGAGATTTCCCTTTGGTGTCCTCGCCTGTGCCAAGTGTACATTTTGCAGATGATATAGCCCTGTACGACTCCCAGGCCTCAGCGGCGGAAGCGTCCAGAACCTTCACCACAGCGGCAACTGCTCTGGCCGATTGGCTGAAGTCTCCAGACCTCATCTTGAACGCCGCCAAGAGCAAGGTTCTGACTATCTCTCCCCAGCAGCATGTACAGGAAGTAACAGTCAAAAGCGGCGACTGTCTCCTCCCTTCAGCGTCTTCTGCGCGCTACCTCGGCGTTCACCTTGACTGGGACACCCATGTAAACTATGTGGTCACCAAGGTTGCCAAGAAAATTGGCGCCCTGTGGCGCGCACGCCGAAGCCTATCAAGACGCTCTCATCAGGTGTATGTGAAGGCGGTCATAATGCCCGACCTGCTTTATGACTCCTGCTGCTTTTCAGCCGCATTGCGAGAGGGTCAACTAAAACGACTGCAAACCACACAAAACAGAGCCATTCTCTGCATCGATGGCAACCCGCTCCGGACAGCCATGCAGTCGCTGCTCACTCCGAATCCCTGTACCAGTGTCACTGTCAGCGAGTTGAAAAGGTGCATCCACGCCCGCACCAGCCTCGTGCTCGCCCAGCTTCTGACCCCGGCACAAGGCACCCCTACCCCCCCCCCCCCCCATCACTCAGCGGTCAAATGGCCTATGAAGCCAGGCAAACCGTAGTCGCTGCGGTCAGCGGAGATTTTCTGTTGATGGTGCTCTGTGCAACTGTGGAACGCATGTGTACCATACGCCTGTAGTGTAGGGAGTACTGTAGTTCGAGTTACTGCTGATCGCTCTGCTCTCTCTCTCCGGGCCGTGCAGTTCAGTCCTCACGTACTGTCGTGGACATGGAAATCCGGTCGATTGATCGGGGCCGGCGCCCTCAGCGCGTACAGAACGCTGCCGTGCAGGGCACATGTTGATCCGATGCGACCAGCTCGCTGCAGCGCATAAAATGCATGTGTGTACCGCTTATCCACGGCTACATGGCCAGCACCCTGGGGCCGCTAGACGTGCGACCGGATTTCCATGTCCACAACAGTAGTATCACAGATACATCGTATTCTCCCCCCCCCCCCCCCCCCCCGTTTACTCGCAATTATTAGTATCCTATTCTCTTACTATGTGCTTCCATAGCCTTTACTATGTTCTTCCATAGCCACTTCTAGGCTAAGCCTTCGCCATCATTTTATTGGGTCGTCATCCCGTTTGAATGTGCGAAGTAAAATAAAAGCCAACCAACCAACCAACCATTCCGTCAGTTTGACGATAGAGTGTGATCATGATTCATGACTCGTTGAATGATTGAAATTTTAAAATTATTTGAATGTTCCTGAGACTGCGGACCGCGCATGGGGTCCCTCAAAAGACCGTCCGTGGCGTGGGGTCCATCTAAACTAAAGTCGTAAAGACAGCTAGCCACTACTAGTACTACTAGTGTAAGTAAGTTAGTGCACCATTCACACAAGCGATGGACGAAAAATGTCCCATGATTCCGTGATGTAAGCTCGTTGGGTCAAGCACTACAAAAGACTTATAAGTACTAGCACTTACAACTTACAAGCGCTCAAGAGCCTTTGTCTGCACCGTGCACGGACCCGTGAAGGGCGAAATATGGCCTACAGTCAGTGCAGTAGCAGCTTGTAACGCCTGTGGCTGGCAATTGGCATCATCCGCCATGTAAATGTGTGAAGCAAAAATACCTGTACTGTACATGTAACAATAATCACCCATATTATACTGGCATGGTCGGCACCCAACCTTCATGTTGCCTGATGATTGCGAGAGCATGAAACTTCAAGTCGCAGCAAACAAGCCTTGATTGTCCTTGCTGTCCTGTTCTGTAAACAATAATAATAAAAATGCGTGCAGCTTCGTGCTTCGTGCTTCGTGGGGCTTCCAAGTACAGTGAAACCTCTTTTAGGACGAACACCAAGGGACCGATGGTATTTGTTCGTAATAACGGGAGTTCTTCTTATCCATATTAATTGTAATACCCAGTGAATACACAGTGATTTATCCAACAGAGCTATGAACACTAGTTCTTCTAAAGCGAAAGTTTGTCTTATCAGTGTTCTTCTTAACGAGGTTTCACTGTAATATTATACTAATAATAATAATAATCATTATCACTCCCTTAGTATTGACTCACATAGATTTTTGCCATACCTAAGCAGTCAAATATTCCTGCATATTTCACTCCTTAGGGCTATATTGACCGCTTATATTTTACTCCTTTTTAGCGATTGAACACAGGCTTTGGCTAGTCGTGATAAATCTAATATTGACTTCGTACTTGGTCAGTATAGGAAATAAAAGACCTCGTAAAAGACCTCGGCTTCGCCTCGGTCTTTTACTCGGCTTTTATTTCCTATATTGACCTCGTACTCAGTCAATATTAGATACAGTCATAATTATTACTTCTTAGTTCCCGTCTTCACACCCGTACCCAGTCACTGACTGTCTGACGCCAAGATCCGTTCATAGAATCCTGACCAGTCCAGATAACCCCGGTATGTACTCTTGCTGACACCTGGAGATCTACTCGACGCAAATGTCTCCACCTGCCGCTGCCGCTGTTGTATCCGGTCTGCATCCACATATACGTACATGGCCACAGTGAGCTGCATCCGGGGATATCCGTGGAGGGAGGAGGGGGGAGGAAGCTGATAGTGATGACATGTATCTATGTGTGTTACTCAGCCCCACACAAGTACAAAGTCAGTTAGACTAGTACAGTGGCATATGCAAGCACGCGTAACACATCCACAACATTCGTCAACGAACAAAAATAACGTCAAAAAGAACAGGACTGACCAGACATGTTGTATGCACATTCTATTTTATTAATTTTTATACTTTGGATGAAGTTTTCCAATAGTCATATTGGTGTTGTTGCTAACGGCTTTTGTTGACGTCACTTCTGTCATTTCATTGTATCGTATTACTCTTCAGACATCAATCCTGAATGGCATAAGCGAAAGTGGCACCCCCGCCACCTACGCGGACATGCTTTTAATAATAATAATAATAATAATAATAATAATAATAATAATAATAATAATAATAATAATAAAAAGAACGGTATCGACTATCGATTCGTGATGAAATCATACTGATTCATAGCCTGACTGGCCTGTGATCGTTGAGATCAACGCGTTCGTGCTGTTATTGGGCCCTTTTTTCACGGACTTCACAATTTTTACAAGTCAACAGCGAATGCGTGTGGTGCGCCGGTTCGGTGTGTAGACTTTACCTCAGCACGCCGTACCACGAGGGCGTGTACTTGTTTGCTGCGGCGGCTCCGCGATCCGCGAAGGGCCCAGAGAAAAGCCAGCACCCCACTGGTCCCTAGTGGTTGTGTTCATCAGAATTAGAAGCCTGGGGATCTGCCAGTGGTTATCCACTCGGGTCGTGACACTCATAGCTTTCAAGTTGACGCAGTCATGGCTTGGTTTCTGCAGCTGACAACAATCCTTCCTTGGTGGAAATGGCCTACATTCGTACTTTCCGTCTGCTACCTGTTGCTTCAACGAAAAGAGCTATTTGAAAACAATTTGCATACTCGTTATGATACTGAGGAGAAGATTCCCATCTGCTCGTCGCACGCTCAAGCTAGCAGCAATGGCGGGGAGTGCATTGGCGATCCTGCGCATACACTGAGCCAGTCCTCCTCCGAATCCCCAGAACTGAACTGCACGCCGACCGATTCGTGGCCCGGATCACGAGCCAGGACTCCGGATGGAACGTGTAACGATCTGAAGAATCCGGAGGCGGGAGCGCGCTTCTATCGCTTCCTACGCAATGTGCCGCCGTCGGAGACCTTCACTGCGCCGCGCAAGTTCGACATCTACGATCCAAACCCGAGAACGGTGGCTCGCAAGCTGCTACAGCGAACTAAATTCCAGCCTGCGCCCATTCTGAATAGCTTAGCAGTGGCGTGGATACAGTTCAACGTGCACGATTGGCTACATCATGGCGAGAACGAGGAAGACACACACCTTATCGAGCTGGAAGCGGATGATCCCCTGCGGGATGGAAGCAACGATGGCAAATTCCCAATCCGGCGCACGAGGTTGGACCGGACTCGCAAGGGACCCCTTCCGGATGGCGTGGATACTTTCACCAACAACTGCACGCACTGGTGGGATGCATCAACACTCTATGGTAGCACGCAAGGTGTCGAAGACCGTGTTCGGTACGTCTGTCCGGGTTCATAGCCCCGCGCCGGGCGGGGGGGGGGGGGGTACCCAAATACAAGCTCTTTCAGTTTATGTACGGGGTATTGCCCTTGCACAAGGTCAAGGGTAGTACAAGCCGATGTCTGCACGACCGGCACACAGGCAGAAAGCTTCTTGTGTCCAGCATGATTCCTGCAAAACCCTTTTCTCTGGTCACCCACCATTCTCCCTCTGGTAGACTTGGCAGCCGGACCCCGGATACAACCCGGCTATTACAGTAGAGATTAGAAGTGAATGCGTGCGCCCAGATAGTCGCACATGCATGAGCCAGGGTCAGAGACAAGAACGGTGCATTTTGTAGTTGCGATGCGAACATGCTCAACGAAAATCGCTTGCTGTAAGTTTGTGATGAAAATTTTCTGGAAGCGAAACCGTTCACATGTGGCGGAACATGGCGCCTTTCTTTGTTTTTCACTAAAATTAAGAAAATTGGATCTACAGAAACAGGGGCTGTCCCTCCATTTACTAGTACATGTACAGTGAAACATGTCTAAGACGACCGCTCAAGGGACCTTCAAAACGTGGTCTCTGTTACCAGGTGGTCTCCTTATCCAGGGTCATTTGACTGGAAATAGCATCCCTTGGCCCTGATTTCAGTGGTCATTTAGGACAGGTGGTTGCCTTGACAGGGTTTACTGTACTCCTATACATGCAGTAGCTCAGTAGCATCATACCACAGGACAGGAAAGACAAGCAGCTGGGTAGGGGCAAGATTCTATTGACATAATAATAATAATGACAGTTCGCATTTCACTCATTGCATGAGGTCAACGCATCTGTTAACAATTTCGAGCCAAGCAGCTCTATCAGAAGCAGATTGCACAGCATCCAGAAGCGACATAAATTGACATAAATGATTCAAATTTGTGATCGGTATGAAAGCCAACTCATTCATGCTCCAACTGCGCCCAAGTGTGTGTTGTCCTCGCTTGGGAAGGACCATTTGGCATTTGCCGGTTTTGTTGATCAACCCCTACAGTACAAACGCCATTTACGCCAAGCAAGGATAAAGTGACTGGATGTGGACTGGCATCGCACAGCACCTTGGAGAGATCTGAGATCATCTCTCATTCACTCCACCACATAATCACACTAGGGAAGGGATTGAAGTGACGGCACGCTCTGGTTCTGGTAGCGTACAGTGTGACGTAAAGTCGCGTGCGTTGTTCCAGGCTGACTAGAGCCGGCAGCCTAGAATTTAGTGTAACAAGATTGTACGGTGTCAGTGCGTAAGGGTGGTGTGCATGGTTGCCAAGGCAACTAAATGTACTAATTGTAGTATAATGTTCATAAGTTTGAGGGGAAACTGTAAGCGGGGAAAGTCTGAAGAAAAATGGACTGTCACCACCAGAACTAGAGCCAGGGAGTAGTATAACTAGTTTTATAGAATAGGCGTGATTGTGCCTTTGATTCTGTCCTGCAACTAGGTCCTTCAAAGATGGCAAACTTAAGCTGGACAGTGATGGCAACTTACCAGTGGCGGACGATGGCATTGAGGTGAGTGAATTGACTAGTAAGTACTTCTTCCCATGTTCAACAAAACCTGCGCTTACACACAGGTGCGCTTTGAGACAGAATTCTACAGGATGCCAGTTTTACCACGAATGTTATTCCATTTGAAGAGGTATTTGTGGATGTGTGTTCGGCTATTTCTGTTGTACATTGCAGATCACAGGCTTCAATGACAACTGGTGGACGGGACTTAGCATCATGCACACATTGTTTACACGGGAGCACAACGCTATTTGTGACATGCTGAAGGAGAACTACCCCACCATGACTGACCAGCGACTGTTCGAGACTGCTCGTCTTATCACCGCCGCCGTCATTGCCAAGATCCATACAGTGGAATGGACGACAGCCCTCCTCAGTCACACCGCACTCTTGGTAGGGGGATTGCAGAGAGTAGCGTTTAACTAGGTGAAGTCTGCTCACAAGATGTGAGGCAATGTTTGGAATACTTCCAAACATTTAACGGTGTTCAACTATTCACAGCATAGCCGAACCAAGTTAAGGAATGAGGTGAAAATCTCGGGTTGACCACTTTCAACAGGCCGCAGGTTTAGTGCACAGCATTGTTCTCCAATTGTTGTGCAATTGAGCCCTGAGTCTGTGCTGCTTGGTTTGACGTCAAATCCCTGTGCTGTGCATAGGGATACATGTTCTCAATGTTGAAGGCACCACTGTAGCTTCACCAGTGACATGGCTCTCAGCTTGGGCCCCTATGTTGCCGTGAAACAAGGTCGGAACAAAAAGAAGTGATCAGAGTTTTAACTTTATATTTGAATGTTTTGCTAGAGTTTCAGCATGCTGCACCAAAGTCATGGAACACCTGACATGTATTGCATTTCAGCCGTTCTTAGCTCATTCCCGGCAGTTAGCCCCAATAAAGGCTTCCATCTACTTGATACCCACAGTTAACCAGGCGTTTTGATCTCTAATACTTGCATTTGTCAACGTTGCGGCTCAGACTTTGTCTTCCTCTCCATGTATGTTGTGTGTAGTTTGGCATGAATGCTAACTGGGCAGGAGCGCTCGGTCCAAACATCAAGAAGATCTTTGGGCACACCGGTAGCTCTATTCTAAATGGCTACTTGGGGATGCCAAAGGCCCAGAACAGTGACGTGCCCCATGCTCTCAGCGAGGAGTTCACTGCCATCTATCGCATGCACTCCTTGCTACGAGACGAATATGTTGTTCACCGTGTACAAGATCAGGGCAAGCCGAGTGACAAAGCTATCCCACTCGTCGATTTGACATTTGAAAGGTAAAGTATTATAGTATTATTAAAAGGCCGAACTGAATAATTATTGTCTTTGTTTCGGGTAACATGACCAGAATTTCTGCGGTCGGTCGGCTTTATTTTTTATTTCCAGATGTACTTTATGCATACTGGTGGTGTCAAAAACATCCGCTAACCACAGCCAACCAGTGGAAAAGAAAGTGATGTTGTAGCTCTTCCCGGCTTCACGCAAGTAAACACCGCGTGCACATAAAAAGGTTTCAGCTGCGTTGGTGCTCAAAAACACGGTCGGTCGGGTTACCTGAAACAAAAGACTTTTTCGGTTTGGCCTAATATGTATAGTTTGGGGGCTGTGCTCGCTGACACCCGGGCAAGAAGGATAACAATCTCCAGAGTGTGACGCTCACGGGAACAGAAACCAGAGACTACACAATCGAAAATGCTACAGTACTGTACTGGCCAGTGAAAGCCGACCATTTACTCCAGAACTGCACGGAGAGCTGGATGGTGGACGCGTGAACTAAGCTGGGTTGCACCGCTTCAAGGTGCCAGGGGTTGCTTGGCAGTTGGGGTGCAAAAAGTGCTCCGGAGCCAGAGATCAAACTTTATTGGACAGCACTCTAGTTGGTCAGGAGTGCGATTAGCTTGGACAGGGGGTGATCTGCTGTGAGCAGCCTTCTAGGCTCGTAGTGTACTGTAGTCACAGTGTCTTGTATTTTAAGCCTGTCTCGTATAGAAGCCTGATTTTCAAGTTTCACTGCCGGCACATAAGCCTGGTTTTAGTGTTGACATACATAGAAATACCTGGTTTTAGTGTTGACATACATAGAAATACCTGGTTTTAGTGTTGACATACATAGAAATACCTGGCTAGGCTTGAATACAAACCTGATATGAATAGAAGCCTAGCCCTGACATCGGTTTCTACAGGAATACGTCCGGCTTTAATCGGCGACATTACAGTATGCCATAATTCCCCGGCACACTGCCCCGTAGTTTACACGCAAATTAATCTGTGTACCTCTGTTCTGCTTTCTGGGCTACTTGGAGCCTGTCCAATTCTGCTGGCTATGTATCGCTTGTACCTATTCAGTGTTGCTAAAAGACTAAAGTACTGTTGATCCCCCTAGTTCCGCCTGCTGTCGATTTTCTACCTGTGAAGCGACTATAGCCTACTAGTATACGGCAAAGTATGCTGTATATACTGGCGCATTCATTACTGTACATAGTGCGTGCCAGTACAGGTACTCTTGTGCCGGGGTGGAACTGTACACAGGGAGTCCAGCTCGGCAAGTCTGACCTTCCAGTTATTGTACATTGCACTACCCTTGGCAACCTTGATCTAATGTCATCCCTGCTGTAAGCCCAACTGGGAAGCAGCATTGATGTTCGGCGGGGGGGGGGGGGGGGGGGGGGGGCAATGGTACTACAGTCAACTGTATTAATAGTGAACCACGATTGGGAACAAGAAAGGCGTTACTCATGAGTTGTCGTACTCTGTGCGGTTGAAAGTATGCAATCCTATGGTTACTAGGTCTGAAAATCGTGTCGTTATTCACGAATTGTTGTTCTATCCGAGGTTGTTATTCGCGAGGTTGACCGTTACTCTGTATACAGTAGTCAGTGCCAGGTTAGGAGGTGGATAAACCACACTTCGGCCGAGAAGAATGTCATGTTGCAGCTGTGCAGTGTACAGTTGATGTATTGATTGGAGAGTTTGGGCACGTTATTATTATTATAAAGAACTTCAGCTAAAGAACTACCAGTATTGCTACGCACACTGGGATGTGCTGTATGCAAACAATGCTTTCTTCTTTCCTTATGAGACGTGGGTGACTGGAATCGTTTATTTTAACCACTGTTTTGATAGGCACTTGAATGTACGTGGCAACTACAGCCAAGCGGACATGCTACTAACGTTTGGCTCATCGTACCTTGGAGCACTGACTCTGCACAACTATCCCACCGTCCTCATGGACCTCACCAAGCCAAACAAGAACCGCATTGACCTGGCGACCATCGACATCTTGCGTGATCGTGAGAGGCAAGTGCCTCGCTACAATCACTATCGGCGCACCATGCACCTGGTGCCGAAGAAAGACATCGATGACTTGACACCAGATCCGGTATGTCACTGTGTACCAATTAATGAAAGCAAATACCATGTGAGCCATGTTGCGGTAATTTTGCGTGTCCTGCGTGGGAGCGCACTGCTTTGTGAATGTTCGCCACTAACATGTCCATCATGGCGTGCAATGCTTCTGTCCTGGTGTATTTGCCGCTTATGCGAACAGGAGACTCGCAAGTTGTTGAAGGAAGTCTATGACAATGACATCGAGAAGGTTGACCTCTTGATTGGCGGCCTTGCCGAGCCTTTCCCTGACAACTTTGCCTTCAGTGACACAATCTTCCAGGCATTCATACCAATGGCCAGCCGCCGACTTGCCACTGACAGGTAAGCCATATTTTGGTGCCTCATGTTTGTTATGACTGCTTCAGATTGATATGTGCTATGTGCACAAATGACGGCGCTGGGTGCAATAACCGTGTAGGTAATGCCATTATCGTGGTGGCAACGCGTTTGCAGAGTAGGTACCTAAATTCAATGATGTGGTACTGCATGTACGTATAATTATTGTTAGTGGAGGCTGGAGCAACATGTCAGGCATGGCAAAACAACTGCTGATGCTGCCATAGTCACAAGAACTCAGGCCGCCACCTGGCAGTGATTTAGTTGTCCTGGGTGATTCACAACGCTCTGGGTCGTAGAAATGGGATGATTTTCTGCTGAACAGGTATCCATTGTTCGATTGTCATGAATGGTTGATTGTTCCTTTTTTTTATTGGCTCAACATCAGTGTTCCGTCACTTCCTTGTTATTTAGATTTTACACCGAAGACTTCACAGCTGAATATTACACACCTGAGGGCTTGGAGTGGGTTGAACGCTCTGACCTGCGGAATGTCATCCTGCGGCACCATCCCGAGCTGAAGCCAGCGCTTGATACCGTGCCCCGCGACAATGCGTTTGCACCATGGAGCTGGGCCGGGGCACCGGGCACGAGCTGCAAAGTCGACGAGGACTGCGACTCCGGTGACTGCGCTTGGACCAGCTGGACTGCCATGACATGTGCCTGATTGGTGCTTACATCATCACGACATCACCATTGTGTCATTGCAAAGTAGAGTTAGTCCGCTGTCAATTATAGTGTCCTTGTTCAGTTGATGTAACAAACAGTTGCTGCGTATTGATGCATGCACATCTGCTACTTCAAAAATAAGAAATAGACGTGTTTATCACATGTCACATGACTGTTTCCTTGGATTGGGCCAATCACTGATCTGTATGAGCAGGCAATAAATCAGTCCAACGCCTGCGTCCAAAGCCCGTCGTCTGTGACAACCCTGACAGTGACACTGGACGCATGAAATCTACAGGATTTGAACAGGTGACTGTGTACAGTACAGTGTACGTGGACGCGTGTTCGAAAGTGGCGATTTCAGCTTTTCTTTTACTTTCTTTCCGGCTTTCAAGTGTTGCTGCACACGAGGTCGACTTCCTCCTTTAGTTTTGATTCTTTCAGGTTAGTGTATTCAGCAATGTTAGGCTGAAAGTGATAAATCCATTATGGCATGGTTGGTCGGGCAATAATGGATTTCCAGTGCCCTCCAAGTGAGCCCTCGGGCTCACTTGTCGGGCACTGAAAATCCATTATTGCCCGACCAACCATGCCATAATACAGAATGCGCTTGCAAAGAACTATCATGAATTGTGGTGTTTGGTTAGGCTCTCGAAAAATCAATGCTGATGGGGTGCAGTCATCGGAGATTGCAGATCTACCCTTGAAATGTGCTGCTTCTAACCTAGCTATAGATTTGCTGTTGCTGAACTGCTGGTGCTAATATGCATGTCCATTGTTAGGTTTTGGCTGAACACTGCCATTGACGATTTTGATTCTGGGCCACGTGTTGATGCTTCCTGTGCCACCTTGGTAGTGCTCTCTGGTACCGTGTTGTAGTGCGCGTGTGTGTGTGTGTGTGTGTGTGTGTGTGTGTGTGCATGTTCTGGCAGTAGACAGTATGTTTGCACATCATCCTGCCTTAGCAAAGTACTGGCGCAGTGCAAACAGCATTACTACAGTACTGTCCGTCGCCGAAGAACTGGGGGGTCAGCCTCCTAGCCTAGACCGTTCTTATTTTCATGTTTTACAGTCGATGGGCAGTTGAGTCCTCGTGTATACATTGGTATCAAGAGTTCATAACCCCCCCAAAATGGGGGTTATGAACTCTTGTTGGTGTGCTGTGCTTGATGAAATTCTAGCCTGGTCGTTCTTCGGCGCTACCCGACAGTACTGTACTTCACGATGCAGTACAGCCATGATACTAATCTCAGTCTGGCTACAGAATGATCCAATGAAAATTGCATTCCAGGATTCCCCCCCCCTCTCTCTCTCTCTCTCTCTCTCTCTCTCTCTCTCTCTCTCTCTCTCTCTCTCTCTCTCTCTCTCTCTCTCTCTCTCTCTCTCTCTCTCTCTCTCTCTCTCTCTCTCTCTCTCTCATGCCTACCTCCTCCCGCTGCAAAAGCCACAAAAGTATACAAGTCATACATGTAGGTACATAGTGACCTTGGGACCACTTGGCATGCTGCGATGGTGGGGCATGTTTTCGTGAGACCCTGGATGTGCCAAAGCACTTTCCACACGCTCATACGCATACCGATATACTCACACCTGCAAAACTGTACTCAACAAGAAGCAAATGATGGCACTAGCAATACTGGTGATTATGGGAAAAGTCTTGCTCAAAACTTCATCAGGCAACTCGTGGCTTAAAACCAACCAGGGAGTACTCCCGGATACCAACCCAAACACTGGTGCGATGCTGGTTATTTCTAAAGAGTCATAAATTAATACCAAACACTTCAGTCAAGGCCGACATTTAAAAAGAAAAAAAGGTACATAATAATATTATTCATTCAAATGGCGGGTATACACAATTAGTAGCGAGAGTAAGACAAACATGGATGCAAACGGCTGAAATTAGAGTAAGCAGAATAAAGGCAATACGAAGCAAGCGAAGGCCAGTCAGACCTGGAGATGGCCTTCGCACTGCTGAAGTGTGTTGCATGAGGACTTGGGTGGACGTTTCATGACCTAGCGTGCTAGTTTTGTGGCGCTGTGTACACAGCAGTGGTAGCAATCGTGCAGGCTGGAGTATGGAGATTGAGATGGGCTGCTATAATACCAGAGAAGTTTTCTATTTAGAGGAATCAAGGTGTGCCTAGGCACGCCGACGAGCGCCGTGGACTACGTCATGAACACGACAAACACGATGAAAAAGACGAGCACAACCATGAAGATCTTGACCATGAGCCATCGGTTGGACGAGATGCCCTTGAAGTATTTGAGCAGCTCCCCGTATCCAGCCTCTACGTTCATGACAGTTTCATCCACATTCTGATCGATTCTAGAATGGTACACACAACGCAAACACATTGAGACCAGGTCAGGCCCAATACCAACAACTGGCTACAAAACAATGTCAGCCATACATCAACAAGGAGATTTCAAGAACACATAACTGTTAACAACATGCCTTCCCACCATGACCCTTCAATTCCCCAAACAAGGCGCACAGCAGTACACGCACAGAAGCACATACCTCATAACCTGCTCCTCCTGCTCCTGGACCATGTTTGCCAGCTGACTGAAGATCGAGCCGAGCTCGACAATGGTGGATTCGATCGACGCCACCGCATCAGCCCGCTGCTCGGCATAGCTTGTCTGTAACAAGACAGAAACAGCAGCAATGCCCTTCAGCACGAAGGTTCTAAAGTGACAAAAAACACAACCAGAGCAAAGGTATACTTACAGACTGGTCCGGTGACGCCATCAGCTGGTCCTGGAAACCCTCCATGTTCAACTCAACGTGGCCAGCACCACCAGAGCCATCTCGACGTGCAGCTGCCGACGTTGTCCGCAGCAGTGCAGATCCACCACCACCTACACAACATTCGTACACATCATTTGCATTGTACTTCAATTTACAAGTATGCTACTAGTATTGTGAAATATGTGGGGGGAGGGGGTCCCATGGAAGCGGAAAGGTGGTTCTGGACCCATCCTGTACGCAAACCCGTGCAATTTTTTTATTGTATTAAAAAGTCAAATAAAGGACTTTCCAGCCATGCAGGATGATTGGAAATAAAAATAATATTGGGTTGGCAAGGTAAGACTACTAGTATCATATCCAGAATACCCAACAGGATACGGGGTAATGACGTAGATTATCCGCAGGATTCGAGGATATGACATCATAATCAGCAGGATTAAAAGAAATGACATCATAATCAGCAGTTCTATGGCATACATGGCAGCAGAGTGCAAACACACTGGCAGTGGCGCCTTACCGTCACGACCGGACAGCGCAAACGGCAGGGTACGCGGGGTCAGGTCTTGCGAATACTGGTCACGCTTTTTCTGCTGCTGCTTCATGTTCTGCGGATACAGTGGCAGCAGAATAAAGCCGGCAGACGAAGCCAAGGTGAACACCAATAGGTGCAGTAGCATCCAACACAATTCACATGTTTACAAAGATTGAGCAAACCGAAGCTCTGGGTAAACCCAATACTGCTTGCCGAAAACATTGATTTTCACACTTGCCGCATGGCATGCAAAGAGCCAGTTGCGACGGGCTCTCATACATGAAGGTATATCCTGCATGAGCCAGATTGAAAGAAGTACAATGTACAAGTTCAATATACTGGCTCCAGGGCAGTGACTCTAGCGACCTACCTCAGTTCGCACTTCCAGCACACTTTTGAAATCTTTCGACATGCCGGCCAGTCGTGACTAGAGACAAAGAATACACGCAGACAATGAGAAGATGAGACGAAGTATGCATGCATTCATCCAGTGATGAAGTTGTCAGGTGCAAGACAATTGGCACTATGCCACAATGTAAGGTAATAGAAATCCAAACCTGCGATGGAGATTGCTAACCTGTTTTAGCACTAAGGCCACACCAAGTTAATTCTATGTTTCGCGTCGGATATTTTCTGGAAAAGGCACGCGGGCGGGCGGAAAAAAACAAAAACAGAAGAAAAAACAAAACTCCATTCTATGTGTACTGAGCCATGTTGCACACAGAATATCACTACTAAACTGTCAGTTCTATCCAAAACGACAACAAATCGTCACAGGACAGCTGGCAGACTGGGCTGGAGCGATACAGAGATTTCATGGATGGCTCCTCCTGCATTTTGATATGAGTCGAGTGGGATCCCGCTCCATCACAATCGTGGAAAATTTCGAAGTCCTTGACACCTGGAATCTCTGCTCGCTTGGTGAGCAAGCCCTAGGCCTACCGCACGGCTTGGAAAAATAGAAATTTTCATCTCTCGCACCTTCTACGTACCATCGCCTGGAATGCAAGATTATCGAGAAGCTGATAACCTCTGATCTGCCATACTGGCTAGAGAATGTTCGTCAGAACAGCCATCAATTGGCTCGTCTATATTGTAGGTTCTTTTTTCTTGTCAAGGATTCAAAAAGGTACGCGGGCGGGTGACGCGAAACATAGAAATAACTTGGTGTAGCCTAATAGGGGATTCACACGACGCGCAAACTCACGTGTGTGGTACTCTTTTTACTTGTGTGACCAAAACGGGTGCAAAGTCTTGATAAACTTGCTCGGGGTCCATAGGCCCCCGTTTGTGCTTTGCGCGCATGTAAAACCAGCGAAAGTACTGGAGTATGGTACTCAAGTTACATGAGTATGCTCGAGTACACAGACACATGCGAGATTTGTACGGGTCTGTTGTCCGTGTGAATCCGGTGGGCAGCTTGTCCACATTTACACAAACGTGTTTTCGTTCATTTTAATACACGTCGTGTGAATACCCTATAAAGCTGGTGGATGGTACTGTACTAATGTGCCAAAGCAATACCGTACTGGCAATATATGTTGCCGCGTAACGCGTAACGCAGGGGGGTGCGGCGTAACGCGCGACCAGGCTAGTGCGACAAATTTTCCTTGAGTTCGTAACGCGCGTCCGGCGGGGTGCGGCGATCTTTTCATTGCAGTTTGCACTGCAAAAAAAAGGCTGAAAACTGTGAAAGCACGTGTACCGCGTGGTGAAAAGTAGTTTTGGAGGAAGCGCTCTTCCCCTATGTCACTTTCCTTTTGATGATCTTTTTGTGAACAGATCACTCTGATAGTTAAAATATACAGTCTTCTATTGATATCGTTGTCGCCCTTTGCCGTCGAGTTTGTAACAGTTGGATAGCAACTGAATTTCTGTGCCTTCAATGTGGATGAAAAGAAAAAATGATGCGGCAAAAGCAAAAAAATCATGCGGCAATAGCAAAAAACTGATGCGGCAATAGCAAAAAAAGGACTGCGGCAATATAGAAACCTGTGTAACGGCTCCTGTGCGACTTTGCATGTAACGCCCTGCGTGCGGCAAACATGTGCCAATGTAACGCTTCATGGCCTCACTGCGGCAACATATATTGCCAGTACGGTACTACACGATTTTTCGATTTTCACGGCACGCGGAATACATGCATCAAGTTGTGTTGTCTGGGGATCATGTTTGGCATCGGTATTAAAGCTCTGAGTAACAACACACTCTTGATCTGCCTTCCGTATAATGGGCTCTACCATCACGCATCGAGTGCTCTAGGAACAGTAGGAATCCTCTACGGCGTACATGTACTTTAGACTTACCTGTAGAGATATTGCCACGGTCTTCTTGTGTGACTGAACATGTTGTGAGCGGCGATTAGAACGGGCCAGCTGTGTAACAAGCAGCAAAGGCAAATGCAGTCACATGACGGCGGCACTGCAATAACCTGACACAGAACAGGTGCCAGGCATTCAGCTGAAAACCCAAGAAGTGCAAAGTGGGTCATGGGATACGAACAGGTTTGCTTTGCTCTGAACAAAGTAACAACTGAAAAGTGAGCAAGGCAAGAAGCACAACTACTTCTTCGGAAGTAAGAAACAAGAAAGCGAGAACGTCAAAAAAAAGGTCCTCACCTCCTGTAGCTGGGCAATCTGATGGTTTAATACATTGATATCCTGCAAATAACATATGAATCAACACAACACACCTGACACGTCATATGGAGAGAGAGAGAGAGAGAGAGAGAGAGAGAGAGAGAGAGTGTGTGTGTGTGTGTGTGTGTGTGTGTGTGTGTGTGTGTGTGTGCGTGAGAGAGTAAGAGACTGAGAGAGAGAGAGTGCGTGTGTGTGTATGTGCGTGTGCGAGTGAGTAATACACCATTTCACTTGATTGTACTTACTTTATTGTACATCAAAGTGTAGACAATGTGTTCTAAAACTACAAGGCAATGTACATGCAAGTCTCCTTCATTCAGGAACAACAAACTGACCTCTTTGATAATTTGAGTGAGTTCTTGGATCTCCACAGCATGGTCATCAAATATAGAGCTGTCCTTGGCCACTGTGTGACAACAATAACAGGGGCAGCAGCAGCATCAGAACCAACAGCATGCAGACATTGTGAAGACAACACATAAATTCACCTGCACAGAGGTTTCCAGGCGGTACCAAGTAGGAAATCGAACAACTTTTTGTGGTGAACAGTCACTTTTTTGGTTGTACTACCGTAAAAGTCCGTAAATAAGTACCTGCCCGAAAGAAATACCCCCTTCATTCTTTTGGCTCTGTCTGTTGAAGTCAAGTCAAGCCCGATAAACATACTGCCCGAAATAAGTACCGGTACGATGCGCACATGCAGCATGTACATCGACATGAAAATGACTTCTCCACTACACACAAGTCAGGTCGGAAAGATAGTTCGCGCCCGAAAGTCAGTACCCGCCCGAAAGTTAGTACGGGTGTGGTCACTAAATTCAAAAGTATATACGTACTTATTTACGGACTTTTACGGTAGTTGATTTGCAAAAACTAAGCGAAAAATTTCAGGCCAATTTCTCATAATGGCCCATTTTGAGCAAAATAAGTGGTAATTTGAGGAAAACCCCGAAAATGTCCAATTTTGGGGTGCTCATTACTCCACAATATTGATGGTGAGTCATTGGTGACCCGCTACTTTTTTTGGCCATTTCATCACGACATGGCACACTGAAGACACTGTATACTTCACATCCCAAACATGTCGGGCAAATTTGAAAATCTGATTAAGTTTCCAGCTACCTTGTTAATGAGCACGTTCGAATCAGCCCACATGAACGGAAACATCGCAAGTACTGGGCTGGGTGCAAGACAAATTTCCCCCTTGACAGGTCCCTACATCTCTTATAATTATTAATATTCTATGAAGTACTTACGCAAGGTCAGCTTCTGAAGTTTTGCGACAGTTTGACTCAAATCAACGCCAATTTGCCTGCATCACACATCCACACACATACAGCAAAACATCAAAACAGTGCAACAGCAGAGAGCATAAACTATGACCCGTCGCTTTGCTTCCGCCATGGATCGACATGGACCAACAGTGCACTGATTTTGGCTTGCTGATTTACACCGCTAGTAACTGGACCAATCAAAGAGGCAAGCTTTCTAATGTGCTCTTGCAATTTGCTTGGGGCGCTCACTGCATGTTCATGTTGCCTTCTTGTTCAATATTTTTCGTTCCTGATTTTTGTTTGGCCATGGCACCCATTATACGATCATTCACTGTTGAGTTCAAGTTATCAGTGTTAGGCTGGTACAAAGCCAATGAGAAGAGTACAAGACTGACAGCGAAGCACATTGATCTGGCTCCCAAGCGAGTGAGAGAGTGGCTAGGGATAGAGAAGCAGTTGAGGCAGGTAAAGGGTGAAGGCCGTAGGAACAGGACAATTTGTGTGAATCGGCAGCCGCTATTACCCATGCTGGATGCTGCCATCCTGGACTACCCTACACGATGAGCGTGCTGCAGGACGAACCGTGTCGATAAGGATTTGCAGCGAGAGGCTCTGCGGTTGTCGGGACCCAACCTCATAAATCTGCAGGATTTCAAGGCAAGCTGCATGTGGTTCCGACGTTTCAAAAAGCGGAATAGTGTGACCTTGCGTTGCGGAACAAATGATGCGCAGCAGTTACCACATTGTCCAAGTCGTACACGCGATGCATTTAGCAGGCCGCAAGCAGTGGTTTCGGTTCAGATAAGACTTCCAAGATCCGAGCAAGCAGCTTCAAATAGTCTATTCAACATCGGGTTTTTTTTAACTGACCGTACCGGCACAATGGGATCTCTTTCGTTTAGCTTCTGGTGTGAATTCCGCAGCATTCGTCGGTCACAGATTCACAGTGCTTTCCAGTGGAGGAACGAAGCCTTGGAGGCGGCAGGCGGAAAATGAGAGTGACCCAGAACGCGATCCTCGTCTGTCAGGCAGGCAGATGTTTTGCTTTCTTGCAGACAGGAATTTCAGCTGTTCTTGCCGTGTTCTAGCCACAAATCACTGTTTCCATAGATTGCGGAATATTTCCTGCACAGAATCCGAGAACACGTTGGTGCCCCCTCCCCCCCCCCCCCCCCCCAAATTCACAGTCTTGCCACAACCACAATAATTATCAATTGAACATATTCGTCGCTTCCATGGAGGAGATTTTGGTAGTGTCTCCTTCAAAATTTAACTAAAGTATGGGTCCCAGCAATCACCGGCATGCACTGTTCACATACCACTTTCATTTAAAAGCGCATGGCATCAGTGCCGGAGCATGCTTGGAGAGGTGACTGTCCAACTCTCCCAGCCCTGACCACTGGCAATTTCCGCGATTTCCCAGGAGATTATGGTATACATTCCACGGCTTCACAATAAGTGAATGCCACAGGGAGAGACGGCAAGCCTTGAAGAGGCACTCCTGGCCCGGGTGCGGTGCGTATAGGCAAGATGTGAAACAGCCCCAATGGATATGACAGACATTGCAGGTACATGTATGTGTGCTTCAATTAGAGACTTTGCCAGAAAAAGAAAGAAAATAAATGTAAATACTGAATACACAGGGGTAGGGAAAGTAACTCCATACTAGTAGTCACTTCTGATGATAGGGACACGAGGTGCTCGAGGCCTCATTGTAATTGTATTGATCTTGAACCCCCCCCCCCCCCCCCCATCTCTCTCTCTCTCTCCCTCTCTCTCTCTTTCGGTTGCACAGCATGGAGGATAAAGTGGGCTGCCCTCACTGGGTGCCATCTTTAGTATGCAGCAGCGAGTCATGGCATCTAGGGAGACAATACGAGACCAGGCCCTGGATTAGTAAGTTCAATGTGACCTGTTGTCTATGCAACTCGCAACCGCGACCGGGAATTGGACGCCATATGCGAGCGTAGCATAAATCAGCTCTACCCCTAGGGCGACTGAACAGGCAGACAGGGAGTGAAACCCACACCGCTTCACGTTCCCATCGCTCATGTCATCTTCCTAGATGCTACGACTCGCTGCTATGCAGCCAGGGTATCTATTTCAAAGTATCTGATGGAGCTATGAGTGTCCCAAAGGATAGATACGCCATACCGCCCTACTCACCATCGTCGTATGCACAGTGTAATTCACACACATGCCAGTCACACATAATCATAATGTTTAGGCACGCTTATTTCAATCTGTCCCCGGGGAAAATTGCGGAAAAAATCGCAAAAAACGCGGGAAAAACGCGGCATAATATGGCATAATTTGCGGTGAATTTGCGGTAAATATGCGGTGAATAATATTGATGTGCGGCAATTTTCAGTGAGTATGTAGTGAAATCAATCAGTTACAAGTCTCTGGTGTAAGCACTCTCGTCATATTTAAGTAAAAAGCCGCCACGATGAGACGTTGCTGACCGAACAGTGCACTGTGTGTACGTGTAGTGCAACAAAAAAGTTCAAAAAAACGGGGGAAAATCGCGGAAAACGCGGTCTTTTAAAAAATCGCAAAAAAAGCGGAAAAAAATGCAGCCGCGGAATCGCAATTTTCCCCGGGGACAGTTCAATGTACCAAAATACATTACAATTACAGTCGACTCCACTTATAATGAACTCGCATGGCGAATTTCGTGATATAGCGAACTGTTGTTCATGTCCCTGTTTGAACACGTACAAAATTGATCCTTTATAGCGAACAGTTTTCATTTATGGTTGATAAATATGGTGGTAAAGACACACCCGGCAATATGGCGGTAAACACACGCCTGCCCACACACGCTCTCTAGGCTGCAAAGTTCTAGCACAGAGCTCTCCTTCTCACCACCACCACCATCAGTTCGCGCCTGGCGCCTGGTCGATGCAACTTCATTCTCCCGAGTTTTCATTTATAATGAACCAAATCTTGTATGGTCGCATGTAAACCAAGGGCGTTCATGCTGTCATAGTCATACGGTAATACGACTCATAGTAATACCCCCCCCCCCCCCCCCCCGACTCATAGACCACTTTCCAGTCAGGACTTGCTGCTTGTACGGTGTGTGCATTTCTGTTATAACGAACTTCGGCTATAAAGAACCAATTCTTCTGCACAATGGTGTTCGTTATATTAGGAGTCGACTACAGTATAGCACACCTACAAACAAGTAAGCTACACCACATCATTGTCATCAATAATCAAGTTATCCAGCGTAAAGCTGAGACCATAATTATTTCCATAGCCGAGTGCCCTAACACCAAGAGGAGCAAGGCGAACAAAGAACTCACTTTGCTATTTTTCCAAATGCGTCCGGCTCAATAGCCTGCTTTCTATGTGGCCGAGCAAATCCATTCGCCTGCGTGGACACAACAAGACAATTTTTGTCACCCTATCGCCTCACAGCAGTTGCCTCACTCATCAGAGAAACACTAACTTGACGGCTTTGAATGGACTGTACAGCAGAGAGGAACTCCTGAGTTCGATCACGGCCAGTCATTTCGACTGCTTCCGCTGGTGAAGATGACTGTCTCTCAAGTTCGGCATCAGCATGTGGAGTCCAGCCAAATCCCTGGACTTGACTTCCAGGGTATCTTCGCCGGCGAGCACCGTTATCTCTTGATATTTCAGCCAGTTTGGCCCCTGGAAAATAAGCTAGCAACCGCCGCAAAACCTTTCAATTCTACTCACGCACACTTCGTTCTTACATGGACTACACAAGCAGTACTACCCGCAACAGCTACAGGCCAATCCAATGCCCCCAAAGAACAAAAGAGAAACAAAATTCTGTTCAAGAGTTTGTCCTCGACTGTCGGCCTGCTGCATGATGTATGATCTCAGACAGAGTCAATGCATGCGTAGCTGCAGTGCTGTTGAGTGCTATGCTGGGTCCTATCTTCGTCATGACCTGACTCTAGCTAGCTGGCCGGGGCCCGGCGCCCGGGGATCGAGATTGACTGGCACTGCACAGCTAGCTACGTACAGCTCTATGACTATGTTCAACGTGGACTTTTGGCCACGTCATTGCGGGGGATACCCCGGTTACCGTCAGGCCAGCAGCACCGTCACGTAGTGAGGTTTTGCATTCCGAATTTCGGTTCGGCGCTTTTCGGTCATTTGTCGAACATCAAAGCAGGGAGTAGTACCGGGAGGTGACACGGGCACACATCCGGGATTACGAGCTTTGCCTCACAAAAAAAATACAAACCGCGCGAAAATTCAAATTTTTGCTCTTTTGACAGCGCTGAGAAACCTTCAAATAGTGACGAGAAGACCAGACGTATCCCTTCGTGACAAGCTGCCACTTGTTCTTTTCAGCTCGAGCCTTTTTTGGGAGCTACTCTGGTACATCGTCCACACTGCTGCCAAGTCTCGACTTCCCAAAATGGATGGAAGTGACGAATATGGAGGACGCTATCCTAGGTAAGTAACGTGATGGAATTTTCTCATCTTGACATGGTGTAACACGAACCTGAATTTCTCATTTGGACCCACTCGGACACCTCACCAAGTTGGGATATTTCGAAAGTATACCTATTTGTCTACCATTCTACTTCATCTCAACGTGTTAGCTTATGTAACTCTTTGGAAAACTCATTCTGAAAATTTTGAAACTTATTTATTTGTATAGACTTGAACATAATGTTCAAGATCACTTGTTTTCAGCACTGAATGAGGCCAGGCCTGCTTGCTTTGTTGCTTTTTTAACCCCCAGAACCCGTGGACAGAAGAGGAAGAGCGACGACTTGGGTGCGGCTGCGAAGTCTGCCTGCCCAACGCCAATTGCTCCTCACCCAAAAAGTAAACAAATTATATAGCAGGAGTGGTTTCAAGTGGTTTCAATGCATTTTGTTTTGGGGATGTTGGTGTGTACTTATGCAGTCCTAGCGTGTTGAGCAATAGCAATCATGAGAAGGGTATAATTCTGCAATACAACATTGTTGATTATAAATATGACACTGAAGCAATGCTGAAACTACGTTTTGGGGTTGTATTTGTTTTCATGCGTGTTCTACAGCGCACCCCATTGACGAAGATCATCCTTGTATTCGGTATTGTACTACTCCCTGATTACAAGTCATGTCACCTCACTCTCAGCAGATCAGGCCACAAGTACCGCAACCACATGGAGGTTGCGGCGAGCAACCTCCATGTGCATAGGGTTGCTCGGAGCTGTGGCTGCTGACGCAGGCTTCCTATTCATAGTGAAATCAAGAAGAAGGGCAAATAGTGCACCGGACACTCTGACACCTGTACAAAACACCAATCCACGCACGCACACACACACAAACACGCATTGTCTATGAAAAAACAAACACTTCAAAGTACAATTTGGTACAATAAATCTCTACAGCGCAATAGGAACAGAAAATGACCAGTATGATGATGACATTACCTGTACTTGCAGAACTGGTGTCTAGCTCTTGGAAAATAGTTGACGAATTGCGAAGTAAATCAGTCCACACATTTGAGACATTCGTGCACTCTCCTCTCCTTAATTTTCCTAAGGCCTTGTTCTTGAAAAACAACGTCTGCTGCTGCTCACAATTTATTATTGCCTGCCGAAAGTGAACTATGAACAGCTCCACATTTGCAGGGTGCTTGTCCAGTGAGCAGAGTTGCTGAGCTACTGCCACCTCATGTTGGCAGTAGCGTTGCATGTCCGAGTCCTTGCACAGATCTGGTGAGATGTAACCCAAAGAGAAATGAGAATGTGAATGACTGAAAGTCAACAAACTATACTCTGTTGAAGACCACTCTTACCTGCTGCCCATGTCAAAATACTGGACACACTGAAGGTATCCGGCTCAGGTACAATGGCTACTTGGCATACCTCGTCTGATTCCTCCTCGTCACTAGGAAAAAGTAAAACATTTGTTGTCTCCATTGCACAGACAAACTTCTTGGACAGGTTCTGGAAAACAAGAATGATTATGGTGATGTTGTGGCACCAAAACCTTTTGTCACTGGCAAATATAGAGGTTATGCGATAACGTCAAATCCGCCATATATAGGAGCCAGTTGGGGTGGCAAAATGCCCAAAGCGGGTACAGAAACCCCTTATATAGAAGAATTTGGGGTGGCAATGACGTGTATCGCATAACCTCTATACACCCACACACCTACACACATGCGCGCGCACGTGCGCATACATACAACTATTCGTCTTTATCCTTTTGTGTTTGACATGATTCCACGGTGCCATGAAAGTAACATTGGTGCCATAAAAGTAACATTGGTTATAATCAAGGAGTAATGGTATTGTACGATTCTGATTGCGTATGCTCTTGGTGGCCATATATATCAGGAAGTAGTACAATACCGGTATTGTACTACTCCCTGATATATACTATAGTTCATCGTCACGCAGCTCCCCACAAAGTACAAATTGTAGTAAAAGCAATTACGTACTAATACGTATAGTAATATGCAGACACATACAACTAGTAGTCACACAAAGTATCTATAATAAGCACACGTACTAGGAATAGTACGTAAGCAGGCTATCTTTATCCTTTTACGCTTGGTCTGATTACCTGCATACACGACTTACACGGCACGGTCTTCCACGGCATGGTCACTTGCACCAGTAACATTGTACATAATTCCACACTGCCTTTATCATCAACACCAGTTCCTGTTAACGCGTAACATCTCAGGCTTTGTAGCAGGGAGTAGCACAGTGCCATTGTACCATTGTGCTACTCCCTGCTTGACACAGACTTGCGTCATAGTGACATTTGCGAATAGCTGCCCCTGCAGTATAAAATTTATTTTATTTTGTGTTTCTCTCTGACGACTATAGCATCTGGATTCGGAATAGCCTTACTATCTTGAGACGGGTCAGCCATACCTGAAACATGTTGTTCATTGTGACTAAAACTTGAGTCAACATTATCTATTCCCCTAGAAACGACGTGAATAACTAAATGTAATACAAATTAAATTAGGAAGAAAATTTCACTCTTACAAGCCGCCCACGTAAATACTGGACACACTGAAGGTACCCGTGCGAAGGCCAGCTGCTACTTGATATCCTTCGTAGGATTCATCCTCATCACTCAGCAAAGACTGATGGATTCGTTCCCTACATCGTCAAAACAAACTTCAAAAAGTACTGCTCGAAAACTTCTTGACAGCATTCTGCCACTCTCTTCAAGTCGTTCTATGAATTTTTTTGAAAAATGCTACGAAATGCTACGATAAATGGTACGCGAAGTACGATATTTCGTGACGTTTCCCGGGACACAGCGCGCGAAGTACGATATTTCGTGACGTTTCCCGGGACACAGCGCTCCACAGAAAAGTGACCTGAGGCAAAGCTCGCCCGCCTGAATGTGTGGCCGTGTCACCTCCCGGTATTGTACTACTCCCTGCATCAAAGTGTCGAATTTTCGGCACCAACGTTTGTTTTGCAAGTCGAAAATGATGTGTTTTCATTTCGTGAGCCCTAGCATCAGCAACGTCCTGTCCCGTGCTCCTATTCTTGCTGATTCCAACGAACTTTGATCGCCCTAAGAGCCGAGGGCCTAACCTATCTCCTCGGTCGGCTCAGAAAAACCAACTCCATGGCCAAGTCAAATTTTATGAGTATCGCCATACTCTTTTCAGCCACACAGATGACGGTGAGGACACTCCAGGCGAAAGAGAGTAGACAAGCAGTGGAGGAGCAATCAGAGGTAGCTGACGACGCTGATGTCGCCAAAGACGCCTGGGAAGCGATGCCGAGATAAGAAACCTCTTTGAATAAATCACGCGCTAGCGCTCTTCTACAGAAAATTCATCCGAAAAATATTTTCGGCAAAGTGAGCTTTTTCCGAACAAACATGCCGAATCTTCGCGTGCATTTTCGACCTCGCTCCCGCGTGCCGAATCTTTTTGCCGAATTTCGGAATGCAAAACCTCGCTAATAACTGTACCGTACTAGTGTACATGGTGTACGTTCTCAGCTACAAAATTATTTGTACAAGACTGTACATTGTATCAAGCAGGGAGTAGTACATACTACTCCCTGGTATCAAGAGTACATACATACCGGTAACAGGTAATGCATTATGTACTCTTGATTGTATCAAGAGTCTAGTACGAGGTGATTCGTCATTATTTAACACGAAAGTAAAAAAGCCTTCCGTAGGGTTCGAGGTGCGAATCTTTCCATTTCTTCCTCTAAAAATGTAATACTGATGTCCTTGGATTGCAATGTTGGGTTTCTCATTCACATAATCCTTGGTGTTGGGAAGCAGGTGGCAGTTGAAAAATGGCAATTTTTCCTCATATTATTTGTTGTGGTCATTTCTTAACATCATGGTAAAATAGGCCTTAGCAGCACAAATTCAAGTCAGTTTTCAATAGAAAGAGAGCCTACGTATCCAGGATGGTCCAGCAAGACTGGATCAAGATCATGTTCATCCAAATACAAGCCATTCAAGCTTGCATAGCAATAGGTGTATCACCCTGATTTCATGTGCAATTGTGATCAACATCTGTTAGCAAATTCAGTGATTGCCAATGTTTGGCCATTACCAGGGCCAACACACCGACATTCCTCCTTCCCAGGCGTCGTTTCCAGTATGTAGCTATCATATGCTTCTTCTACAGCTAAATATGTTGTCACTGGAGGTTGAAACCAGCGGCTATGACTCTCTTATACTCTATTTTACCGTAAACATCGCGCACATGCAGACTGAAAGCTCTTGCAATGTCACTTCCTGAAGGAGTATCAGTCTCAATTTTGGAGGCGAACTTGACAGAACATTGGCAATGGCAATGGCAAAAAGAAATTTGACGTGACTTTTTGCAGGCGCTGGCAATGAGATATTTTACCGATTTGTTAAGAAATGACTCAATGTTAAAAAATTCCCAATCACCTCGTACTCTTTGATTGGAAAGGCTTCCTGTCTGAAGCCTTTCCAAGTTTTTTTCCATACTGCCTTACTGGTACTCGTACTCGATGTTCCAGTTTTGTGACACGAGAATGGCACGAGAATTAGTGTACCGCTGAGTGTACCGCTATACACGTGGTGCATGGTCGACACGTAGTCGACACTTTGTTGATACTTTTTTGACACGTGACCCGTCAACGGTCTGCTTTGTTTTTTTGTTTTTTTGTGCTTGGTGCCAATGCCACTCGGTAAACGCCGATGTCGCGTACGACAAAGACGACTATCCCGTACGCGAAATAGTTGAGAACTGCATGACGTGGACCTGACGGCAAGGACAACTGCGAGGAGGCCCTGCCTTTCGGTACCCCTGACGGGAAGGAGAACTGCAGAAGTCGACGAAGTCGAACGAGGAGGCCCCTTTTCCGTGCCCCATACTGCAAAGATTAAAGGGGAAGTGCATCGATTTTTCAAGTAGGGCTCAGATGAAAGACAATTGGATATTGGTTCCGATGGTATAGCTCGACTTGTCAGGGGTTCTAGGGCTGATAATCCCCTGACCCAGGGGATTATTCTTCATAATCCCCTAGGTGAGGGGAAAGAGCCCAAGACTTTGGACTGCTCTCACTATACCCAGCGAGAGTAGGCCAAAGCAAGCTAGCCAAACAAACCCCAAAGAGCCAGCCTGGAAGCCGCTGTGTGAAATCTCAATCTAATGATCTTATTATAGGAAGGTAATTGAACAAGTGGACATATTTACAAAACTCTTACATGAGCAGCGTGAATATGTTTTTTGTATTAGATTATTATTATTATTATTATTAAATTTTTGATAGGGCAATCCCCACAGGCCTAAGGCCTTCTTACAGGGTACCCTCCGGCAACGTCTGTAGGGCCTTCCCTATCAAAATAATAAATTCTACTACTACTACTACTACCCTAAATGTGCCAATACAAGGTAACGGAAGCGAGAAACAGATGTGCAAAGGCGAATGTCAGCAGGTAGAGAGTTCCAACGATCTGAGCCTAGAAAACTAAGAGAAAAAAGACCATACCGATTTAAAGCAGCGGGAAGGGCTTTAGAAACTTGAGAGCGTGTGCGCGAGTTTGTGTGTGACGATGCACTGCGCAACGAAAAACAACTAGAGAGTAGGGGGCTTGCTAGATCATTTTAGTGAACGAAAAATAAGAACAAAAAGTCTGAGCTGATACCGAGCGGCCAGTGGGAGTAAATGGTTGCGTTTTTGTAGATGAACATGGATGTGAACGTGCAATTACAGCTACTCATGAATAATAATTGGCAACAAGGTACATGTGTCTGCAACGTCAACGACAACGTTGCCATGGGAACTGAACAACAAATGAAAGCAAATTATTATTAATATTTAAAGAGTCGGCGTGGAGAAAGCAATTTTATTAGTGCAATTAGGAGTATAATAGATGCGGAAAAAATCGATTTTGAATAACATAAAAATCCTTAAAAATTCCATGAACTCGTTGTTGTCTGGCCATGTCTGCATCTATTATACTCCTAATTGCATTATTATTATTATTATTATTTTTATTTATTTTACTAGGGTGTTTCCCACAGACCTATGGTCTTCTTACGGGAGCCCCTAGAAAGGTTAAGCATGAACGAACAAATGGGCGATAATCTGTACAAGAGCGAACAGTGGAAGGCAGCATATTCCACCGATCAGAACCTATGTAGCCAAGACGAGAAAAACCAGCTTTAGTGTGGGCGGAAGGAAATACATTGTATTGTATCGTAAAATAGGTTTACTATTGAACCTAAACAAGAGAAATGTTGCTCTTTGTGTTTTGAATTCGCAAGAAATCCAACACGCCCGCATTTCGATCTCAACAACAATGTTGCCATGGAAACTGAACACTGGTCATACTGCCCATCAGGCATCGATCACCCTCACTCCCTCCCCCTCAAAAATAATTAATTGGCTGAGAAAATTCAAAGAGAAAAACGCACAGATCAGGACTAAGGGTGCGTTCTTATATTCTCTAGCTTCTAGAAGAAGAAGAAAAGAGAAGTCGAAGAAACTGGGATTACTCAAGAACGGGTCTCGAAGAATTCGGAGATATTTTGCACATGTCAAGCAAAATAAAGCGTCAAAGGATCTTGAGTGATGAATGTATGTGCGTATGCGAAAAGGGAAATGCGTACACTCATGATGAACACGTGGCTTTTAGTCGTAGTTCGCATGCGCTGATCCCAAACCGCGGGAATCTCCAAGTTTCAACCACCTCTGAAGCTTGGAGAGCTTTGGAGAGCCTCCTAAAAGTCGGAGAGGATATAAGAACAGCTCTCGAACTTTTCGGAGAGTCTCCAACTTTTCCGAGAGGATTTAAGAACGCACCCTAAGAGTACCGGGTTGAGCATCTATCCGTTTTTGTTTCGCTCTGTAAAGAGCACTTAGGGTTCCCTGTAACAAGACGGCAACGTCTGTAGGGCCTTCCCTATCAAAATAATAAATTCTACTACTACTACTACTACTACTACTAGTACCGGCACAACATGTGGGGCCTGAACTCCCACCAGAACAAGAAGAAAACCAGGGAGTAGTACAATACTCCCTGAAGAAAACCATAATAGGGTGAGGCAATGTAAAGACTTTAAGAGAAAAAAGATCAGGTATTGTTTTTTCATTTGTCAGATTGTGTTTTGTTCCTGTGTCATGTTTCCTTGCCTTTCCTTTTTTTGTTGAGCTTGAAAAAGTACGTGCTGAGTACTGTACTCCCTGCATGCTTACAACTGAAAAAGTGTGAAAGCCGAAAACTGTGTACCGTGATCTTCTTTCCTCAATGTTCACCCTCCAGTCAGCTGCTACTTGCACCGAGAGGCGCACTAGAGGGCAATCATTCTCTTCACTTTCTTTGCCCGCTGCTACCACTAGATATGGCATGTTCTCCATTTCTTTCCTTGGCGCTGATAGGTGGAATTCTCTGCCTGTCTCGTGTCGTCAGGTTGAGCATCTATCCGTTTTTGTTTCGCTCTGTAAAGAGCACTTAGGGTTCCCTGTAACAAGACGGCAACGTCTGTAGGGCCTTCCCTATCAAAATAATAAATTCTACTACTACTACTACTACTACTATGGCTGCGCTGACCCCTGACAAGTCGAGCTATATACAGATAGTGCACGGATTGGTCCTCGGAAGAATATTTTTCATAATCCCCGCGGCGCTGCGCGCCTTGGGGATTATGAAAAATATTCTCCTCGGATCCGTGCACTATCCATATCTCTCGCTTGCGTACGGCAAGGGAAACTTGCCATATCGCCGATTTCCCGATCCCGTTTCCATGGCGACTACAGGTGATGACGCACATTCTGCTTAGCTCCGTGAGATCGAGAGAGAAGGTCGATCACTGCAGAATTGTGTCATTTTCAGTTGTCTTCTTGCATTCACGAAGTGAAAGAAGTACTGTGTTCAATGCTGTTAGTGCCGTGAACTGTTTATCAGTAGTCCTCTCCGTTGTGTACTGGGACGTGACACCGACAGGGGAAAGCTGAAGTGCGGAGACGTTAGCTGGCAAGCGAAAATCGTGACGAACCAAGTGCTGAAATCTTGGTTGGGACAAATCAAACGTTCAGCATTTACCTCAACCAAGGACCATGCCGTTTGCTCTTTCCACTTCCTGAAGATGGATGCGCTGCCTGCTGGAGACTCTCCTATCTCTCGTAACATCTTCTGAAGCCAGGTGAGACGACGAGTAGCGGAGATTAGCGAACGAAATAATGTCGTATTTTTTGAAATTTTTGCTGAACATATCATATGTCGAATTGCGCATCACAATATTGCAAAATTGCTCCTGTGCATGCAAGTGGATTTCATTGCACTTCTCAGTTTGGGAAATGCTCTATTATGACAATTCTCCGTGTGAGTGCACTAGCCCTGAACAGACATGTAGGTGAACCGTTTGTGGTGTCTCATAGCCTACCTCACGACCTTCTGCTTTCTTTCTTCCGGCATCACTTGTATCTTGCAGGTATATCATCCCGTGACGACCACATTGAAGTCTGAATTTGAAGTGTGAAGATGCTTCAGCAACCACATCGTACTTTTCCATTGCTTTCATTGTGCTTCTACTGTGCATGTGTGTAACTTGTGGGGTAAACATGTGATGACATTGTATGCTGGCGACACGGTCAGATGTTCATGCGTCTAACGTACACCTGCATGTTATGCATTGAAAAGGGTTTGCCACTTGCGATCCTGGGACGAGTATCAGGTCCGCTTTGTCCTGTGTGGGCTGTATCAGATTGCTGTTCACTTCTCTATCTGTTGGATATGTGACTTTCTGCAAGTTTCTGGTGTATGATGGCCACGTCCTTGCTTGTCACTTTGTATGATATTACATTCTGTGTTCGCTGCTTCCATGGCATGGTCTGCAAACTGCAATCCTTGGGCAAATGTCATGTTTGCTATGTTGTGCTTTGGCTGTCAGCTTGTCTACACGCTGTAGTTGAATTATTTTTGTTTCACAACTGACTTCCTCAAGTACGGTGGCCACTGCTTTGCATGGCATTATACATGAAGAATTAAAACGCCGATGAAATTTTTCACAGCATCTGTCGCACTATACCATGCCCTCTACCCCACGCCGAAAATGAATCGCCGCCGAAATGTCAAAAATCGTGAAGTGCCGAAATTTTGCAGCGCCGAAATTTTGTATATTTACAGTAACCCGGTTGGCAGAGTCCCGGTCTTGCGACCATTTGAACCGTATTGCCAACCGGATTATGGTTGTAGTCAGGAGCACTATGCGTCCCCGCCTTGTAACATACTGTCAAAATCGAAAAACATGTTAACTAAGTCATGTATATGTATCGTACGAAATGCAAATGCCGTCCATGCCGAAACTGTTTCACCTCCATACAAATACCCCCTAGTACTATACCCACACCCCGTCCATAACATAATTTGTATACCCTAACGACGTGATCGTGTGCAGTATATCGCTCTGTCCGCTTGGTCCCGCACGCATGGGTACCTCTGCACAACGGATAGTCATACAGTCGAGAGCAAGAGTTCATAAACTCTTGTCGAGAGCCTTCGCTTGAAGTGTCTGTTCTTAGTTGCATACACTTGCTTGTAGTAATGTGCTCTTCCAACCAGGGAGTCGTATAGACTATACGACTCCCTGCTTCCAACACTACAGTCGTGTGGACTTGGTTACATGACTGTTTAGTATTCATGTTCCGAAGGTAGTGACTTTACTCCCTCGCACCCAGACGCTGATTTTTTGGAAACAAGTTTCTATACTTCCGATGGGAGAATCCGACATGGCAGTGCATTTCGGCGTGGCCAGGTCAAATTGTAGAATATCGCATCGAGTGAATTGCTTTATCTGAGAGAGGAGATGTTCGTGCCCTTGAGACCCGAAGTCCCGTTTCCATACGACAAAATTTAGGAGCTCTGCGCTCAGCGCTTTTTCAGGGTATGAATTTCGGGTTGTTCTGGTCGGGTCGCAGCGTCGCGGACTATTCCATCGTCTTCAGCGTCGAAAAACTACTGGTCATGTGAAATTACAAGGCGGTGAGACGCTTTCGTCTTCCTCTACGAGCGAATTTGTTCTGCGCCAGCATACCTAAGTATGCAATTTCGTACGCGCAGTTCGAGTGACGAGGCGTGTGCACTGTACACTGTACTGCATGCACGGACTGTGCGGTCGTTCTCGATTTTCTCCCATCACTCCCATTCATTTCTGTTTCCAGCAAAAGTCCAAGTAAGTTGGCGCACTTCAAATCACTATAACTCAAGAATGGCTGGGCCGATTCGAATAATACTTACAGATTTCCTATGTACTACGCCTGGGAGAATCGAATGAGACCAAAATCGAAGCGATCGGAGCAAGTTTTGGAAATTGGGTTTAGTCACTACCGAAGGTCTTCCGATGAGACACACTGATTGTGACGTCGTGATGCATTCCATTATCGCATGTTACATACTTATAAGTTTACTACTCGCTGTGCCTTGCACGCCGCGACACACTTGGACTATGCATGCCTTTTCCGTGTGATGCGTCGTAGACCCGGGTGCTCGAATCAGAAACGATTTGACAGGTGTGCAATTTCTCATCTGTAAATCTCAACAATGTCAGAATATACTTTTGGAGAGGCGATGGAACAGGGAAGAGAGTCTGGCTTGACCCACCCAGCAGGAATTCAGAACCTGGGTGCGCTACAACACAAGCTACAGTACGCAGTAAAATTGTCGTATTTCCTTCGGATTTTTTATTTGAAAATGGGGTGCTCGAATCAGAAACAGCGAACTCGTCAGATCGTCTCCGATTCAAGCACACGGGTCTGCCATCGTCTACGCTTGGTGTGGCAGTTGAGGGCAGGGAGTAGTAACTTAGGCTGTGTTTACATGAGAAATTTCAACCCGGGTCGAGTTCAGCCCGGGTTGAAAGTCTGTACGATAGACAAAAGAGGTGAGCGTTTACATGAAGACAGCTGACCCGGGTCAAATACTGATATGCCGCCAAAAGTCCACTTCTACAGTTCCGTATAGTCACGTGAATCCTTTCGCGCGAAATTTGCATCTGCAGCGCTGTTCAAACCTGGCGCGAGATACGCACAGAAGTACGTTTGTACGATTTTCTTGACCCGGGTTGATTTCAACCCTCCCCTTGGGGGGAGGGTTGAAATCAACCCGGGGCGAAATTTCAACCCGGGTCAAGCGCAATGCGTCATGTAAACGCGCCATTCACTTTGTGCACATGGCGGGTTGAAATCTGACCCGGGTCGAACTCAACCCGGGTTGAAACGCTTCATGTAAACACAGCCTTAGGCTGTGTTTACATGAGAAATTTCAACCCGGGTCGAGTTCAGCCCGGGTTGAAAGTCTGTACGATAGACAAAAGAGGTGAGCGTTTACATGAAGACAGTTGACCCGGGTCAAATACTGATATGCCGTCAAAAGTCCACTTCTACAGTCCTGCATGGTCACGTGAATCCGTTCGCGCGAAATTTGCATCTGCAGTGCTGTTCAAACCTGGCGCGAGATACGCACAGAAGTACGTTTGTACGATTTTCTTGACCCGGGTTGGTTTCAACCCTCCCCTTGGGGGGAGGGTTGAAATCAGGGAGTCGTAAAAGCCCGGGAGAGGACACGGCACACATTCCCAGAAAACATCTTTGCCTCGCGCTGCCGGGGAACGCTGCCAGGGAACGGTGTTGCGAGGCAAGGAAATTATTATTTTCGAAAATTGTGATGTGTTCTTGAAATACTAATTGGGACATTCTCCGATTTCTCTTAGAGCACGGAGACGATTGCTCCGTCGAGTCTTCTGATCTCTATTTTCATCCTCATCTTCCAGCTGCCTCACTCATTCTCTCTCAGTTTATCGAAGTTAATTTATTCTGAGGCGATGGAAATGCAAGACAAATCCCTAATTGTACTTCACTTTTATTTGAGTTGGGGTGAACGAAATGAGATTTGTGGAAAATGACGCCACTTCCCGTGTTAGCCGCTGGTCGTATCATACAGCCCATATTTCATTGCAGGTGATGGGCCAACGTTCGTGTTGAGATCCGCTGAGTTTCCTCGTACTCGTGGAGTTGAATTTGTGGCAGAAATTGCACTGAATTGCAGTCAAATGGTTGTGAATGAAACGAGATTTGTGGAAAATGACGCCACTTCCCGTGTTAGCCGCTGGTCGTAGCATACAGCCCATATTCCATTGCAGGTGATGGGCGAACGTTCGTGTTGAGATCCGCTGAGCTTCCTCGTACTCGTGGAGTTGAATTTGCGGCAGAAATTGCACTGAATTGCAGTCAAATGGTTGTGAATGAAACGAGATTTGTGGAAAATGACGCCACTTCCCGTGTTAACCACTGGTCATATCATACAGCCCATATTCCATTGCAGGTGATGGGCGAAAGTTCTTGTGGAGATCCGCTGAGCTTCCTCGGCGTACTCGTGGATTTATGAATTTGTGTCAGAAATTGCAGTCGAGTGGACTTCTGTGCGTGTGTTGTGAGTAAATCGCGACGGCTCCCTTCCTTCAGCATCGTCAAAACGCAACATAGAGCATTATTACGCACTCGTTCCATGATTCATGATAATGCCTGGATTCTTTTAAAAACAATCAATGTGTGTTCCCTATCTATCTACATTGTACATGGTTGCAGGTCGTTATTTATAAATCTTGATAATTTCAACACTTTTCTACTCGTATACTGAGTACGCGGTGACTTGAGCCGTTTAGGAAACGGAAGTCTTGGCGAGTGTACAAAAGGTAAACCTATCATTTGTACTTCATAACGGAATTGTGCACAAAAATGCACACACACGTTCGCGCGCACACACACAAGCACACACACAAACACTGTACAAACACACACAAAAGTACAAGCACATGTGCACATACACACGCCTCCCCCCCCCCCCCCACACACACACTCAACTCCCCACCCCTGTACTGAGTCTGACAGACATACAATCATGTTTATCCTTCCTTCGCCACCAGTTTCGGATAATGGTGTCAAAAACGAGTTGTAAAATATTGGTATTTTAGGACTCCCTGCCCTGAAGACAAGCACAGCGCCGTGGATCGAGCAGATCCGGCCGCGCCGGCCTAGCGTGCTTCACTTTCTGGCCGAGGCAAACATCGTCCGCGTGCGCGCATCCCGTGTCCTCTCCCGGGCTTTTACGACTCCCTGGTTGAAATCAACCCGGGGCGAAATTTCAACCCGGGTCAAGCGCAATGCGTCATGTAAACGCGCCATTCACTTTGTGCACAAGGCGGGTTGAAATCTGACCCGGGTCGAACTCAACCCGGGTTGAAACGCCTCATGTAAACACAGCCTTACTACTTCATTTTTGAGAGAAAGATGGTCAGTGGAGCCGCAGATTCAGCAGGTCTTTGGCAGCACCGTACAGGAGACCCATATCCTCGAATCAAGGACCCAGCAAAAAGTGGGTCGCGAGTATTTCAAAAAGTGTTTACCGGGCAGCGCTGAAATTTGGCATACCGTTAGCAGGCCGTATGTTGATGGTATTTGTGAAAACTAAACGAAATCGGAACAAGTTTAGGTACAATTTCAGGGTGTTTCTGTTTTGGTAGAGGAGACGGCTCGATACCGGAACGTTTTGACAGCCAAATTTGTATAGACCCAAAACGATCATCAACGTTGATTTTTGTGGAAGGAAACTGGCATGTTGAAGTTTGCTCTGGGGCCAGAGTCAATCGAACTGAGCCACTCCTTTGTGTTGACCCATTGCCTCCAAGTTGCCCAATTTTTCGCTTCAAAAAAGTTCAAATCAGAGGTGGCTCCAAACCGGACACGTTTTAGAGTGCCCGTCAAATTCACTCTGGGTCTGAAATTAGGTAATTGCTATCGCTCCACGACGGCCAGTACAGAGTAACAATAAGCCTTGTGTGTGCTTCCATTAGTTTTGATTGGTATGCGGTGCTTTATTGTCGAGAGGCGAGCCGCTGTTTACCTGCGACAAGAAGTTGATTTTTCGAAAGTCGTAAAACTCAAGTCGCAGTGCGAAGCAACACGTCAAAAACTCACCTGCTTGATATGGCGCTTCTGGTCATCGCAGAGCCATGAAATTTTGGCTCGGAGTATAACACATCGTAGTCTCACTGTGACATATGTTTTCTAATCAAAATACCAAGAGAGAAAGTGAATATTGAGTCCGTTCCGGTTTGCAACCTATTTCCTATTTGAAACCGTCGCCTCTACCCTGTGTCTCATTCGAGCACCCGGGTCTATGCACCACGTGGCTGCTGTTATTTGAATCTCTCGTGCCTATCTTTCTGGATACAACTTATTGTTTTCCGTTCTGTTCTGGCGGTTTTTTGGTCTTGCCAAGACGTTGTCAGCCAGTCAGTTTTGTTTGTCAGAAAAGTAATGAAAGTTGATGAACACCTCTGAAACTCACTGTCCCAGTCGGCCTCATTTCCAATGGTAGCAGAGGATGGTTTCTCTCAGTAATTAGAGTGATGGACAGTACTTCAGTCGAAGGCGCGTCAGATCCCGCTCCAGGTAGTTCGGAAGAAACTGCGGCCACGTCAAAGGACGGACAGGCGACGTGCAGTGGAAACCAGGAACAGCAGGTTCCTGAAAATGGTGCACAACAGGACGTCGTTTCAAACGACGACGAAGTAGAGTCGAGCGAGGAAAATTTGAGAGTTCTCAAGACTGTGGCAAAGAGCCAGTTCACGAATGCTCGTCGTGGGATCTTGAGCAAAATAGCCCACGGCCAACATGTCTCGAGTGCCGAGTTAGATGCACTAACGGGGATACACCAGCGTGCAACGAGCGTCATTGGCGATCTCCTGAGCTTGTTCGCGAGCACCGTGGACAAACAGGAAATCAAGGAACGCAGGAAACTGATTTCCGAGCTGGAGAAACTTGAGGAGCTGTATTCTGATGCTACGGAGAAAGCAGCAAGTGTTTTGTACAGCACTCAACAGCAACAGGAGCCACAGCCGATCGTCTGGGATACTGGCCCGGGTTTGCACCACGGTGCTGGATTCTCCCCGCTCCCTCTTCCATCTAGCGAGAACACAGTGCCTGGTAGTTCAAGCATCGGCAGCAGCAGCATGAGGACGGAGAAACGAGTCGTGGATGGTAACTCACCAGGCAACGCCAGTGCTGTGAGCGTATTGAGTGTGGGGTCTGCTATGTCAGCGGGGACTCCGGGAGCACGAGCTGTGCAATTTACCCAACATGCCACAGCAGGTGAAAGGACCGAACCATTGCTCACTGGCGCAAGAAGTCTGAGGCATGCAGCCAGGTCCTTCGTTCCGAGTTACATGGACTCGGGTAGTGCACCGCAGTGGAGTGAGCATCCCAACACTGCGTTCCAGCCGCCAACTGCCACAGCGTCACCTCGGGCGGCGCACAGCACACCGGTTGTTGCAGAAACCAATCAGTATCAGAATGCTTGGGCGCATCTCCAGAAGATTACTATCCCAGTTTTTGACGGAGACAAGCGCTGCTTCCAGTCCTGGTGGGCCGCATTCTCGACTTGAATTGACACGGCACCAGTCACGGCAGATTGCAAGATGTTGCGTTTGCGCCAGTACCTGCAAGGAGAGCCGTTGCGTGCCATTGACAGCTTCGGATATTCAGCTGCTGCGTACAACGCGGCCAAAGCTTTGCTGCTGCGGAAGTATGGCGGTGAACGGCGGCGTATTGCAATCTATCTCGAGGAGATCGAGACCATGCGACCAGTCCGGCATGGCAAGGCGAAAGACCTTGAGCAGTTCTCTGAGGTCTTAGCAGTAGCTGTGGTCAACCTGGAAGACGCTGGTCGCGCTGCTGAGCTTGGCGCAGGCTCCTTTTATACTACTCTGCTGCGGAAGCTGGACGAGCAGATTGTACGCTACCATCGATGGCGCTACGATCGGTCTCTGGCGGAGTCGGTGCACGGTCTGCTTGAGTTTTGCACATTGGAGGCAGATTTCCTGGTTACTGCATCCGAAACTGTCAGCGGATTCGGTACCAGCGGCAGGAGCGACTATTCCCGCACAGGTCGAGACCATCGCAGTGAACGGCCTAGGACGCTAGTGACCAGCAGTCAGCCTCAGTCACAGTGTGCATCCTGCGGAGGCCAGCATAGAGCTTGGCAATGCGTTGCCTTCAAAGTTCTAAGCCCCAATAAGCGCTGGAAGCTGGCGAAGGAAAAGGGCCTCTGCTATCGTTGCCTCGACACAGGGCACAGTGGACAGGATTGCTCATGGGGTCGCGAGTGCGGGATCGGCGGCTGCACCAAGGTACACCACCGACTCCTACATGGTCCGAACAAGCAAGCCAGTCCGCCTGCTCAATCTTCGAACGACAGTCAGCAACAACAGTCAGCAGCCTCAGCCTCCGAGGAGGACGAGTCGCGCACAACGCTCTCTACCGCAAGCACTGCTACCCCAGCCGTGGCCATGCGGACAGTGCCAGTCCTGCTGAAGCACAACGGGGCGGAGCTGAGAGTAAATGCGTTGCTAGACGACGCAAGTACGAACTCATACGTCAGCTCGCATGTTGCGAGTAAGCTCGGTCTTGCTGGAGAGCAAGAGGATCTGACGGTAAAAGTGCTCAGCGGCCGCACAGAGGTCTTCCGCACGACCTCCGTTTCCTTGAACCTTTCCAGTATAGACCGCCGCATGTGCATGACAATGCATGCCTACACTGCCGACTCAGTGATCGGAACCAGCGGCACGGTCAACTGGCAGCATAAGAAGCAGCAGTGGGCTCACCTGCTCAACGTTCCCTTCCCAGCACTGGAGAAGCGCCGCCAAATTGACGTTCTGGTCGGCCTGGACTGCGCCGAGCTGCATAGGTCGCTGCAGGAGATCCAGGGTGGCCCCGGCGAGCCAATAGCCCGACTTACACCTCTCGGCTGGACCTGTGTCGGGCGCGTCAATCGCAGCAAAGCAACGGATCCCGTCACCCTGTTGGCTGAGGCAGTGCCACAGGACGTCGGGGACAGTCTCGCACAGCTGTGGCAGCTAGAACAATACAACCGAGCTGAGCCACAACAAGCCATCCTGTCGGCGCAGGAGAAGGAGGTAGTGCACGCTACGAAACAGTCGCTGCAGCTCGTAGACGGACGCTACGAGGTTGGCATTCCATGGTGCGATGGACCACCTACGCTTCCTGACAACTTTCCCCAGGCCATGAAGCGTTTACGTAGTACGGAGATGCGACTGGCGCGCGACTCGGATGCAGCAGCAGCCTACAGCAGCATCATCAAGAGCTATGTCGACAAAGGCTACGTCCGTGAGGTTGCCAAGGACGAGTTGAAGCCTGGTCAGCAGTGGTTCCTGCCCCACTTTGCCATACTTCGACCAGACAAAGCGACAACAAAGACCCGGATCGTATTTGACGCATCGGCGAAGTATGAGGGCACATCTCTCAACGACACGATGCTTCCAGGGCCGAAGCTACAGCGGCAACTTCCTAGCGTTCTGACCCGTTTTCGCCAGAAGCCAGTAGCCATCATTTGTGACATCGCAGAAATGTATCTGTGCATCGGACCGGCAGTATCACCGATTTCTATGGCGTGACCTGGATGACACGGCGGCTCCGCGAGTATATGAATTTCAACGACTGGTTTTCGGAGCTAACGCATCGCCATTCTTGGCGCAGTTTGTATCCCACGAGCACGCTAGAGCCCATCAGCAGCAGTACCCGTTGGCAGCCGAAACTATGCTTGCGTCAACGTATATGGACGACTCCATGGATTCTGCTATGGATGACGTCGAAGGCGTAATGCTGTACGAGCAGTTGTCGGAATGCTGGCAGGGAGCTGACATGCATGCCCGAAAATGGCTCTCGAACTCCAAAGTAGTCATGGAGAAAGTGCCCAAGGAGGATCGAGCAAGCCAGATCGACCTCGACTCTCCGCAGTTGCCAAGCGTCAAGACACTTGGACTGCTGTGGTCGGCCACGACCGACACCTTTGCGTTCAAGCCAACAGCACCAGGCCAGCAGCGCATCACCAAGCGCTCATTCTTGAGTGCGACAGCTAGTGTCTTCGACCCGCTGGGGTTCGTCTCCCCGTTCATCATGAAGTCACGCATGTTGGTGCAGGACATGTGGCTACAAGGCATGGACTGGGATGACCCGCTCCCTGATGAGCTCAATCAACGCGTAACCGGATGGTATACTGATCTAGCAGCGCTCTCCCGTCTCAGCATCCAGCGCTGTCTGCAAGAAGTTAATGCAGGCAACCCCGTCAGTAAGCAGATTCATGTGTTCGCTGACGCGTCTGAAGGCGCCTACGGCGCTGTGAGCTATCTGCGCTGCACGTATGAAGACGGCCATGTGTCGACCGCTATCATCGCAAGTAGATCCCGTGTCGCTCCCACCGTAACTGTTTCAATTCCCAGGCTAGAGTTGTCAGCTGCTGTAATTGGCATGGAACTAGCAGTTTGGGCATCTGACATCCTCAGTCTACCGGTCCACGACACTGTCATCTGGACAGACAGCCTCAACGTCCTGTACTGGGTTCGGAACCGTGCGCGGAACTTCAAGCCATTCGTTGCAACGCGAGTAGGTGAGATCCAGCCACACTATTCCCAGTCAATGGCGCCATGTGCCGACGAAGGAGAATCCAGCAGATGTTTTGTCCCGTGGTTCGTCAGCTGCGGCTCTCATCGATGATGCGCTCTGGTGGTTGGGTCCCGACTTCCTCCGCAAAGGCGAGGATGAGTGGCCGACAATGCGTCTCAGTGAGCCAAGATCTACTACTCACCTGGAGCAGAAGAACCACGCAAAGTCTGTCCAAGCACCGGTTGCCTTGGTAGCCGTTACAGCTCCTGACGCCGAGCTACCCTGGTTACTCGACCCGACACGATTCTCGAGTCTCAATCGTCTTCTCCGACAGCGCGCTTGGGTGACGCGCTTCGTGCAGAATTGCCGCGTGCCAACTGAGCTGCGACACACCGGTCCGCTATCTGTAGACGAGCTCGAGAGCAGCAAAATCAGTATCATTGCTGGTGCGCAGGAAGAGGCGCTGGCAGAGGAATATCGTCTTGTGAAAGAAGGCAAGGCCATCCCCACCTCGAGCAAACTCGTTAAGCTGCGACCTATGTTGAATGATGATCAACTGCTATGCGTTGACAGTCGACTGCGAAACGCGCAGATACTCGAGCAGCCAGCCAGATGCCCGGTCATCCTGCCACGCGGGCACTGGGTCACTCAGCTAATTGTGAAGGAAGCCCATGAGCAGAGCCATCATGCTGGCGGAGTAAGTCACACGTTGGCTCTCTTGTCGCAGACGTATTGGCTGCTTGCTGGACGAGAGGAGATCAAAGCGTGGAAAAAGAAGTGTGCCCATTGCCAACGACAATCAGCGAAGCCAGGAATGCAGATCATGGCACCGCTACCGACCGTCCGTGTGTCTCTGCCCATGAGAACGTTCTCCCGAGTAGCAGTGGACTACGCTGGACCCTTCACCACCAAACAAGGTCGCGGAAAGCCGCGCGCGAAGAGGTACCTGTGCTTATTTACGTGTATGCAGTCTCGCGCGGTGCACTTGGAGATGGCCGTTAGTCTTGACGTGGATGGATTCATGAACGCCTTCATGCGGATGACGAGCAGGCGCGGTGTTCCACTACAGGTTGTGTCCGACAATGGCACCAACTTCGTAGGCGCTGCCAATGAACTGCGGAGGTTAGTGGCCGCGATGAATGAAGGCGTGGACCGACGATTAGCGGACAAGGGAATTCGGTGGTCGTTCAATCCCCCCGCTGCTCCTCACTTCGGTGGCGTCCATGAGGCGCTCGTCAAGTCAGCAAAGCGCGCCATCTATGCAATCCTGTCGGGCGCGGAAGTCAATGACGAGGAACTCCTGACCGCAGTGACTGGCGCAGAGGCACTACTGAATTCAAGGCCACTAACGTACCAGGCGGCCGACGCGAGAGATCTGCTGCCACTGACGCCCAACCATTTCCTGTATGGACACCAAGGCGAGCCATTTGTTCCCAGAGGAACGGACACCGTGGAGCAAGGCCATCGACAGCGCTGGCGGGTCATCCAGAGTCTGGTGTTGCAGGTGTGGAAGCGCTGGATGACCGAAATGCTCCCCCTGCTTCACCCGCGAGCAAAATGGCGCCAGCCGCAGCCCGATCTCGGTATCGATGATGTTGTGCTGATCGTCGACGCTGCTGCACCACGAGGCCAATGGAGGCTCGGCCGGGTAGAGCAGCTGTTCCCCGGAGTCGATGGGCGGGTCAGAGTGGTGCGAGTGAAGGTCGGTGACACTTCACTCGTCCGCCCCATCGCACAGCTGTGCAAGATTGCCAAGGATTGACTCTATGTGTGAGCAGCACATTTTTGCTGTTATCTCTCCTCATCTCTCTCCACTGCTTTCTATTCGGTTTATTTTTTTTATTCGGTCTATTTCTTTATCGTTTAATTTATTGTGTACTTGATTACATCTGGTTTAATCAATGTAGGGGAGGATGTTCCGAAGGTCTTCCGATGAGACACACTGATTGTGACGTCGTGATGCATTCCATATATCGCATGTTACATACTTATAAGTTTACTACTCGCTGTGCCTTGCACGCCGCGACACACTTGGACTATGCATGCCTTTTCCGTGTGATGCGTCGTATGCACCACGTGGCTGCTGTTATTTGAATCTCTCGTGCCTATCTTTCTGGATACAACTTATTGTTTTCCGTTCTGTTCTGGCGGTTTTTTGGTCTTGCCAAGACGTTGTCAGCCAGTCAGTTTTGTTTGTCAGAAAAGTAATGAAAGTTGATGAACACCTCTGAAACTCACTGTCCCAGTCGGCCTCATTTCCAATTCATGTCCTGGACATTGTGCACGCCTACCAAAAAATCGGACTGCACACCACTGCTCCTGCCATCCCCAAATGCAGTAGACACATACACACACTTCAAGAGTTGATCAGACTGGATCATTAGTGGTGCAGTTGTAGTCAATAGGCGAAGAGCACTATTTTTGACATCCATATAGCGATGTGCCCGGCTGCAGTATTTGCAGTCGAGAGATCATCGAGAGCCGTTCTTTTATTCTTCCAGTTTCTTCATTTTCCAAGAGAAATTTCCAAGAAGCAGCAGAAAATAAGAACACACCTCATGGACATTTTATGCCAATGTGTACCAAAGAGCGCACCCATCACAACTTGAAAAAGGAAGCATGGGAACCACACACACACACACAATTCTTGCCCATTACCAAAGGCGGTACTACAAATTACTATAGCAACTTGTGCTAGGACCGCACTAGTCAACAGCTTGGAAAGCTGAACAATGGACCGCCAACATAACCTGGTCTACGAAACACGGCTCTACAAATTGGCTTTGTTCTGGCCAGTAAATATGTGCATGTGTACACGTGTGCACACACACACACACACACACACACCATACCATGTATACGCCCGTCTCAAGAGAAGCACGCAAATCTGCAAATGCACTGGATGTGCATCCACAGATTTTCTCTTATAGCAACGATAGCGAACAAGATCTGAATGAGACAGATCGAGACTTGCGCCAGATAACTGTCTAATCCACACAACTGGCAACATCAGGCCAACTCACATTTCACTTGACAACCAATACTAACCTATGATTCTCAGACTGAATGTACTCATTCTTTAAAGTAAAAAAAACCAAAAATAATACCGGATGACATGTTAAAAGTTAAGACCGACACTTTCCAAGTTCACACAGAATGCGGCCCTACCATGGGAAAGCACAACGTACTCCATAATCTGCCTGCCCTCCTCATCATCTGGCCGGTCTTTGGTCATCAAATCCTTGATGCGAAAGCCAATATGTTGAATGTTCTCAACGACTTGCTCCGCAGAGAAATCAGGGTTGCCTATGTCAACAGTGCAGTGTCCATCGCCGTTCACTTCAAAGCGCCGCAGGAAACACGCCTTCTTCAGGACGTCTCTCATGTCCTTAACATTGTCTGCAACTAAGCCTTTCTTCGCAGAGGGTGTCTTGTCCCTCAGGATGTTGCCAAAACGCCTCAGGAATAGCTCCACTTTGCTCGTGGTAACATAGATACTACACAACTGCTGCTCGCCTTTGTTTACGTCAGTAAAGAACTTCGTCAAGTTGTCCTTCAACACAATCTGCTCGAAATCATCCTGCATTTCCTCTTGGAGAGGTCCATCGGTGAAGAGACCCACAGAGGATTTCTTTCCGAACTCGGGATACGGTAGGACAGATTGGCTGCTGACTGGCCGGAATTTGTCTTTCCTGTCTTTACTCTCTCCGATTAAACAATAGAACTTGACACGGATAGGATCAGCTTCGTATGCAGGCTCACGACATGCCCACAGCGCTCTCACAATACGCTCCGCATCATATGTGCCGGGAAAGTTGATCAGCTTGTGAATTGCTGTTCCACTTCTTGGCGTTTTGTCCACAGGCTTTGGAGGTTTCCCTGGCTCAGTTGTTCTAGGTGCAAGCTCCTTTCTGTGTTCAATGAGAAGACCTGCACACTGGCGAAATTGTACTGCATTTCGACCAGCTACGCAGTGTTTCACAACTCCGCGCAGCATGATCTACAAGTGGAGCATTTCAATTGCAAAACTCAATATTGAACTTCGATGATTCAGTATTTCACTTCAACAATCATACAATTTATTACAAGAGAGATGGCCATGTCATAATAAATTTATTACCGGTACGAGGTGATTTGTAAAAATTTTACATGGCATAATTATTATTTTACAAATCGAGTAAAATATCACTGTTGAGGACGATTGCATTCTTCCCATGAAGTGTTTTTGTTAGTTCGACAGACAAGTGAGTTGCCATTGTAACGAAGTTTGTAAGCATCAGCAGCGTTTAGCGGAATTGTTTTCTTCCACGGCCTTGTGAGATGTCAATCATGGATCGAAATTCGTGAATTTGTGGTCAATGAGGTAAAATATCCCTCAATGGTTGCTTGAAGGACGTCCAAGAGCCAGCGAGCATATTCTACGGCAGGTGGAAACCCTAGGCTGGTCACCGATGCCAGCATTGAGTCTGTCACACCGTCAAAGTAGCAGGGCTGAAGAAGAGATTATCCAAAAAGGTGAAGGTCAGAAACTGCAATTTTGACAAAAGGTGTCTTTCACTCACCTTTCATGAAAGGTGATTCAAATCCAAGTCCGAAGCTGCTGATGCTTATGGCATACAGGTTAATAATTAGCTGTTCAGTAGAGCTGCGTATGAAACTCAGCTTGCTACCTCAGAAGTGCTGGTAGAGATTCACGATGGCAAAGTGCAAATTCAGGAAATGGGACATCATGTATGTTGGGGGTTGACGGCGGAGCACCCATTGAGGGTGGTCTGCAGTCTTCTTCCAACACAGAGGTATTATGAATCAGGTGAAGGAGTCACTGCACTTGTCTTGGAGAGTATGGAAGCCCCAACATTGTCAGTATGTGCCGGTTAAATGCTCTGTGGCCCAGATGCACGAAGGCACCCTGTCGTGGGACGGCCGGCGCGCATCATGGATGGTATTCTGCTTACTGAGTGTGGTTATTTCACGTAAGAGGATGCACTGCAAGTTGAAAGAAATGGAGCAGCAAGATAAGGTCTGCGTTCTCATACTCTACAATGCCGGCAGGCGGTCAAAGATACCCTACCGTTTGGAACCGCAGTTGACGACGTACAGAAACCAATACGTAGGGCAACCTGCAAAACCAGTCTGCTTTCTCTGCATGTGACTTGCTTCAGATGTATCTTGATTTCCCATTGCAAGCTTATTGACACATTCAGGTCATATTTGTTGATGTTAGACCCTATTTTACTGACTTGTAAAATTTTGTACACACTTTTTCTGGGTGAAAAAATGCATGCAAAGCAACCCCACACTGTGTCTCTCATGTTTGTGGTGTTCGATCAAGAAGTCCATAGGTGGATAGAGGACATACATAGTGACAGAATAAGACCATGCACACTTCAAAACTCGCCAGGGCAACGGAATGATAGCCTTTTTTACTTTCATGTAAAATTATTACAAATCACCTCGTACGCGGATGTTTTTTCCACATCTTCATTTTTTGAGTTTACATTTTTTTGTTCTTCGAGCGCTAGTGATAACCAGGGAGTCGTAAAAGCCCGGGAGAGGACACGGCACACATTCCCAGAAAACATCTTTGCCTCGCGCTGCCGGGGAACGCTGCCAGGGAACGGTGTTGCGAGGCAAGGAAATTATTATTTTCGAAAATTGTGATGTCTTCTTGAAATACTAATTGGGACATTCTCCGATTTCTCTTAGAGCACGGAGACGATTGCTCCGTCGAGTCTTCTGATCTCTATTTTCATCCTCATCTTCCAGCTGCCTCACTCATTCTCTCTCAGTTTATCGAAGTTAATTTATTCTGAGGCGATGGAAATGCAAGACAAATCCCTAATTGTACTTCACTTTTATTTGAGTTGGGGTGAACGAAATGAGATTTGTGGAAAATGACGCCACTTCCCGTGTTAGCCGCTGGTCGTATCATACAGCCCATATTCCATTGCAGGTGATGGGCCAACGTTCGTGTTGAGATCCGCTGAGTTTCCTCGTACTCGTGGAGTTGAATTTGTGGCAGAAATTGCACTGAATTGCAGTCAAATGGTTGTGAATGAAACGAGATTTGTGGAAAATGACGCCACTTCCCGTGTTAGCCGCTGGTCGTAGCATACAGCCCATATTCCATTGCAGGTGATGGGCCAACGTTCGTGTTGAGATCCGCTGAGTTTCCTCGTACTCGTGGAGTTGAATTTGTGGCAGAAATTGCACTGAATTGCAGTCAAATGGTTGTGAATGAAACGAGATTTGTGGAAAATGACGCCACTTCCCGTGTTAGCCGCTGGTCGTAGCATACAGCCCATATTCCATTGCAGGTGATGGGCGAACGTTCGTGTTGAGATCCGCTGAGCTTCCTCGTACTCGTGGAGTTGAATTTGCGGCAGAAATTGCACTGAATTGCAGTCAAATGGTTGTGAATGAAACGAGATTTGTGGAAAATGACGCCACTTCCCGTGTTAACCACTGGTCGTATCATACAGCCCATATTCCATTGCAGGTGATGGGCGAAAGTTCTTGTGGAGATCCGCTGAGCTTCCTCGGCGTACTCGTGGATTTATGAATTTGTGTCAGAAATTGCAGTCGAGTGGACTTCTGTGCGTGTGTTGTGAGTAAATCGCGACGGCTCCCTTCCTTCAGCATCGTCAAAACGCAACATAGAGCATTATTACGCACTCGTTCCATGATTCATGATAATGCCTGGATTCTTTTAAAAACAATCAATGTGTGTTCCCTATCTATCTACATTGTACATGGTTGCAGGTCGTTATTTATAAATCTTGATAATTTCAACACTTTTCTACTCGTATACTGAGTACGCGGTGACTTGAGCCGTTTAGGAAACGGAAGTCTTGGCGAGTGTACAAAAGGTAAACCTATCATTTGTACTTCATAACGGAATTGTGCACAAAAATGCACACACACGTTCGCGCGCACACACACAAGCACACACACAAACACTGTACAAACACACACAAAAGTACAAGCACATGTGCACATACACACGCCTCCCCCCCCCCCCCCCCCCCCACACACACACACACTCAACTCCCCACCCCTGTACTGAGTCTGACAGACATACAATCATGTTTATCCTTCCTTCGCCACCAGTTTCGGATAATGGTGTCAACAACGAGTTGTAAAATATTGGTATTTTAGGACTCCCTGCCCTGAAGACAAGCACAGCGCCGTGGATCGAGCAGATCCGGCCGCGCCGGCCTAGCGTGCTTCACTTTCTGGCCGAGGCAAACATCGTCCGCGTGCGCGCATCCCGTGTCCTCTCCCGGGCTTTTACGACTCCCTGGTGATAACCATGGTACATGGTAACGTATCACACACGCCATTTTTATGTACATCCGGCCGGGATACCGGTACCCGGGCGCGGGGCCATAGCCGTGTCCAGAGCCAGGGAGTTACCCGGTGTCAAATGAATTACTTCGGACATTGTACCGAGTACACTGTATTGGCACATGGCGACATTGCATGTGACTACATGCCTATGACGAGTGCAGGGACGCCAGGGAGTAACAATAATCATCAAGAGTACATACTTCGAAGTGATTACTAGCACTCAACTTACAAGACAAGAGAGAGAGCGAGAGAGGGGGGGGGGGGGGGGGGGTAAGTCCGGAAGCTGTGTTCCAACTCCGAGTTTCACGTAGTCACGATCATTAGGCAAAACGTGTACGCGAAACTCGGAGTTGCAACCGGCACAGCTTCCCCACTCTCTCTTGTAATTGTATATTGTGAGGAAGGCTCTGCCCTATATGGGTATTGAGCACTCTTCGGACAGTGGTACACGCTACTTACTACAGTTCTTTTTATCTCTTTTTATTTTTATAACCTGTCGCCAGCAAATCCTATAATTATAGTAGTCACACGGCGTATGGTGTTCCTCTAGTCTATGATGGAGGCCTGGCACAATAATTATGTTGATTGATTGCATGATCTTGTAGCCTTGTGGAGCAAAGGCCATGGACGCCTGTATGACATGGTTCGCACACCGTGAACAATACTGACCCGCAACGCTCAATATGTACAGTGCGTTGTATTAAAGTAATAATAAAGTATTGAAGACGGGTACAAGCACTATTGTAGCACAGGCCATACAGAGCCACTGCCCAAAAATGAGACTCAACTATCCTTCACAAGGCGCGTGCACACACACATACAAGCGCGCTCCAGAAGAACACTCCGACGCAAGGATCACGATTATTCTGCACGGCACACCAGCAACCGCTGTTGCAAAACGTGCCAGAAAAAAAGACAATGCAGGTTACCAAAGCCCACGGTAGCATGCGCACATGCAGAAGCGTGGTTTGTCACGGTACGAAAAGGAGACTCAGGAAAGAAACCGAAAGAAATACAATTCCAAACAAACTATCCATAACAGCTATGTGCCCAGCACACTAGCATGAGAAATTGCATGAATATACGGTGCAGCATAAAGCAGCAGCTCCAATATATCAGCACAGCTGAGTTCTGCGATGATCGGTCAAGGTTATTATTTTCATGTTTGGTACTTCAAAGTACAATAATATGGTATGCGCCTCTGGAACTAGGAATAGCAACAGTGAAATATTGGCTAGTTTAACCTCAATGGCATGCGAGGATTTCCGGTTTGTGATTGCATGATGTGGTGATACTAATAGGGAAATAACTCAGCCCAGAGTACAGTACACAAGACTACTTTACAGTTCCTCGTCTTCAAAATTCTCTTCAGGGAAGTCTCCAACTGTGACAACTTTTGGCCGCTGGAAGACGCCATACTTGTCGTCGCACTCAAAGTACTGAACACCGTTGACACTGCACAATACACCCGGCACACAGAGCAACAAACCGATTCAAGCACACGTCACAGTACATGTGCAGTACTACGCAATGAAATCCGATCGGGTCAGTCAACTACGCGCCGGGCGTTGCGCAGTCCTACACTATTTGTAGACCTGCAAACACTGGGCTGCGAAATGGCGCAAGGCGCAAACTTGACTCACGCGATCAGATTTCATTGAGCAGCACCGTATATGAAGAAATGGAATTCCTCCTGCTGACTCCTCAGGTACAGTGCACACTGCACTGCAGCCCAGGACTTCTTGTGTGCCATAGTTTCATGAAACATCATGGAACTGCACCCGAGGAGGATTCCCTACTTCATTGGCCAGTATTGTATATAAACTTTAAAATGTAAGTTCTCTCTCTCTCTCTTTTCTCTCTCTCTCTCTCTCTCTCTCTCTCTCTCTCTCTCTCTCTCTCTCTCTCTCTCTCTCTCTCTCTCCCTCTCTCTCTCTCTCTCTCTCCAAAAGAAACATGAAAGGATTGCTTGAAGTAGCTGTACAACTATAACAGAAAGGCACTGGCCAGGACAAAGCACGAACCATAGAGCACTACTATGGCCACGACTCAGCTATGTTGCTCTTTACAGGATTTCTCATTCCCATTGAAAAGGTCTGTCAAACCATGCCAGTTTCACCCGCAGAGAAATAAGAATAGATAGATACCTGCATGGTCGGAAACTAAGAGGGTGAACAGATGTGCAACTCCAGTCTCGGGTAAGGTTACCCATACAATCAACTCCGAACTCATCAGAATAAGAAAGATACATGTACATGCAGCATTAGTGACTTCAACACAGAGCTAAGAACGAGAGCACTAGAGAACGGCTAACCTGCCATTATTCTTGCCCAATGGCTCATCGAGCTTCACACCAATCCAAAGGCATCCAGGCTTGAACTGGGTTTCACCTAAAGGCACCACCAGGTAAAACAACCAGAAGAAAGAGCTTATGTGATGTACATGTACTTCCTCCGAGAACTAACACTTGGCACGTGTTGTACGACGATAGAAGAGAAGAGGATTGACCTACATGTAATATGATCAGAAGCTTCACGGCACGCTAAAGCACAACATGCTAGAAGTATAAAACTCAACCCTACACTGCTGCGCACACAGTGGTATCTCAAGAAAACAGCGCAAAGAAAGTTACAGATGCTATCCCATTTGAGATGCAGACAGAGAGTAAGAGAAATCTGGAGAGAGAGAGAGAGAGAGAGAGAGAGAGAGAGAGAGAGAGAGAGAGAGAGAGAGAGAGAGACGAAGGCAGACAGAGACAGACAGAGACAGACAGACAGACAGAGAGCAAGCAGCATTCATCCATTGACAGGCCCAAAGTTCAAACGCTCAAGCACGGTCTTACCTATGAACATTACACTGCCATAACGAGTCGGCTTCTCCACTTTACACCGGTCTCCTACCTTCATACCAGCAGCTGCTTCCCTGTCAACAGCTAGCTCATCAACTTGCTCTGAGCCATCATCTGCAAAGCGGCCAAGCTTCATGCGACGCTTGAATGCTCGCACAGAGTCTGAACAATGCATACACCAGAGTGAAGACAATCCTCAATAGGGGTAGTATGGACGCAAAATGGTCACATGCAAATGCACTAAAGGCTGATTCATACAGGTCCTACCTCGTTAGTAGATATCTCTGGGCCATCGAAAAAGTTATCTTATAACGAGACTTATCTTGTAGCAGGACTTGCAGCTTAAGGTGAAATAGGCACTACTTCGTACTTACCGGGGCTACCCTCGATACAACATAAATTATCGATGCTTCAATTCGTTATAAGATAATTGAAAATCTCCAACATAACTTTTCCTTGGATGCAAAGGATCGTCCATATTCACAAATACATAGACATAATACGTTTCCTCTTTCTGCTTTATCCTACGTGTTTTGGCCTTGGTTCTGCAGGGTCAATATTATCTTATACTGAGGGTTTGGCACTCCAGGGACCTGAGCAAAGGGTCGTTATAACGGATTTTATGTACTAACGGATTATGTTGTATTGTAACCGGACCTGTAAACAGTTGTATAGACCACGTTTCTCCAGGGGATTTCAGATTTCCATTTACTAACAGGGTTTATGTACTAACCGGACTCGTTATAATGAGGGAGGACCTGTATTTCATTTCGAGTACGGGAAACACGTCGCGTCGCGAAAAAGTTGATCTGAGCTCAACTATTTCGCGTACGGGAAAGCCATCGCGCGATGACTTTCCCGTACAACCTTGACAGCCGCTTGGTTACTTGCACGTGATGCCCATTACTCTGAAGCATTTCGATAGTACATGTATTCATACCGTGGCATTCAAGCTTTCTGTCTGGTCCCACATATCCAGGTTTTGAAGAAAACAACATTATCCGTACAGTAGTATGGTGAATCATGGCACATCTACAGAAGCATAATTATTGAAATAATTATGCACTGCAAGGGTATGCAAGCTCAGCACTCGTGATTGACAAACATTGTCCGCAGAGAGCCGGCCATGAAGAAAGAGCATGGGCAGTAATGCCCCGGCAGGGCTCTGACCTTCTCTCTTTTCATAGTCCTCCTCTTTCATTTCCACCTTCTCCACCTGTGACAGGTCATTGAGCTGCTGAGCGGTCTGATTGGGATCCTTGTCAACAACCTGCAGTAGTCAATGAAAAAGCAATCCTAGGTTAAAATATATACAGTACAATCATTACAGAAACGGGAATGGCATGTAATGGAGTGGCACCACAGGGGAGATACAAGCCCTACAAATCCTACCCACAGTGGCATGTGTGTATAGCCACATGTACCACTCCCGGGCGCACGGAATGCTGGTCTTCATAGACAAGTCGTCTTTCTACACAGGTCCGAACGGTCCGGGGCTGGAGATGACAGCTTTCCCAAGACAGTGGGTCTTCCACTGCAGTGGTGCAAACGCACCAGGTGATCAACATACACACTGCAAATTACAATCAGGACTTTCATTCTAGAACCTAGGCGGGATACAGGTTTACGTTCAGAACAATACCAGCACCAGCAGTATCCGTGTGAACACATACTTGCAGCCTCATTCCATTCAGTGCACCGTACGCTGAAAGCGACTTTGATCCATCGTCAAGGGCAGCTACAGGTGCATCATCTTCTGTTCTCAAGTGAAGATTCTGAAAGGCTGCCGGTGTGCCAACAATGAGTTCAAGCTTGTTCTACAATATATGGGCACACGCAGACAGACGCAGACACACACACACACACACACACACACACACACACACACACACACACACACACACACACACACACACACACACACACACACACACAAGCAGATATGGAAGGCAAGTACTGTTGGCAGCTGCTGAGGTGACAAAGTCGGATTAGGCCGAGCAGCGTCGGCAATGTAAAAGAACAGCTAGAACACCCTGTAAAAAAAGAAGAAATTATCGTGTCCGTTCCCGAAGGGAACTCACGACGGCCGCTAACATCCGTCCTCACCCTGTCCTATACTGTAAAGTGAGAAACCTTCGCTAGAGACTACAATTATTATAAATCTCTTACTGTACAAGTACAAATTTTCGTTTGGAATTAACTTTCGCTATGTTCGTTAGCGGGCACGAAATAACTAAAGTTTGTACCTAAGTTTTTTTTCTGAACGTTCGGGGTGACAGCCTCAACCAAAAACGAAATCTAGTACGTATATAAACAAGCCTGCTGGTGGAGTGAAATAACAAAAGATTTCGTGAACGAAAATTTGTACTTTACAGTATCAAATAAGCAAAGATTATCGTGTCCAGGGAGAATACAAAAAAGTAGCGCCCAACGTGGGGCTCGAACCCACGACCCTGAGATTAAGAGTCTCATGCTCTACCGACTGAGCTAGCCGGGCTGCATACTTCACAATGACACATAATCCATCCTGTATCGGCAAGAGTACATAACCCCCCAGAGTGTGCAACTCGACTATGGGTGCTGTCCTGACCAGGGAGTCGTAAAATATTTTACGACTCCCTGGTCCTGACAGAATTTCAAGTTGACGTCATTTTGATGATGCAATGCGCACTGTACACGGATTATCAGACGAATCCGGAACCTGTGGTTGACCGAAGCCGATCTGATCCTGTACAAATTATTGCAAAGTAAAACGTGTGATGAGTTGACACCCGTACACATGTTGTAAATCACTGGTGCAAGGAGCATTGCGTCATAAATAATGACGTCAACTTGAAATTCTGTCGGGACAGCAGGGTATGTGGGAGTTGCACACTCTGGGGGGGGGGGGGGGGGGGGGGTGATGTACTCTTGGTATCGGCAAGAGTCCATAATCCCCCAGAGTGTGCAACTGGGATGGGGTTGTGGGACGGAGTAATCCGCGATGTACGTCATTTTTTGGGTCAGACTTGCGTCATTCCGTCGACGCCGTCCACCACCCAAACACACTTCCCCTACTCATGATGTCACACTATGACGTGCAACACGGATTTCGCCGTCCCAGATCGGATCAGTGACTCTTGGTATCGGGCATTGAATTTGTAGTGATGAAGGTCAGACATCCATTCTGTGCGACACCGGCAAGCCGCTGCAACAGAGTAGGAAAGCTGTTGATCTGCTTCCCAGGAAGCTACTCACCATTTGCGCACAATGAAAGTAGGGATCTCAGCGCGTGAACTGCGCAGCCAGTCTGCGCAGGTGAGATTTTCGATCCCAAACGCGTCCAGTGCAGAAATCGTGGAAAAGAACATTTTTTTCGAAATAAATCAAGTTGAAGAAGACAGTAGAAATGGCTGAATATTGCGTCCAGGAAAGCACGTTCTACAGCCATCTCCAAGCTACCTATCTCCCAGACACTCTCTCAGAGGAACTATGGAGGGTCAAAGAGCACAATCTTTCACTCTTGGACGCAGCGTGAACACCTCTTCTACTGAGCGCGATGTCTTCTCTCCGAGTGATAATGGCGGCGATGTTCGCGATGGCTGATGCACTGAAAATCGAAGTTAGGACAATCTAACCGGAGAAAACGTCTGAATTTTTGACTGAATCCTCTCTGAAGTGGGTTCTTGCCGCATGGAAAATTATAGGAAAATCGACCGGGGCAATATCGCCGGTCCTTCGGCGGGAATTACAAAGTATGTTCGAACGACGATTCCGCTAGTGTCCACCGCGTCCCCTACTGGCCCTAGTGAGTAGTGTCGAAAATCGACCGTCGCAATTTTTCTGCTGTGTCCGCGAGCTGCACTCAAAACTCGATGACACAATGTATGCGCAAACACCCTGCGCACTGCACGCGCCGAGATCCCTAATGAAAGGCAACATTTCACCATCACTAGCATCAGTCCTCTGCTATGGATACTTCGCTGACCCTACTCCAGTGAGTCAAGTGCAATGATGCTACGTGATAGAACTGGAGGGTTCTGTATATTGGCCATGGCCAATACGCGTAAGGTGATGGTTCAATACAAGAGCTAGAGCGACAGATCTAGAGGGTAGTGTAAAACTACACAGGCAATACAACAGATACAATACAAAGCATTCGCCAGAACACTCTGTGACTCTGTATCCCTCTGTCTGTCTGTCTGTCTGTCTGTCTCTCTCATTACGCAATGCAGCGGTCACTCATAGCTGCAAGTGCAATGTTTTTTTGTTTTTTTTGTATTCTTTATTTAGAGTGGGAAGTCCAAAACAGGCCCTAGCCTAATAACAATGGTCCCACTAGTGAGGGAATGCTGTATATCTGTGCATAAGGATCAGTGAGTGTAACAGCAACTAGTAGGGAAAGAAAAAGAGAGAAGAAAAACAACTCAAAACAGGAGTTGCGACTTGCATAGGAAGAAAATAACGGAAAGAGCAGTGCATACAGCATTTATAAAGAGGCTTATTTATCTGGTAACCAAAAAGGCAAGAGCCATTGACTTAAAGCGATTGCGTTTTCTTTCTTGCCTGACCGCAGCGGGGAGCTGGGTCCATAAGATGGTCCCAGCATAGGTAACACGTTTGGCAAGATATGCAGTTGGGCTGGCTGGGACAATCAGTAAATTGCTGTGCCCACCACGAGTTTGAGTGGAATTACTGCGGCTGAAAAAGTTAGCGAACAACATACTGATGTTAGAGGAGTCATGGAGACAACGCCAGATAAAAACCAGAAAGTGCATGTTGGCGTATGTGGTCAATGTTTGGATGTTCATGCGTGTAAGAATATTGCTTGTGGGTGCCCCATCGTGGCCTAGCGCCTTGGCATTACAGCAATGAGAACCTGTTCTTGCACATCCTTGGTGTGTGGGTATTAAAAAAAAACATTTACTACAGGCTCTGGTAGAGGTCAATGCCATTCAGTACATGTACCTTGCTTCAAATAGTACATGTATCGGTGTTGCTCACCTTCAGCTCCGAAATTGTCAAATCCGTTGGAAATCGTCTCTCAGTGGAAATACTGCCACTCGTAGAATACACCATTAGGGCAACAGAAGCCATTCTGACGCAACGCTAGCAAAACCTGAGAGAGCTATGCAATTTTTCTGAAAGCTGGATAAGAAAACCAGAACTACAGCAGAAGGAAAGGCGAAGACAATCACAATCCACAATCTGTCCTGCTTTTATTTCTGCTGACACAATCTGTTTACCAAACACATTCACGTAGTTGACCGGCCGGCCATGATGTCATTCCCGCGGTTTTTCAAACAATGTCGTGCTTTTCTCCATTTCACAGGAAAATTTCGTCGTGAACATGAACTGAGCTGTACGTAATTCGTACGTAAAGCTGTTTGAAGTGTTTCAGATTTTGGATTTTGTTTTGAGGAACCAATTGTTTACAAATATTTTCAAGGAGACGTGCCTACTGGACCGCCGCTGTTTGCAGCTGTGTTTTAAGGAGGAATCTAGGAATCTAGATATCCTGAAGTGATGAACGCTGTGCCACCGCCTCCGTCACTGGGAGGGGCAGGGTATGGAGCATCTGGCTCGCAATTTCAAGGGCAGCAGCAGCATCACCATCAACATGCTCATGGCCAGGGCTTTCCTAGCATGCCACATTCATCTGGAGGTGGATCACAGAAGGAGCGATCTCTTAGATCAATATTCGGTGAGAGGGATATTACTATTTAAAATCGAAAATTAAGAGCAATTTTCTAAATTTCATTCAACACGACGTCTTCATACCAACACCTCATAAGAGAAGACGGGGCTTCTCAGTTCACGCCGAGCGTTGCGAAGTACTGGCCCGGCATAGACACTGAGCTATAGACTGGTGCCATGGTGCGGAACGCTCAGTTAGACCCAATTTCATTGAGTATGACGGACAACAGAAGGCTTGTGTCGCTTGGTGACTTGCAGCGCCTCCGGATCCTGGCAAGGGACCGTGCAGGGTGGAGAGGACTCTGTGCCGTCGTATGTTCCTCTTGACTGGATTACACAGAACGGATATATATGATGTCATTTGATTTATGTTTTTGGCAGAGCATTCTATTTCCGGCATATGCGAATATGTGGGTTGCCATTGTGCGGCTGACATTGCCGCGGAAATGCATAATAATAATAATAATAATAATAATAATAATAATAATAATAATAATAATGACTGTAAACTGTAGTACAGTCAACTTCGTTAATAACGACTGCGGATATAACGACAATTCGCGAATAATGACACTATTTCCATGCCCAGAGCAAAGTCCCATCTAACTGTAATACATATAATGAGACCTCGGGTATAAGGACACTTCGCGAATAAGGGCCCTTTTCTGATACCCCGCCGAGTGTCGTTATATATACATGTACTTTTGCTTTTGAATGGTGCCGTGACTATCAGTATAAACCAGTATATTATTACATGTATAGCCAACGCTATAACCGATCTCAACGTGTACAGTACTGGCCAAAGAAATCCAACACCTCATGAATGAAATAGCGCAGGGCGCTACGCAGCCCTAGCACTGCACTCGAGCGCGGTGCTACTTTATTCATGAGGTTGGATTTCTCTGGCCAGAACGTTACATGTCGAGTAGAACCCGGGTTAAACCGGATTAGGGATCGGAGCCCGGGGGGGGGGGGGGGGCACTTGGCACGTACATTGTGCGGGTGATCCTTCGGAGCCCGGGGGAGGGGGGGGTCACTTGGCATGTACATTGTGTGGGTGATCCTTATACCGGGATTTAATTTCCGGCCCAAGGGGGGGGGGGTCCCCCGTCGGTTTCCGAGGAAGCCGTAATTTTTTCGCTCCAAACTATTTTTCCGGGGTCCATCCACTCACAAGAATTCGTTTTGCACACCTTTTTGCCCATCCCTGTACAACTGAGTCCAGCTATGTCCGCACAGAGTTAGGTGGATCCCTAACCTGGGTTCTACTCTATATGTAGAAAATACAGTGACATGTACAGTAGTCGGCACTGATCCAGGGCTACAGCTTTGCACTGTGTGTCGGATTTTACCTAGCACAACTGTGCACGTATCACCTTATTAGTTACAAACTTACAATGGCATAATAACAGTGGCATACTCACTTTTCAAGGGTGGGATCAAAGCAATTTTTTGTTATTCCCATGGAGAATAGTGGAAGAATTCCGTGAAATGTACAGACTAAAAAATTGAAAGTGTTGTGCAAGATCACAGTTTGTGGACTTTATTTCCTGTAAATCACAAGATCCCGAGTTCGAGACCCACGCTGGGAGCAGGGTGCCTGTGCTCTGCTAACAAATGCAGTGATGCATGCGTGAACCACACTACATACAATGAACTGCGCCGACACCCACGGTCAACTGGGTACTCACTACTTGGAGTGAGCGTAACGTAGATGCAGCTAAAGAGGTCCCCCCCTTTTTGGGCATTGGTCGTGAGACTTACCACATCACCCTCGCCGTTTATGGCGCTGCATCTGCTACCCTGGTATAATCACTGAAATCAGGCATGGTGGTGGCCTGGCACAAGCAAAACTTCTCTAAGCTTGTTTCTCAACACCATCGTAAGCCGATGGTAACACGGCTGTGCAGACTTTACTTTTTTAAGTTTTTTTACTACAACATTGCGCTGATCATTCACGCACCACTTTCCCACCAAGGTGCCAAGGGGTATTATATTCTTTGTAGGATATACATGTTTGTAGTCCACTGTTTACTCTGTTGTGCATAATCTCCCGACTATTACGTTGCAGCATGAAACTCTGAGTAGAGACGGACTGATTCTCATCCACTGCGGGCGCCCGGGTGCGTGCGTGTGTGTGTGTGTGTGTGCAGTTGGCAACATACCATACGAGGCGACAGAGGAGCAGCTAGTTGAGATCTTCCGCGAGGTTGGGCCAGTTGTCAGCTTTCGGTATGTGCTGTGGTTCTACACATATTTACCCCTTTGAAACAGTCCATTTTCTCATGGACAGTGAATGGTGCTCACATTATACACATTGCCTGAACCTATCCATAATGTATAGACTGGACCGTAATTGTCATCTTTAGGCAACAGGCGGCACGATGTATCGCAAGTAACTCCGTCTTATTTTGTTTCCACGTGTATGTGTTCAACATTATTGTGTGTGTTCTGTTGGATTTGCAGTCTTGTGCTGGACAAGGAGACACAGCGGCCAAAGGGTTATGGCTTCTGCGAGTATCAGGATTCGGAAACAGCCGCCAGTGCTGTTAGAAACCTGGCTGCGCGAGAACTGCACGGCCGCACGCTCAGAGTCGACAGTTCAGCCAATGCCAAGATGCAGCAGCGAGGCGAGGATGACCCTGCGGCTGTCGGTATGTGATGTGTGATCTTTGCTGTATATCTAGTGTTCTGCCTGGCGGTTATACGGGGAACATGGTCTGTGGTGAGGTTGTAGTCTACCTAACAACGATATTGTATGGCAGCAGTGCCGAGAAAATACTAGGGTTGAATTTTCACGTGTGAGTAATGTGAGTAATATGGGCGAAATGCGAGCGACGCGTGAGGGACATGGGCATCTGTAACAGCTCAATCTCACCGATACTGTATCACTAGAGCGCCCCACCGCCACACAACCCTTTCGCCGAGCCTAGTGGCCGTGTTTTGAGGTGGGGCGGATAAGCGAGTCCTGTCTTCAGGTCATACGCTATGTCGTTATGTGCACCAGTGAATCTCAATCTTATTTTGAACACTAACTACATGCATGCATAAACACATGCAATCATGCACAGATCATGCACAGATCATGCACAGATCATGCACAGATATGGTAAATATAAGAAGACAGTACTCAGTACATGACACGAACACCTTCCCTTGCTGTGTGATACTTGCTTTTGAATACATGTATTCGGAACAAGTTACTTACTTGAATATTGAAATGTTGATTCTGTAATCATTGTTTCTTGTAGCTATTGCATAGACGTGACATTGTATGTATGTGCACGCCCATGTGTGCTGCGATGTGTTGTTGTTGTTTGAATTCTTTATTGTTGTTGCTGTTGCTGCTGCTGCTGCTGCTGTTGTTGTTGTTGTTGTTGTTGTTGTTGTTGTTGTTGTTGTTGTTGTTGTTGTTGTTGTTGTTGTTGTTGTTGTTGTTGCTGTTGCTGTTGCTGTTGTTGTTGTTGTTGTTGTTGTTGTTGTTGTTGTTGTTGTTGTTGTTGTTGCGAACCCTATTCAACAAACCCACTGCTGATGTCATCCGTTTGAAACCGGCTGTTTTCTAGCTGCTCAGGCTGAGGTAAGAATACAAGTAGCTGTCGTGCAATTCTGCATGTATGTGTCTGTTTGCACATGAGGTGCCAGTGTTGTTTGTGACTGCAGGTATTTCACCTCATGATTCAGTTTCTCTAAATGCACTTATTGTGCTTTCTGGCAATTACTTCTACTACTTATTCGTTGCTAGCTGGTGAAATTAATCCCCATGTAGACAGTAGTAGCATGTTGGAAGAATTATTTTAATGTGCATGTATGTGTGCCTGAGCTTAAACGTTTTAAATTGGGAAGAACCTGGACCAATATGTTCAGCAGTCCTCGCTTACCATCACTGTGTCATGTTGTGTGCTTGTGCGGTGCGTTGTTTGTATCGTTGTGCCCTCCTCTCTAGCGTTTACCAGTGACGCAAGTGGAGTCTGTGGATCCGGAGGATGCACCTAAGGTGATCGCCAAGGCTGTCGATGCTCTCCCTGCTCGCCACGTGTTTGACATTCTCACTCAGCTCAAGGTGAGCAGCAGGCTTTTGCCAACCAGGAATACGTCCCACGGACCTTGTGGAGCTCATTTTGAATTTCCTGGAGTGGTAGTTCTGGCAGCACTTCTACCGGTGGTTGTTTGGATCGGCCTGAGTGATTGTTGATTATCGATTGCATGAGCACCAGGGTGTAGTATGATATTGCAACAGCAGTGAGCGGAACATCCGTGCCATGTACTGTGTGAGGGAAATGCCTGATCGACATGTAGTACGTCATCTGCACTGCTAGTGACGATTTCTCTGCCTGTCCTTTGTCCATCGTCCAGCGCACTGCACATCACTATCCCGAAGAGGCTCATCAGATGCTGGCATCGCACCCGCATGTGGCCTATGCAGCCTTGCTGGCTCAAGTTGCACTAGGATACGTTGACCCGGACATTGCAGAAGTAAGTTGATGGCTGTACCACTACTTGTAGTGCCGTATTTCCGTGATTGTACAGTCCATTTCAAAACTATAGACGCGTAGGGTTTTTGAAATATTTCAAATTTGGCTGGAGCTTTTTGAGAATAGTTTTCGGAATATTGCTCAGGTCCGCTCCACAATTACTCTCATATAGTTTCTAAACGATTGGATAACAGACGCCCAATTTGGAAAAATTTATGCACAAAGTGATCACAGATTTTATGTGGTATAGATGCTGGCATAACGGTTTTTGCCTAGGTACGCGTCTTTTGTTTTGAAATGGACTGTAAGTCACACTTGACTGTACTGTAAAAGCAGAAATTTTCGGTGGTGTAATATTTTCGGTATTCGCCAAAATCGGCGGTTCGGTAGAGGGAAATTTTCGGTAAAACCCGTTCTCCAGGTAGGTGTACTACAGTACTAGTACTACATGCATACAGTATCGGTTGTACCGAAATTTTCGGTGCGTTTTATTATCGGTAAAAATTGTCGGCACCGAAGTTACCGAAAATAAAACACCACCGACAATTTCTGCTTTTACAGTAAGTCGCATCCCATTTCCAGGCCCATGTCATATCGCTTTGATATATTCACTTCAGTAGTGATCATGCGCGATTGTTAAGCACACCCTTTGTTGGCCCTGACGTTGAGGTTAAAAAGGTGCAACTTGTATTCGGGGGAAATACGGTAGCTCTGCGTGTATCAGATCAACACTGAAGATTCTTGTAGAGAGCAGCAGGAACTGCAGTATGAGATGGGCAGCAGTTATAACTGCACATAGGTACTTGAACTAGTACATTGCGACGCTGTTCAAGGGCAGCACAGCCAGGTGCTACGGGCAATCTTTTTTATATTTTTAAATACACATGTGAGAGTAGGCTATATCCAGTGAGCTGTCAAGTGGTACGCAGGCTTTCACGAGATTATTTCCGTGTCTGTGCGTGCGCGTGTGTGTGTGTGGGTGTGCACACGCGCTATGCCCTGTGTTGTTTTACTAGGGTCTGATACATCCCACTCGAGCACCTGTGCCTATCCTTAGACCGCTGGCACAAACACCCATGGCTACAACAAGCACAGCGGTAAGGATTCTTCGAACCCATTTGCTTCCCGGCGTGCGCATGGGCTCTTCGAAGTGCACGTACCGCTGTGTGCGGGAACGTCTTGTCTGTCTCTCTGTGCATGTGTGTGTGTGTGTGTGTGTGTGTGTGTGTGTTTGTATGTGAATGTGTGTGTACGTGTTTGTATGTGTACATGTTTGTACATGCATATATGCACGTGTGTGGGTGTACCAGTACCGGAAAATGGACAAACGGGCCGGTATTAATTAACACACATACAGTATAACCTGGTTTCAGCGACCACCCCGCGGTGCAAGCAAAAGCGGTCGTTAAGAACCAGGTCCCATACATTCGTGGCATATCGGATCATAAATTATGACATAATTATACATACATTTTAATGTGCATGTGCATGATCGTACTCATTTTGACAGGCGTGGAGCATAGAAGACTTCCGTGCAGGCAAAGCACACGTCACTCAAGTGAATGCAGTTCATCCTGCACTGTCACTTGTCACTTCTGTTGACTGCATGCACTTGCGTCAGAGCGCACTTCAACCCTGTTGCACTCAGCCCTGCCAGCCAAGATGGCACTTTTGGCTGGTTTTGGTCGCTGTGTGCAGGTCCAATATGGCACTTGGTGGTGGCTGTGTGCAGGTCCAATATGGCACTTGGTGGTGGCATGCATGCATGCACAGTAGGCTCTACCGGCACAGCACTGAGCAGTCTGCGCTGCACGGGGTCTCTGCCTAGCCTGCTGCAGTCGAGTCGAGCACTGGATGCGGCCCACGCACCGTACACCTATCGGTAGCTTAGCAGCGCACTGGCCGGTTTTTTTGGCAACGATTGTAGTATTCATACCTCTATTAGATAAATCACTGTGTATTCACCAGGTATGGAATGTGGATAAGAAAATCTCCCGATATTGCAAACAAATACCATTGATCCGTTGCTGTTCATCCTAAAGAGGTTTGACTGTAAATGGGATGCAGTACTCTATTGATGGACTATATTTATTAATCTATTGATGTGTGTTGAAACAGTAGTAAGAGGATGAAGAATGTGTTTTAACTCCGAGTTTCACGCACCATTAAAGCGATCATCAGAAATAGTATTTATGTGTGTTGCCATGATGTGTATTGTTATGGTTGTATACTTACAGACTTCCTCCCAGAATAGTACTCCATCAGCTCAGCGTGTCAATAGTGCCGGAAGTAGTCGATCACAAGCAGCTCCACCAGCACATGCCTACTCGCCTTCCAAACTCCAATCGCCCATACAGAGTAGCGGTGGTGGCTACGGACATGACCGAAGTCCGGGTGTTCTCTACGGCCGCCCGCCGCCGGGATTGTCCGGTTCAGCAAGCGGACCACCACCGTCTCAGCATTCTCCTGGCATTGTGAGTCTGTGCTGGACTTAGTGTACTGACCGCTGCTGCTGCTGCTGCTGCTATATGTACACTTACTTCTCTGGAGTTGGGGCAGATGTTCTTTTAAGAGGGCCACTACAACATATTATGTGTGTGCATGTATGTATGTGTGTATGTATGTATGTGTGTGTGTGTATGTGTGTGCATGTATGTGTGTGCATGTATGTGTGTGCATGTATGTGTGTGCATGTATGTATGTGTGTGTGTGTGTGTGTGTGTGTGTGTGTGTGTGTGTGTGTGTGTGTGTGTCATGTTTGCAGAGAGGAGATCGAGGTGGTGGTGGTGGCGGTGGCACCAATGGTGGCTTTGGGCCAAGGGGTCCACGCGGCTCATCCACGTCTGGGTCTGTCGGTAGAAGCCCAACACCTACAGCAGCACAGCTGAGTTCACTTCAGTTATCACTTCCGGGTGGTGCACTTCCGGGCTCAGAAAAGGAGAAGGTATGGATAAACACACTGTGCTGTCTTTTTCATAACTCATAAGCCGATGTCTTGAGTACAGGCCTGATTTTCAAGATTGATCTTTAGCACCGGTTTTTCGCTCTACGTGATTTCTCCACAATCTGAAGCATGCCTTGTTATGTTGGACCTTGTATTTCGCGCGGCTTGAACTTTGCCATGGATAAATCCGGAACTGCGAAAAAATATTTCAAAAAGTCCTACGGAGGACCGAACGTAGGAAAGTGCTTTCCTACGGAAATCCGTAGAGAGATTTACGTATGAAAGTTGCCCTCGCTCCCCGGCGCTTACGACATACAGATTTTCTAACGTATTTATGTAGAGCAAAACCTCCCTAATATTCCCCTTGGGATTTATTCATGGAAACACTTGTAAAAGCTTGGAGCCTGGTCTGCGCATCGTTGTGTGAGGAAAAAACTTGGCTGTCATACCCGACTTTACTGTTTGTATGCATGGGTAAATCTGCGTGTGCTCGTGGTTGGGCTGTGTACGTTCTTTATATATCAGAACTGTTTTTCAAAATAATTAAAAATACATTCTGGTGTGCTTGGGTATGCGTGTGTGTGTGTGTGTGTGTGTGTGTGTGTGTGTGTGTGTGTGTGTATGTGCACGTGTGTGTGTGTGTGTGTGTGTGTGTATGTGCACGTGTGTGTGTATGTGTTGTGCATGTGCATGATTGTGGTGCACGCATGTCTGTGTGTGTGTGTGTGTGTGTGTACAGGCTGAGCTTGTCATGCAGGTGTTGAATTTATCTGATCAGGACCTGAAACTACTGACACCGGAGCAGCAAGAGTCTGTCAGGCTACTCAAACAGCAAGTATCATCTGCTATCAAGTGATGTCACACTGGTGTAGAGCTTCAAACTTGTACTTCACAATATACATGGTCATTCACACGCTGCTATAAATCTTCTCCGCTTTTGAACATATTTGTTCGGTTGTTCCGCCCTGTTCTGTCTGCGATAGTTGCTGTGCTTTAGGCGTTGGCTTGTGCTTTTCCGCATGTGTACTTGCGCCGTGCCATATTTATGATCGTGCCACACTATGCAGTCTACAGTTTTGTGGTACCCTCCCCCGCTTTGATATTCGACTCCTAACATGAAACAACACTGTATCATTGTGTTTCTCTACGGACTGGTGCAGATTATGCTTCGAGCTCCCTTGAATGTTTAGCGCATAATAAAAAGAAGAACGATTTATAAAAAGAGAGTGACTAAAACGTAATGGCTGTTTGCAGCGGCTGTGTTCCGTTGGTGAACAAAATTTACTGCGTGCGAATGCAATCCCATTGCTGTGTGTGTGGGGGGGGGGGGTAAGAGTCCACCTCGGCGTTCACGACATTTCTTTTATATTAATTTGTTGTTGAAAAGAACTTAGGGTGGTATCAGTAACGTGTACATGTACACCAGTCTTATCTTTACCAGTACTAGTACATTGCACAGAGTCTACAGCTGAGCAGTGGAGTTTGCTTTGAAGAACACATTCGAACTGATCACGGTGCCGTTGCGCTTTTGAGATGTTGGCGTACGTAGTGAAGTATAGATTTCACTGCGGTAACATTGCGGCCGGGGGAATCGTCTAAAAAGTAATAATTATAAGACCGTGCTTGGCTGGAAGCAAAGAAGGAACACCAGTGTGTGTGGGTTTTTTTCATGGAGCACTGTGTAGACGGTGTATCCGTACTACAGGAATATACATGATATATATACCCGAAGGGAAAACAATGGTTACCAAGAAAACATCATTTCACTTTTGCTACTCAAGAGTTTCATGCACAAGCAGGTGCAATCATCAGGCAGGCAAAAAGCAACTATAGTGGGCAAGCCAGAACAAGGGGTCTTTAACAGGGCCTGTCGAGGTGAGGTGAGAATGATAGGAGCCAAGATCAGGGTCAGAGAAAATTAGTGCCAGTCAAAGGAAAGAGCAATTTGGGCTAGTGCAAAGCCAGTTGGTGCACGTGTAAGCACACACTAGGGAAATCAGCGCCATGAGGGATAATAGTTACGGGATGTGTAGACAGCGCTGATTTCCCTAGGTGGATATGGGGGCTTCAGGTGATAGCTGCCCCTGCGTAGTCCTTCAGGCAGTATCTGCTGGCATGTCGGCACTTTGAGACCATCTCGCTCCTCTTGTTCAGAGCATAGTCTCGGTCGCTCAGCGCTATCCAGGTCTTCTCTGCTGTACATAGCGGGCATCTCTTGGTTAAGTTGCTGTAAGCCCTGGACCTCTCGCAGATCCTCCACCTGATTTCACACGCTTCATTTGTGGACTTTAACCCCCAGACATGCTTCGATAGCTCTGTGCTATTCCTGTAAGTGGCGAGGCGCATAGATGTTTTATGGTTTGCCAGGCGAAGCTTGAACGGGGGTGCAGTCGATCCGAAGTAGCCTCTCGTATCGTGCTGCGTGGTCACCACCGCCTCGTACACAATAGCTTCTGCCTGGCAGTCTCCTCGCAGCGGGCAACTTGGCGGCGATCTGCAATTGCACGGCTTTTGTTCTACGGGCTTTGTCATCTGCTTGCGGTTGTGCGAGCTTATCAAAGACGCCATGTTTGGTAAGCAACAGTAGCTCACCTTGACCGAGTTTCGGTTAAATATCGTGTGGAGTCTCGATGTCTTGGGGAAATGCTTGGTGACTAGGCGGAGGAACACAGCACCAACGTTTGTGGACACGCTTTTTGAGAAGGGTGGGTTGAACCAGATGACGTTGCGCTTTCGCTGGCGCTTCCTTTGCCTCTCCTCTGGCTCGACGTACTCTATATTAACCGCATGCCCACTTGCGTGCAGTGCGTCGTTGTAGAGGGGGGCAGCACTGTCGAACACTGCCTCGTCAGCCGAGATGCTGGCGATGCGTCTACCCACTGCTTTCGGTAGGTTTCTGAGGATATTAGGCGGGTGGTTGGATTGGATGTTGAGGTAGAGTGGGTTATCATTCGACTTTCTGTAAGGCTGGTAGTTGCCGTTTTGGAGGTTAAGCGTAACGTCCAGGTACTAGTAGTTGACGACTTTTAGGTTGGCCTCAATGGTTACTCTCAGGCCAAACGACGCAAAGGCAGAGGTGATATCCTTGCGCACTCTGTCGGCCGCCGCACCAGAGGCATTTCTCAGCACAGCTAGGCCGTCATCGCGGTATAATCCGATGCCGCTCCTATCAATAATCTCCGCAAGTTTGTCCAGGACCAGCACCCCCACCAACTCGCAGACTTCCGCACCATCATACGATCCCCCATGATATATATTATATACAGTCAACTTCGCTAATAACGACTTCCGATATAACGACAATTCGCGAATAACGACAGAATTTCCATGCCCAGAGCAAAGTCCCATCCCACTGTAATACATAATAATGAGACTTCGCGAATAAGGACACCTTTCTGATGCCCCGCCGAGTGTCGTTATAAGCGAAGTTGACTGTATAAGCCTTGCCTGATAGTTTAACATGTTGTCGATGTTACAAGGCGAGGACGTGCAGTGCTCCTGACTACAACCATAACCCGATTGGCAGAGTCCCGGCTCTTGTGACCATTTATAAAGAGGGTCCGAACCGGTTTTTTCCCATATGGTTCAAATGGTCGCAAGACCAGGACTCTGCCAACCGGTTTATGGTTGTAGTCAGGAGCACTATGCGTCCTCGCCTTGTAACATGCTGTCGAAATCGAAAACAGGAATATACATGTAACACAGTTACACTTGCAAGGCTTGAAGCACAACATTTGTGTCGAAGATCCACATGTACTGGCATCTCGAAATTACGAACATCGGACGACACCCGCTATTTACTGTATTCCACCTGTTTGTTTTCTTTCTTTCCTTTAAACTAATACTTTCAGCAGCTGGCGCACATGTACATGTACAGTCCGAATAGAAACGCCTGGCTCAGTGCAGTGTGGATTGTGTGCAATGTTGGTAAAACTGCAGTTGGCAAGGTATCATGCATGTGACTCTAGCAACCCACCCACCCTCCCCGAATACAAGTCGGACAGTTCTACTGAGTCTGTATGCTTGCACAGCATTATTGTGCAACAACGTCCATTTGCCGCTTGGCCGACCACGCTCGCGCATAAAACGCATGGGTAGAATCTACTCAGCGAGTAGCGCCAAGGCAAGCTGAGAGACTCAGAATACTAGTGATCTACCCGAGCTTATGATACTCTTGGTATCACTTGTATCAAGAGTACATTAGCTCCCTGGTAGCTTATGTACTCTTGCTTGTATGACATAAGTTAGTTGAAGCAGCTGACGAGCTGAGAGAAGGAAGAAGTTGTGCCAAAGAGAAGCACAGACACAACCACCGCAATCCCCCAAAGGCATGCGGACAGGAATGAAAGGCTAACAGACACGCCCTACGAACGGATTCCAACTCGCACACTGTCTACGCAGTGTACTTACAGCCCCCTCCACCACCCCTGCGTTGTTACACCTGCTGCGACAGTGCGAGCCACACAGTACACATCATCACATGTGCCACTAAGTAACTACTGTAGAGGCAGAAAATTTCGTCGGTCAATAATTTCGTCCAACTGCAAAGAAAAGGAGTTCGTCCGGTTGAACGTCCATGTATCATAAGAGTGTATAGAAAAGCTGGACAAATCCATATTCGTCCTACATTCAATTTAGTCCAACAGCTCCTTGGACGAAAAAGACGAAATTAAATTCCAGACAAATATTTCTGCTTATACAGTACTTGCTAACGCACTACAACAGTACAAGTACAGTCATTGTGTAGTAACACACTACTGACAGTACTGTCTAAATATGTACAACAGGCGCCTAGGCTAGGCTGTCAGGAGATCTACGTATTCACAATCACATCGTTGTACCGCATGCATCGCGAGTCAACGCAAATTTTTCTTTCTTTTTGTAGCACGCGCATGAAGCAAGCATGCACAGCCAGCTAGCTGAGATCTCGTGCACGCTGCCTTTCCGATACCGGGAAGGTATTGCTAGTTGTTGAAGCAGTTGCACTTGCAGTGTCGTGTGCTGAAGTCTGTGAAGACCATTCAACGGGTTACTTGCGCGCTCAACTATTTGGAGAGAACGTTCGCAGCGGTGTTGCAGTGGTTTCTTGTTTGGTGGAAGGCCTAGGCTGGACAGAAGGGGAGTAGTCACGCTGTACCACTATGGAGGAGAACCTTCCGAGCCTCAGCGGCGGTGGCGGCAGTCTGGACGAGGACAGCCCATCCTATTCTCTGCCTGGTGTTCTGCAGTTCGTGCAGCACGAATGGGCGCGCTTTGAGCGAGAGCGATCACGCTGGGACGTTGAACGCGCAGAGTTACAGGTACGGCAGCAAGCGGCGCAAAGCAATGAGTTGCACGACCGAACTAACGTTGTCTGACCAAGTTGCATTGAAATGTGCCTGTGAAATCGTTTCTTGTTCATTCCGATGTTCACCATGAACTTAGTTAGTTGCCTATGTCCTGACATGGTCATAATAATAATAATTATTATTATTAAAAAATGCCATGTTATGTGACTCAGACTGCGTTGTTTATCGGTGCTTTCTCAGGCCAAGCTGGCTTTTCTGCAGGGCGAAAGGCGCGGCCAAGAGAATCTGAAGTTTGATTTGGTGCGGAGAATAAAGATGTTGGAATACGCCTTACGTCAGGAAAGGTATGAACTTTTTTATTGAATGATCGCTAGAATAATTATTATTTTGATTGCATTAGCGGTCGGTTGTGCACCTCCAGCCCTGGCTATTTGTTGTGCTCCCTCGTCGCTGCTAGCCTTAGCGGCAGGTTCAGTTGTCCTGCACTGAATTGTAGGTGGGGAACTCGTTGCTGTGCACAAATACTACAAGTTCATGTACACGACATGTATGCGTGGCGGTACATGAGCACAGGGGGTTTCGAATGGAGTGTATGACGTTTGTAGCGGCGATGGGACGGTTTAGCCAGGCGGTGCAGTCTACAACTAACTTCCTTTACAGATTTGAATGGTGCTACAACTGTACAAGCCTACAACCTCAGGTCACTACGAGGAAGGTTCCTGAGGTGATTGTTTGCATGTGGTTTGTGATGGATACATTGGCTGTTACTGAGGGGCAGAGCTGTTTTAGTTTGCCGCTGTCATGGCATTTTCAATGTCGCACATGATCGAAAACACTCCCAAAGCAAATCATTACAAAATGCGGCCTCTACTCCTGCAAATCAGTACAACAGCACTTCACAACATGATTAATATTAATTTTTATTACCGTAACGTCGCGGATAAAAGCCGGGCTTATAAGCACATAAGCCGCTTTCTGCATCAGGCTTCAATGCAAACCAGGCTTGTATGCAAACCATGCTTATATGCACCACTGATATTTTTGCCAGGCTTGTATGCACATCGGCCGATCCGGGCTTGCATAGAAGCCAGGCTTATACGCGCGACACGCGTAGATCTACAACTGACTACCAGTATGGCGGCAGTTTTACTATGCACTGTATATAGCGCATGCACTCTTGACCTACCCGGTCCGCGCTTGCATAGAAGCCAGGCTTCTACGCGCGACAGGCTTATATGCATTTGACCCGTTTGATTTTCAGGCTTCTATCCGCGATGTGCTTGTATGCAAACCCGGCTTTTATCCGCGATGTGCTTGTATGCAAACCCGGCTTTTATCCGCGATGTGCTTGTATGCAAACCTGGCTTTTATCCGCGACTTTACGGTATTTGTATTGCAACATATCCGTGATGTCAGTACAAAACTGTTGGCGCTATCCTGCATTGCTTCGCTGCACACAGATTAAAGTATCACCAGCTCAAGTATGGCACAGCAGCACCGCTGTGCGAGGACTTGAATGGCGGCAGCAGTTCCTCGGATAACTCAGGTATGATTATGCGGGTCACCACTTGCCACTTCACTTATGTGTTGTGTGTGACTTGGGTGATCGGAACAGCATCAGATCATCGGTGTGGCGGCGATGTTACGTATAGCATGATTTCACATTGTCTTGTTGTTGTGATCTGCTTGTCCGTGTGTCTTAGCCTCGGCAGTCCCTGGTAGCTCAGTCAACAAACTTCGGCCTGGCCGTGAACTATTGAGACAGTAAGTCGGGCAACTAGTACTAGTATACTGTCACTGTATCTCGGCTTTTCGTATCATCCCTGGTTAGTGGTGTACTGCAGCAGCTTATTGTAACTGGCAAATGGTCAAGGTTTTCCTGAGCTATGAGGGAACGTATCAGTCGTGACTTGTTTTGATGGATGGATCAGTGTGCGCTTGTGTGTGGCGCCCGGCTCTTTCGAAGTGCCTAAGGGTCTCTGTTGATGCCATGGGAGCAAGTACCATTACGGTAGAAGCTGTGATAACTGTGGGGAAGAGTCTACCGGTCTGGCATAGGCCACATTGATATATCGGCCACGTACTGCCTTTGTGTTCGTCTTGCAACACTTCTCGTCAGGTACCTTCAAGAGGTGAAAGTAACAGATAGCATGCTGGAGGTGAGGGAGGTGTGTCGCAGCCGTGTGCTCAATGCCGCGTCCGACACTGGTCGGTTTGCCGGCGCTGATGGCATGCGCTCGCGTTCACTGTCCACGCGCTCCAACAGCTGCTCGTTTAGCGCATCGGACAGCAACCTGAGCGGATTTAATGTTGCGTGTCGCGCCACCACGGCATCACCACCTCCCGGCACGGAACGGTACGTATTGTTTGATGTCCCACTTCTTGCCGGTATATGCAGCGTTTGCAAAGTACGTGTATTTTGTCAGGACAAGAGCCAAGACCACCTGCTAGACTAGCTGAGCTGAGCATCATATGTTTGTGAGGAAAAAGTGCGACCCACTCGTGTTACATTTGGTTATGGGGTTCTACGTCTCATTATTCCTTACAGGATAATGTACACTGTGTTGAGTAAGCAGCACCTGACACTCGGGAAATTGATGTGCTTTGTCCGCTCCCCACTGTTCAGGCCACCTGGAATGGTAGACTTTGCAACAGAGTTCAAGCCAGCCCGATCGCCTACGGGTGCTGCTCCTGGTCAACTGCCGCACGTGACACCATCTTCTTCATTGACGGCAGCAACCACATCACCTTCATCTTCAGGGTCTGTGGCTGCACCAGCCCCATCACCACCTGGGGCAGATATGATTGAAACTGTATGCGGTGATATCCCAGCTTCGCTAGCTGTAAATGAAGCCCGCAAAGGCTCGCCGGATGCAAAGTATCCTGCAGATGAGGATGCGGACGAAATAGAGGAGAGCAGCGGCAGAGAAGAGGAGCGCTTCTCAGCCGCGCTATCTCAGGAGCCGCCCACGTGGATGGCGGCCGCTTCGTCGTCGCATCGCTCTCCAGAGCCCAAATCTGACGCCACCGTGCCGAAGAGTCCACGATCGGCGGCGGCGGCATCATCACATGACCCCACCAAGACCCTGTCCGACTTAGGGCTATTGCCAAGGGGCCTGAGCACAGAAGACTCGCCGCTGCCGCCATCGAGTAGTAGCCAGAGTAGTGCTGATGGCGCGTGCATTGGTCACGGTAGTGGTGTTGCTGATCACAAACATCCTACCGAGACACCGTCCCCTGGCCCACGTGCTGGCAACCGCCTCTCACACGCTGAAGCATCGGCTGGAGCTGACCCCTTGGCCAGCTTTAATGACCACCTCCCACCTGGACACCTACCAGCATCTGGAAATCTACTGCCTGGGCATGCGAAAGATGGTACACTCATTGCGACAAACCGTCAAAGACGCTCTTCACCTGGAATTAATATTGGTGAGTACATTCTCCCGTCTTTGTTCATAACAAGATTCGTTTGGACGCTTCTTGCAGCTTCATATTCAAACCGAATATGTCTTGAGCTAACCACTGCAACCCAATTTGCACTGCCATTCGCTCAAAATCCTCTTTATTGCTCACCTTTTCGGTCTTGAACGTCATCAGGATCAATTAAATGGTGTTGAATCTGCACTTATAAATTTAAAAAATCACGGTTCGCGTGTGACTGGGCTGGAGGCCGAGTTTTCCACATCCATAGGAACACCATCGCCCTCTATGGATAGTGACTTTACTCCCTCGAACCCAGGCACTATTTTTTCTGGAAAGAAGTTTCTATACTTCCGATGGGAGAATCCGACACCGCAGTGCTTTTCGGCGTGGCCAGGTCAAATTTTAGAATATCGCATCGAGTGTATTGCTTTAAAAACCCTTTTGGCGTGGAAGTGAAGTTCTAAAAACGTATACCGTAATTCCGCGCATATAAGCCCATGGGCTTATATGTGAAATAATGCAGTTTGGGGATAAAATATCCAGTAAAACATGTTCGTTTTTTAGCCCATGGGCCAATATTCGAATTTTGAAGGTTCACGAAAAAGTGCAAGTCCGTGCTCATAGTGGGCCTACCATACTCTACTGGTAAACTGCACTGAACTGCTGTACCATGGTAGGAAGAGTCCATTTTGTGAAAAATTCTACTTGACACGTGAGTTGCATTTGTGTCTGTTTATTAGCCCATGGGCTTATAAACGGAGGTGGGCTTATATCCGGATATAGGCCCGTGGGCTTGGAATTACGGTAAGTCGGCCAAAGGAAGCAGTAAAGTCCTTTCAAAGATTAGTCGTTGATGGTATCATGTGAATAATGTCAATAGTGCTAGCTCAAGGCCTGATGGAGCATACCATTAGTTGTTTCTTCTTTTCTGGCTTTGGAAGCTCAGTCTGATATTAAACGAGGTGAAAACCAGACGACAGTGTGCTAATCAGGCGAGTCAGGTGCATAGCTCCAGGGCACGGTGGGATGTTTTGTCACAGTTGACGTCGTGATAATCCATGTCGGGCCCACCGGAAGGCGGGCGAAGTTGGTCCGGTTTGAGGGAATCCAGGGCATCTCCCCGGGCATTTTTGGAAAATTCCGGTCGGAAATAGCAGGATTTGGCCTTTTTAAAAGTTTTCAGAGCCCACTACAGATAATAATTTTGCATGGATATCAATGCACAATGTATGGCCTACTATAGGAGCAGGGAATAATTTAACCGGTATCGCATCGCAGTTTGCTACACAATTCCTCTGAGGTGCGAAGCAACTTCAGAAATGTGTCGCAGAAAACTGTGATGCATATTGATTTTAACTGTACCCTGTGATGCACAGTGTACATGGCGAGTGTGTCTGTTACTAAGTCTTAGGGATGAAATTAGATGCACGAAATTTCGAAAGTGCTGAGCTATGCATCCTGGCACCAGGCTAGGTTGCAACTAAGGTGTCATAGTGTACTTGTGGTCTGAGCTTGCACTCTGATCAGCTCTCCAGAAGGACGGGTTGTCAAGTGTTGAAGCAAAATATTGCTACGCAACATTTTTGAATTGCTATTGGAGTTTGATTTTGCGTAGCAAAATTGCTATGCAAAAGATTGAAAGTATTTTATTCCCTGGGGAGTATGGGTGCATGACCATACATGTATGTATGCATGATTGATAATACATGTGCAATCATGTACATGTACCCAGAATTTTTTCTCCCCGGTTTTAGACGAATCCCAGGGGGTGACCTGAGCCAGAGTTGGTCCGGTGACAACCAGACCAACCGGACCGGTTCTGGCGGCCCTGCATGTGGTGCCCTGGGGAAGCAGCCGGCGATATGCCATAGTGCTTGCAGAGTAATTCCATTTGTCTTCCTGCCCTACTCTCTGCTGCTGCTGCAGGTGATCGAGACGCCATGAACACAGCTGATCTTGTTAGTTTAACACAGGAATCTTCATCAGCCCTGGAAGAGCAGGTAATACGGTTATTAGGCTATAATGGAAAATGTAATCCAGGTTGCCACCCGCACTGAATAGAGGATTTGGGTGGAATATTCGCCTTCTTCGGGTTGTTGCGTGGTTATCAGTCTGCGAGGCGGTGGTCTCCATTGCGCCTTCCAATCTTCCAATGCCTTCATTTTCATCCCTTCCATGCCGTGTTGTAATACAGCTATGCTTTCTCTTCTCGTGACATTAACCATTGTGTTTTGTTGTTTGTAGGTTGCCATTGAGGATGCGAGGAAAGTGTGGGCACCAAAGTTCTCCTTGCACAGGTACAATACTTATAGATATTACTGCCTTGTGAATGCAATTCCACAGCTATAGCATGGTGCTCATATTTCGGTATGATTCAGATTCCATTTGACCATTGAATATCACCTGTCCCAGAAGTAGGATGTTTCCTTCCACGGCACGATACTAATAAGTAATAACATTCTCGGCTTGCACCGGTGATTTGGAAGTCCGCCTGTATGTGTGACTCGAGTATCTGCTGATATTTGTGTTCTTTGTGCAAACTGTAGTCACTATGATTGTGTCCGATCGGTCGTCTTTCATCCTTCCGAGCTAATGATGTTGACGGCATCGGAGGACTCCACGGTTAAACTCTGGAATCTGGAGAAGCAGCCCGTTGGCAAAAGGTTTGTCAAATACAGTCAGACCTCGCTTAACCGCACACATCCGTTTTCCACAAAAATATCCGGATAGGCGAGGGAACCGGATAATCGAACACACATACTGTATCATGGCATATGCTGTAAATGGGTAACAAACGAGTTTCTTCCGGATGGCGAGGGATCCGCATAAAAGAGGACCGGATAAGCGAGGTCTGACTGTACGGAGTTAGATGTATACCATGTGCCTGATTTCCAACCTGATACCTGGCGAAGAAAAAAAGAGCGTGCTCCCAGCAGGGCTCGAACCTGCGACATTCGCGTTATTAGCACGACGCTCTAACCGACTGAGCTATGGGAGCTCACGTGTCTGCTAGCTTTTGGTCTCCATCCTGTGCCTAGCCGAGGTCTCTGTCAACCAGAAAATCTCCACCAGTGGAGTCATGTGTGATGTTGCCACTGGTGAGGCCAGTTTTTTTGGAACTGGACTTGACCGACAGCAGCGTAGATAGTAGAGTTGCCACAGGTGCTTCTAGATATGGCGACACTCTTCACATTCTTTGACAAGTTTGTTTGCAAACGGCGGCTTGGGTTCTTCTTTGCCTGTTTGTTTGACAACTCCTTAGGAATGCTCTACCAGAACTGGAGCCAATCCACACATTTCGCGGGCACAAGTAAGTAACTAGGCACGTGAATAACTATCAACGAGTGCTGTCGTTTCTCTCTGTAGCGACTTTTCGTGTGAGCCTTGCTTCCAGGAACCATCCGATAACAGTGTACTGTTTATCTTGTGGTCTGGCTATGCTTGAAAAATTAGTCAGTATTAAACCTTTGACTGGTTTGAGGGAAAGAGACAAACGGGAAAAGTCTGAAGAAAAAATTGACTGTCACCACCAGGACTCGAACCAGGGACCCTCGCTTGTAGCCAGCGATGCTCTAACCACTGAGCTATGGTGTAGTCGTCATCCCAGCAGAGGCCGTTCAACATTTTCTTCAGACTTCGTAACTCACACTTCCTGTATTAAACCTTTAGTTAGTATTATTATTATGTGTGTATTTTAGTTTACTGAACTAGTTGCGACTTAGCTTCTTTTGCCTCCATTGACTGTATGTGTATTATGCTATGTCATTGAACGCTGCTATTTGATGTGTATAGAACGGCACTCCTGTGTCGGTTTGCCTTTTGTGCATGTGTATTGCAGAGGTGCAGTGCTGTGTACTGGCTTCAGCCCGAGCGGACAGCATTGCTTCAGCGGCGGATTGGATGGCAAGCTACAGCAGTGGAACGTCTGCTCTGCAAGCTCGGAGCTGTATGGTCCGTATGGTAAGAGTGAGCCCACCTCGCACTGTGTTTGTTATCAGAGTCAAACCCTGTCACTGATGCCGCAGCAACCGCAGACTCATACATTTTTGCACGTAAGCGCCAGTATTTACAATTTAAGTCAATCTACACAGGCCGCCAAATTGCATTGAAGCTTGACTGTGCAGTGGTTGTTCGGTATACAGTTTGCTATAAACAGGTTTTATTGTACTGCTTGTTTGGAAGACCAAGACTCTTGCATGCTGAAGGTGATGTCTGCTTGTCGAATAAAGTACCAGCTCGGTGCCTGATGGGAGCATTGGCATTATTGTGTTGTGCTAAGTTAAAATTTTGTCCTGAGCAGGGAGTTTTGAATTCGTGGATGCGAATAAGTTCAATATTTGTCCTGATTTGAATTCTACGTACATGGATACTAATCGGTCTTTTGTGGTGCTGTGCCATGCAATGGATTGCTGCTGCTGCTGTAGATGGTGTACAAGATGGAAACACAGTGCTGGCAGTCCACGATGAATGCATCTGGGACATGTCAGTCCACAGCGTGTCACCGCTAGTGGCGACTGCATCAGCCGACGGTACAGCGTGCGTGTGGAATTGGTCAAGCCGCTCATCTCAACCTGGTGCCACGGGGTGTCTCGCTCAGAAGTTGGTTTCAAGTCATGGTAAGCTCTTGGGAGCTGGTTAGTTTTGGAGAGCAGTGGCCTTGTTCGTGTTTGTGGAGCTATCGCCCGGCTGTGATTCAGCAGCCCAGCACTACTGAACTGGGCTATAGCCTGCACCGTGAGGTACCGCTGTGATCAGTGTACTAGTAGTTGTAACGTGTTAGAATTGTGTGAGCTAAGTGGTGCCGCTAGGCAGAATGTGCTTGAAGAGTGTCTCAACACTAGGGTACCCTTGCTGCGGCTGGCTGCACAGAAACTTGTGTATCCCTATATAAAGGTGTAAAAGAAGTAAACATGTTTGCGTGAACTCATTGGTGTTCTCTTCTGCTTATGCCGTCTTCCTTCGCCGACGCATGCAGTTGAATCGGGCAAGACTATGGTTCCAACGAGTGTTGACTTTGTACACAATGAGCCTGGACAGTTGATGGTTAGCTACCAGTCAGGGCAAGCCATACTGTATGACTATCAGGCTGGCAAACCGGTTTGCTCTTTCACAGGTAAGCAAAACGACATGCACCAGTCCTGCCTTTGAGGTGCCGTGGCTTCATTGTATGCAGCATGACTGTACTGGTATGTTCATTTGGCATCCTCTTTACCACTTCCCTCCCAGAACTGGTACTGATAGCACTACTTTCCCTGTCCCTTCTATTACCTGGCATGTCATTGTAAGTGCATTGATACGGATTAGCTACGGGTGTGTGTTGTGTTGATTTCTGTTGGTGGTATTTGTTATCCTTTGACATCTGCTTTGCCACTCCAATATTGAGCATAGCTCTGCACTAACTACTACCTGTACGACGCTATAGTGCTTCGAAGTATATCATTGTACAATAATTATACATGTACAGGGTTCTAGCCAAAGGGGGGGGGGGCTGCCCCCCCCCCCCGTACTCATTTTCCGATTTTTGTGCTTTTTCATGCCATTCAACGAAAATGCAGTCGATAGTCAGTATTAGAAGGTTCATAAAGGCATTTTTGTCTGGGGTGAAGTCAGGTGTTGGGAAACTGCTAGGACATTGCTCGATGCGCTAAGGGTAGAGTGATGACATGCTGGTCTCTTATCTGATACACGCAATTGCCGTTGTGACACTCAGAATAGCAACAAGTCAGAGACGAGGCTTCAACAGGACCATTTCATCGGATTGTTTGTGTTTCTTCACCGTGCCCGTAGGTATTGGCAGCTGCCAAGTGAACAAGGTTGCCTGTCACCCTACGCTCAGTTTCAGTATTGCTGGACTGGATGACCGGAGAATAGTGTACCTAGACCATCGCACTGGTATGTTATCATGACACTGGCTATGTCACTCTTGTGATACTCACATGGCCCATGTCAGCGAAGAGAGGCACTCTGCTCAGACCAATGCAGTCTGTATAGAGCATACTGGTACTGATTCTGGAGCATTTTTCGCCAGGCCATTGAAATCGAATCCCTGCCGCTGAATGTGGGTGAAGCTGTACACATGATTGGATGCCAATTATATGCTAGGCATGTCATCAATGGAGATCACAGCACTGATTATCTTGGTGCTTTTAAGGTCAGGTTTCATCCACCGATGGGACCCAAACCATAATTTTCACATTGTACTTGAGTTCCCAGTACTCTTTTGTGTCAGACCTCTTAAAATGTATAGAGAACACCCAGCTGGGGAAGACGCAGTGTTGTGCATTGTGCAATGCGGCCTGGGTGGTAGCGCCATAAGTATATCCTCAAGGACTACGCGCCGAGGTGACTGGAGTTGTACTGCCTGTATTTGTTTATGCGTTACAGGACAAGTAATGTTCAGCATGCTGGCACATCTTGATTCGGTCTCATGCCTGTCTATAGACCCTACCGGCCTCTACTTTCTTTCTGGAAGTAAGTTACTGTCACTAGGCTGGCAGTTGGTCGCACAAGGGTCATACCAAGCTTGTGTAATTCTGCACCAGCACGAATTTCTAGCCTAGCATCACCCCCACCTTGCTAGCATTGTTGCGTTCTAGGTGAATACACTTCATGTACTGTCGTGAACATAAAAATCCAGTCGATTGACCGGGCCGGCGCGCTCAGCGCGTACAGAATGTTGTGCACATGTACAATGTCGTGCAAATTGTTGATCCGATGCTACCCGTACGGCTCCATGGCCAGCCCCCTGGGGCCGCTAGACGTGCGACCGGATTCCCATGTCCACGACACTAGGATTAGGTAACAATACATCTATTGAGTGCAGAGTAGTAGGGGCAATCTTGCTGGCCCTTTTGTCATTGCACATACACATATCGGAGGTAACAGGCAAGTAGCCAGCACTGGCTCAACTGGTAAACTGTCGGTTGGGTGGACTCAGTACCATTTCGGGACAAGTAAGTAACGAATCAAGATTAGTATTCAAACACTGCCTATTGCGATACGTAGAGTAGAACATCCCATACACGGGTGACGATAGGTTGGGCAAAAGCCCCATCTTCTACTACCCTGGGAAAAACAGTGAAGATCAGCTTCTTGTCTCTATGATCACTGTATCCAAGGTCCCTAGTTCAAGTATTGGCGGTGAGCACCCCCAAACGTATGGATCCTGAAAGCATACGGTGTTCTTTTCTTTTCTCCTGCTCGCCTGCAGGTCATGACTGTTCACTGCGCTTGTGGACTATCGAATCACGAGCGTGCGTCCAGGAAATGACGGCACATCGCAGGAAGAACGACGAAGCTGTGTTTAGTGTTGCATTTCATCCGAGCAAGGGCTACCTCGCCAGTGGTGGTGCTGATTCTGTCGCCAAAGTATTCACGTGATGGCGCTTATGGCTGCAGTGAAACTCGGGACGGTACTAAACACACGCCATTGAGATTGAGAGCTACTTGAGTGTAGCCGGTAGAATGCAGCAAGATGATCTGGCCTATACGTGTAGATTCGAAGAACAAAAATAGTAGAAGTGTTTGAGTATGTACATGACTACATTGAGCCTAACAGAATACCGATGGAAATGACTGGCCGATACGAGATGCATACTGGCATATGAAGCTATTGAATTGAATTGCACTTCAGAGCTTCTCAGTAGCACTGCAGATGTACTAGTACTGCTATTGGACAGATAAAAATTAATGTCATAGTCTTGTACCAAGCTCTCAGGCTAATGGATTATCCCGGCACTAAACGGCTAGCCTCGTCTTCTGCATGCATGCCCTGTGACTCTTACTTCCACCAGGCAATCGCTATCATTACTAGTGCGGATGGTGATACATGGAAGTAGACCGGACAAAATGTGTGGCTCCAGTCCTGGCTGCTCTGGATATGGTGTGGCTCCAGTCCTGGCTGCTCTGGATATGGTGTGGCTCCAGTCCTGGCTGCTCTGGATATGGTGTGGCTCCAGTCCTGGCTGCTCTGGATATGTTAGCCGTACCGCTATTAGCACTGTTGAACCAAGGCTGTGCGTTGTGGTACACCTTGAACTCTCAACTAGATTCGATGAATAGTCATGAGTATGGACACAGACTATGTTCTGTGCTGATGATTGCGTTTCTGTTTGTTTTTGTCAAGCTTGTTAATTTTACAGACGTTCAGTTGCATTCAGTTGCACTGCGGCCAAAGTATGTCCTCATTTCTAGACAATGTCATTAAAACTGACAGCTATGTGAAACCGAATTTTATCCCATTGCTCCTTGCTACCACTGCTTTGAAAATAGTGTCAATATTTTTATACTGATGGTTTTTCCGACACGTGTGCCGTCCGCTACCCCTTTTGCACCTGCCCCGGGGGGGGGGGGGGGGTGCTCGTTATACACTCTGTTCGGCTCAGTGGGAACGGTTGTACTGAGGTGGAAAGGCGGCATCCAGTGGGCCGCATGTCAGCTTTAACGTTACCAACTACAAACTTTACTTCTATGATGTACCCATGTACATGGGAGATGTGAAAGTTGGCTTCTTATCACGGATACCACGACTGTGCATGCAGTTCACATGGCTACCCCTGCCTGGGGAAATGCACTGCCGACACATCGATTCAGCGGATAGTCCAAACATTCAACTAAATTCTGGAAAACCATCATTCGCATCAGAAGACCATAACAAATAAGGGGTCGTCCGCAATTACCGAAAGTTTTTTCCAATCCGTAGTAGCTTCAAATTTTTCCTCACCCACCCACCCACCCCCTCAGTCCGTAATAAAATATTATTGATGGACACACAACCCAACACATATGAAACAAACTCAATCAGTGCTGGTCCATGAGTCATAGTGACATCATGTATTGTATTACAACTACCATAATTGATGTTTAATTGGTGTTCACCGAAATGTTCAAGCAGCACTATCATAATACAGCTCGAGCTCGAGGACAACTGCCACAAGCAATTTATTGTTCTGTAATAATCAGAGTCACCAGCGGTTTTGAAAAAGGGCTGCTTCTTCACCGCCTTTCCAAACAACGTCGCCTGTCTGGACATAGTCGTCAGTGCCAGCGCTAGACGGAAGGACTTCAAAGGAGTGCATGGAAGACGGTACTCTGGACGAAGGAGACAGTGAAACTCAAAAATAGAAAGTGTCGACTCGCCGTCGAATGCGCCGAACTAATTACTTTATGATCCCCGGCCCAAGAGCAGCCAAGGAAGCGCACGCGGGGGCGCAGAAACTGCCAGAACTACAAAAATATTTGTAGTAGACAGTTCGCGCGCAGCCGCGCGTGGAAAACAGGGGCTACTAGTACACGTAGACGTACACGTGGCACGTGCACGTGTCATTTCGGAAGTTTTTCAATCCGTAACTGGCCTTGACCCACCCACCCACTTTCGAAGCTACTACGGATTGGAAAAAAAGTTACTTTCGATAATCGTAGATTCCGCTAGGACCCGCAGGGTCCGACGTGGAATCGGGGTTACACGAGGAGTGAAGGCGAAGAATGTGACAGTGTGTTTGGCCTCAAATCGCTCTAGTTTTCCATAAATTTCCAGCGGTTTAAAGATAAAAATGCAAATGCACGCATTGATTGCACCTAGCACCTCTTGCTTTCTTTGGCCTTTTCTGAGCGACCAAAATGAAAGTGCAATCAAGAGTAGTGACAGTGAGGGGTGGGTGACACCAGCACAATGGGCGGGAACACACTGTCACATTCTTCGCCTTCACTCCTCGTGTAACCCCGATTCCACGTCGGACCCTGCGGGTCCTAGCGGAATCTACGATTACACTTCGGAGCTTCGGCTTCGAATGTGACAGTGTGACTTTTAAAGTGATCCACCACCTCAACCAAGGCAAGGGCGTAGCCAAGCATTATGTGCGAAGGAGAAGCGCGCATGTGGAGGGAAGGAACAGGCATCTCGCAGAGTGCCTGATATACAGTAAAAATGACGCTATGTATCGAGGATACACCATATGTACAGGTGCCCTTCAAGTCGGAGACATGAAGGGAGAAAAGGGTGACAGTCAATTAAAAACGACTAGCACCGGACACAGATAATAATACTGCGACACCATGGCGAGGCTGTGTCAAAATATGGAATGTCACAGTACTCCTCGAGCCAGGAATGTGGACAAAGAAGTTTGTCCCTTGCAAACCAGGGAACCAGGAAGGTCTTAGATCTGGAACCCTAGACATTTGTCTTGCGGACGGAGGCAAGGGCGAACACAACACGTACCTTCGGGAGTTGATGGCAGTGGAATACGGACAGACTGCGAAGCTCCGAGGTGAACGGGGAGCCTGAGTCAAAACCATCTACATGGGAACGTGCCGCGTCAGACGTTTCCGAGGCAATTGGGATTGGGTCTCCAAGCCTGCAGAACCTCCAGAACATTGATGACACTCCATGTGCTGGCAGGCCAGCAGTAATAGACATCGGGCATCAAATGGGTGGTCGCTACATCAGCCTGGCCAATACTCCAAGAGGCCCTGAGCACGTAGCTGAAGTGTCGACGAGAGAGGAGAAAGATGCATAGGTAATTGGTCTATACTGCCTCCCTACATCGCACTGGGTGGCTAAGGAGTTGGTCCGACTGCGATGAACTCCAGACCGGACCCACCAACAGCACTTGCTATATGTGGTGAATAGCGCCAACCATCAGGATGAGGCAGAATGGAGGGTGCAGAAGTGCATTCTCCCACTGGTCTGGTCTGCCGGAAGGTCCAAGGAAGCCTGGCCCTCGGCCTCAGGATCTGAGCGCTAACTCACATACTGGTCCAGGTAGCGGGTATGGCTGGCCACAAATCGGGCAAGTGATCTGTACCAATGATGTAACTGTGTACATGGTGTAAGGACCTACCTGTCCAACAGGCAGTTGCAGCTGTCTGCAAACCGTGACGGTCGTGTGGGTCGTGGACGATGTCCCGAACATTGACGGCGACTAGGTGGAGCCAGCGGGGTCGCGCCAATAGTAATAGTTATGTACTCTTGGTAGCGCTAACAGACACATAGGTATCCAATGTTTCTTTCCTTGGATACGTAAGCAACAGCCATCACATGATCAATCTCGACATGCAAAGGTACTCCAGTTATGCCATGCACTGGGGCTTGCAGACCAAGGCACTCCGCCCACAAGCAGTAGATGAATGGAGTTTAACTCCTGCAGAGTCATGTGGTTATGGGTGGCTGCTGTGCATGGGTCCTGAACTGACGGGCTCTCGTAGCGCAGCGATGGCACCTGTGAGGTGACTAGCTGGCCATCCCCGACTGAAAAGTGACAGACCCAGTAATGGAGACTTGTCAATTGAATCACGAGACCATATATCGAGGTTGCACAGCCAAAGCTGTGGAGCTCTATCCTGCAAGCACTATACTGTAATGAATTGATCGACTGTGAAGCTGGACTAGCGGGAACGCCTTCCTCAATTCCGGACACTTCACGTTCAGGCGCCTCAAGTGGCTTGGTGATGGTAGAGATGGTGAGCCTCATACATTCCAGGGACTGCACCAGCTACAAGCCGGACTTGTGCAGGTTTACTTGGAGCTCGAGATGCTCCAGGAGGCGGATCGTTGCTTGCACTATGGTGTGCCGCAACCAGACCGCACACAATAATGAGGCAGGTGGCAATGCACATCACTACCTTCACCGCCCATGTCCGGAAAATGCAGACGATCGATGCAGACACTTGGTGCATGTGCGGAGTGAATAACACATGCCGAACGGTAGACATGTGTACCGCCAGCCACTTCCGGATGGATGCCGGTCGAGTGACACATGTCCTGCATGGCCAAATAGCACATTGCCTCCATGAGGCTGGCAACATCGTCAGTGGCCGTACCGGGTCTCCAGCTTGCAGGGACCTGTGGTGATATAATCGTCATATTCGGGTGCTCACCGATGGTAGAGATGACGCAGGATGCGGAGCCAATGGCTGCTTGGATGGTCATTTGAACTGGACATAGTTTATATCCGTAGATCTCAGGTATATGTATGGCTTACTCAGCTATTGCACAACATGGTCATGGACCTTGGGAGTGCACAGGACGTCTACGGCAAGACAAGGGTGAATGTACATGGAGGTCATCAAGTTCTTCCTCCACGGTGAGAACACAAAGACATCACATATTCACTGATTTCCTTCTGCGCTAGGAAAGCAGTTTTCTATACAATATACATAACTGTATATTTGTTTACAAAGAGGCGTCTTTTCGAGGGTAGAGGGCTCAACACGATGCGGAGCACTATGATGATTTCATTGAGTAAGGAACTCAAAGTTGCAACAAACTCTAAGACCTCCTTGTGCCTGTTGTGTATATACCTGTTGTGTATATATTTTATACGTGAAGTACATTTATGCAAATGTACTCGTAAGCGTACCAAGTAAGGCACACCGTGAAAGGCCACCGACAGCCGAGCAGGCTGGTAGTATGGACCATTGGCTGCACCATTACGGGAGTGGCACGACATGCATCCAGCTGCTTCAGCTCGTCTGCCAAGCCCTTGTTGGTAACGAAAGCCTGGTACATCGTGGGTCGGGCACAAGGCACACGTGCATGCAGTACCGGCGTATCCGCCATATCAGTACTAAACAGTACGAGACTGATCTGGTTGCTAGCTATGGTTGCTAGCTATAATATACCGGTAAGTAGATTCCTTCTGGGTGCGTAGATATTCCAGGATACGTACGATGAAATGCTATCCACAGTAGTAAATTACAGATATGGTTACTTGGACCTGCCGTTGCACGGAAAGGGCCGCGCTGATATGCACATATCATATGGGCAATGAATTGATCCCAGTTATGGATGCGGCAGTAATCGTGCAAGGCCTTGGCTGGCCAGACCAAAAAAAGGGGGTGGTCCCTCGCGGTACCCGAGGTGGGCACTAACTTGAGTAGTGGAAGGCAGTATACCACAAGTCATAGCGTACACAAAGGCAAGTGTACATGACATTGCACTCTTGGCACTACGCTCAGCAGATAGCTGGAGCGCCCGTGTCCGTACGTGCTCCAGCCACCGAAGGTCAGACTGAGGTATGGCAACAGCAAAAGTGTTATATGCTTCACCACTTCGAGGTTGCTATCACAAAAGGTGCTTGAGCAATAGGAGTGGCAGTACATTGTTGGCACTGCACAAATGGCAACCATTTGATGTTTATTTTTCATTGCTCACAGAGGTGCATCAGCCACCTCTGACATCGTGATTATGCTTCCAGAACCATGTATCTACATACAGGTAAACCTGTCTTAACCGGACGCCCGTGGTGCAGCGGAAACTGGTCTGATATGACATTATTCCGCTTGACACAGGGATGTACGTTCGATCCACAGCCCTTTGGTGCAGGAACATTTCCCGGTCAATACGGGATTCTGCTTGGTATAGGAGCAAGCAAACACAGGTAGAACTGTACTTGCGAAACAACAATATGAGCATGGCAGAACGGCATTAAGTTATGGGCGTGACTCTGGGCATGAAACAAAGCACTCGCCGGTGCTTGCAAAGCCACGAGACCATCGTTCATCACCAATGGACTAATGGTTAGAGTGTGGCAAGGCCCCCGACAGGGCCTGCCCACTGGCGTGACGGAAGCCACCATATCTACAATGACCGCACAGTCCACCAACATGGGTGGATGCGAGTTAGGCACAGACATTGGAAAGGCACTCCTGCTTTTCATGAAATTGCCCTGACCACACCAGGAAGGCACGACTCAGGGCAAGAAACAAAGCACTCGCTGGTGCTTGCAAACCCACGAGACCATCGTCCATGGATAGTGGATAGAGTGGTTAGAGTGCGGCAAGGCACGCGACAGGGCCTGCCCACTGTAGAGACCATCGTCCATCGACAGTGGACGGATGGTTAGAGTGTAGCAAGGCACGCGACAGGGCCTGCCCACTGGTTCGACCATCGTCCATCCGCAGTGGATGGGTGGTTAGAGTGGCTAGAGTGTGGCAAGGCACGCGACAGGGCCTGCTCACTGTAGACTATCGTCCATGGACAATTGACGTATGGTTAGAGTGCGGCAAGGCACACGACATGGCCTGCCCAGTGGTGTGACCATCGTCCATCGACAGTGGATGGATGGCTAGAGTGTGGCAAGGCACGCGACAGGGCCTGCCCACTGGTGAGACCGTCGTCCATCGACAGTGGACGGATGGTTTGAGTGTGGCAAGACACGCGACAGGGCCTGCCCACTGTCGTGACAGAAGCCGCCGCATATCCGCCATGTCCGCGTCGTCCATCGATTGGGGTTGGATACCAGTTAGTTGTAGGTACAGAGATTGGCAAGGCACTCGTCAGGGCCTGCCCAATGACGTGACGTAAGCCGTCTGTTGATGTTGCTACGCGCTAAGCGCAGAGCCTTGGCAAGGCACTCGAAAGAGCCTGCCGAACTCGTGAAGGCCGCCCTGGCCCAACAGGGAAATCGTGACTCGGGGCATGAAACAAGGCACTCGTCGGTGCTTGCAAACCCACGGAACCATCGCAGCGTCGCCATCAGCATTGGCGGCCGAAAAGGCCGAAATTTCCGTATCGGCACAAACTAGTTACTTCAGCACTTACCTACACGGACAGCACGACGATCCGGTAGGAACTCTTACTAGTCCTAGGCCTGGACTGCGAGCTTCAGCTTCGGAGTCATCATTACTTGTCATTAGACAATAGACACTGCCATAGCGGCGGTAGAAGACTGAAGTCTCAAGGATACTGGACAAAGGAAAAAAGGTAACCTATCAGCAAAGAAGCGAAAGAAAAGGCCAAAGAAAGCAAGAGGTGCTAGGTGCAATCAATGCGTGCATTTGCATTTTTATCTTTAAACCGCTGGAAATTTATGGAAAACTAGAGCGATTTGAGGCCAAACACACTGTCACATTCGAAGCCGAAGCTCCGAAGTGTAATTGCGGACGACCCCTAAGTCGTTCCCATTTTGGGAGTCTGTGCTCGAGGTTCAAGACTTCATAAGTAGATCTACGCATTAGTTAGTTACCATAGGCAGAAGTTGTCCTTGACAACCATGACGACTTCCCGACTCCCCACCGCATATGACTGAGTCTAGTCTGTACTGGCACTCGGACAACAGCTAGCCGCTGAGTCCGCGCTTCGCTTCAGTCTTCAGTCTGCAAGAAATGTCCCGTTTGTACCGATCAACGGATCAAGAAGCTGCTCCGGAGTTCTTCTCCAGGTCAGTTACTTACCGACTATTAGGACTCAAAGAAATGAATCGACGGTGCTGATCCGCGGACTGCTACACAACATCACGAAATTTCCTCTGGGCCGGCCGCAGTGCCAGTGAACGTAAAGAAGGGTCCATAACAGTTGTTGGTTAGATCAAACAGAGAAGCTAGTGACTGAGGTATGGCGGACGCTGAGGCACCAGCTGGCGATGCGGCAGCTGCAGGAGCTGAAGGTGGAGAGGCGGCAGCAGCATCGCAGGCCAAGGACACAGCAAGCGATTTCCGCCGAGCATTCAACTTTCCACTTCTTCGGGTAAGACAACCAGAGAAACTTGAGCATGCAAATTTAAACAAACAGTAATGTATTGTACATGTATAGCTGTACAATCAGTCATGTACATGTAAGCTTTTCACGGGCCACAACAGAATAACATGAAATTTCCACTGGACAATGTCACTAGTGAATGTAAGGGTGCGTTCTTAAATTCTCTCGGAAAAGTTGGAGACTCTCCGAAAAGTTCGAGAGCTGTTCTTATATCCTCTCCGACTTTTAGGAGGCTCTCCAAGCTTCAGAGGTGGTTGAAACTTGGAGATTCCCGCGGTTTGGGATCAGCGCATGCGAACTACGACTAAAAAGCCACATGTTCATCATGAGTGTACGCATTTCCCTTTTCGCATACGCACACGTGCATACTACATTCATCACTCAAGATCCTTTGGCGCTTCATTTTGCTTGACATGTGCAAAATATCTCAGAATTCTTCGAGACCCGTTCTTGAATAATCCCAGTTTCTTCGACTTCTCTTTTCTTCTTCTCCTAGAAGCTAGAGAATATTAAAAGAACGCACCCTAAGAAAAGCCTTTGTATAGGTTTATAAATTGGATACAGGTAACGTTCAAGCGGCAGTTTGTAGGCGGTCAAACTAGGTAGTTCGCGATCTATAACAGTTACTGGAAGTGTCTACTTGATTGTGTGGATTTGCGTCTTCCCATGCGAAGTTACAGGTAACGTTGCTAATACTTGTTGATACCAAAGTCACCGGCGGCAGCAGATGTGGTTTGGAAGATTTCTTCCGGATTACGGAGGATGTTTGATTATAGCGAACGTCCACATTTATCGATTTATTATACAGTATACATGTACATGATTCACTGGAAAACATCACATGCTGGTACCAGCCAGAAGGATTATTATTATTATTATTATTTATTAAATTTTTAATAGGGCATTCCCACAGGCCTAAGGCCTTCTTACGGGGTACCCTATATGTTTTTGTATAGATGAGCGGAAGTCTGATAGCGTGGAGCAAATACGAACAGAAGCAGGGAGCGAATTCCAGCGATCTGCACCTAAGAAGCTTAATGCGTACAAGCCATAGCGGTTATTAGCCGGGGGAAGAGCCAGAGACAGAGTAACCTGCGAGCGGGTGATTGACGCTGTGTGTGTGGCATTGACTCTAGTCACAAAACAGTCTGTTAAGAGCGGGCTGCACACCTTATGTAATGATCTGTAAATAAGTACGAACAATTTGAATCTCAAACGTAAGGAGATAGAAGCTAGGTGGTATCTGGCTAGAATAGTAGAAATGTCACAGAACCTTGGATAACCAAAAACAGTTCTAACTGCACGGTTGCTGAGGCAAGTCAAGCGATCTTGTTGCCCAGCCTGCAGACTGTGATAAAAAGCATTGGAACCGTACTCCAGTTGAGCCTGTATGAACGCGCAGTAGAAGGTTCTCTTTGCATCAATTGTTAGACGGTCACGGATTCTACGAAACACAGCTAGCTTGTCGCCTACCTTTCGCTCAAGGGCACTGATGTGGTCAGCGAATGTCAGGTGCTGGTCAAAGGTCATACCAAGGTACTTGACGGTGGTCGCTGGTGGAATTGAGACATTGTCAATGGTTAGTCGGAGGGAGGAGCATACTTTTTTCGATCTGGAGTGGAACACAATGAACTGGGTCTTGCTGGCATTCAGGATTAGTCCTCGTTCACTGAGGAAGTCCCTGATACCACACACATCTCGGGCCAGTTCTTCGGTAGTTTGTTGTAGGTTGCGGCCTGCTAGGTACAGGGCGACATCGTCAGCGTACTGGCGCACCATGCTGGAAGATGCTGCCGAGGGCAATTTGCGTACAGATAGGTTAAAGAGCACAGGTCCGAGGGTGGATCCCTGAGGAACTCCCCTGTGAGCTTGGAGGTACAGCTTCACTGTACTGAGCTGCCTGGGAACCTCGCTAGGTGCTGCATTCGGATGAGATTGGTACAGATACTTAGCATACATGTACAGTGCTCTGTCTTGCTTGTACAGTGCATGACGCAATGGTGCACAATGTAACTGCACGACTATTGTGATCTCTATGCCATGCCGGGTAGCCATTCAGTGCATTGTTTTTGTACAGTACTGTCGGGTGCCGAAGAACTGGGGGGGGGGGGGGGTCCTAGCCTAGGCCGTTCTTATTTTTATGTAGGTCTACTACAGTCTATGCACAATCTCTCTGTTATGTTATGTTATGATGACATCATGACATTGTCATTACAGCTGTATTTGGGAACGATACGCAGGTACGAGTATACATAGTGATTTAGAAATGTGGCTTGTCTACCCATTTTTCTGATCTGCAGCATTCTGATATGAACGAGGAGATGCGAACAGAGGTGATGGAACTATGTGTCACTGCTGCAGAAAAGCATGCAGCTAATATGGAGGTGAGGACTGTTGTGTATAGTGTTTGTCGCCGTATTGTCCCTCTCCATATTGTCTCTCATCTATAATTATGCATGCTCGTTGTAAATAAATCAGTCTTTGTCTTGTCCCACAATGGACTCCTCCGTGGCTTCAGGCGAACACAACATGGTGGCAGCGGTGGGATTTGAACCCACGCCATCGAAATGACTGACACAACCAGGACAAGGCGGATGATGGTACATGACTGCTGTGATGCCATGCGTACTGCAACCAGGGAGTCCACGTAAAAGACGAGTGAAACGTGTCAATGCTTTAGTTACACAACAAGGGCAAGTGGAACACGAAACAACGCGAATGTCATTTCCAGGCTGCCTGCGACGGGTCCGTCACCTTTCCTGGGGCAGGGCCGATTTATGTAGGTTCATGTACTTCTTAAAGTACTAGTATGGCATCGCAGGTCCAGGTCATGGCCACAACTGTGTGTTGCGGGATCGCGTGTGTTGCATCGACAACTGATCACATGCATAGAACTGCTTAATCCGGGATCGAAATACATACCATTTCGGGTATTATTTCTGGTCTTATTTCGTCTCCCTTGCTGTTGCGACTCCCTGCTCTGCACTTATTGATACTTCCTCCGCGTCATCGAAATTGTCGCAGTTTGACTTTTGATATAAAACGGGGTATTTACTCACCAGCACTGGTACCAGAGGCAAGGAATTGGACATAGGCGATAGTCATCAGTATAGGGTGACGGCAAAGTTCTATTTTCTGTTATTGGAAGCTGGAATTTTTGAATTAGACGCAATTTCTTCGCTGATGTCGCTGCGATGGTAATTTCGACTCGCTGAGATCAGTCAGGCGTTGCAGCCTGCACATTTCTCGTGCTTGTGGCCATTCACTCAAGCCTCGTCACTGTTTTACCTTAGTTGGGGTGAGAATGACTTCGTGGAACAAGTGGCAGCGCTTGGAGAAACATCGAGGGGTCAGCAAACTAAATGCCTGCAACAGCGATAAAAATTGTCGCTCTGGCTGAGACACTCAGTACATGATTGTACCTGCAAGAGCCGTGTAGACTCTACACGTAGTGCTAGTGATGCACGCGCAGGTGCCGTACCATGGTATACCAGTGATGCTGAAAACGAGGGCGCGCTGGACGCGTTTGAGATGAGGCGCGACCAACTTTCAACCTTCCTTCAAATATTTCGGAACGATATTTTTGCATCCACTGACATCAGGGACGACGAGGACTTCATCTCTGCATGAAAACTCTCAGTCCAACTGTCCTGGAACGTTACTCTAGTCTTCAGACTATCATGCTGTGTAATAAGTTTTGAATGGCTTAGCTATAAAGTTGTCAGTAACAAGTGACAAGTCACTAGTGAAACTGCGACAATTTCGATGACGCGGAGGAAGTACTTCAAAGTACAGTAAAACCTGTGACCACCCCTTGGGGCCAGAGAAAGCGGTCTTTAGTGGCAGGTGGTCCTTAGTTAGAGGTTTGCACCGCACAACCATAATGAATGCGAGACCGTCCGTGCCTGACGAAGTGGTCTGTGGTACCAGGCTGGTCGCTAGTCATGGTGGCCTTTAGTTACAGGTTTTACTGTACGAGAATTTTGCAGTACGTTTTCCAGTGATCTGAAACTAAGACTAAAGCCCAAAATATGCTCAGGAAATCCTCTTATACAAGTGTCTGTTGTGTTCTGGTGTCTCTGTAGTATATGGCAAGAATGATCAAGGAAACTGTGGACAAGAAGTTTGGTCCGGCTTGGCATGTTGTTGTTGGTGAGGGCTACTCATTCGAAGTCACCCATGAAGAGAAGAACATCCTTTACATGTACTTTGGAGGACAGGTCGGGATGTTGGTGTGGAAGTGCTCCTGATCGGGCTGAACCAAGCCGCTATGCTCAACTTGCCTGGCCACGTCGCAGGTCCTGTCCTGTGGACTGCCCTGGACAGGGTCAAGAACTGAGCAGGCACCTGACCAGTGTATGGTGCATACCAATGTACACAATCCTTCAGAACAGCACGATAATACACACCTGCCCGGAATTGGCATCTGCCCGTACACTGCGTACGACTAGCACAAAGGCCAGGGCACGCTATGCGGCCTATAAAGACAAGGAGAGGGATAATGCTATTTACTTGGGCACACGCAAACCGCAACGTCAAACGCTGACCGAGGTATTTTTGTTTTAGGATATGAGTCTGGACTAGAATTCAGTTGTACAATTATAAAACCATGTCAGAAACTTTGATTGAGTTACCATTGTTAGCAACACTGAGGGAGGACGGTGGTGCACAGTCATGTAGGCGTGTACATTATGAACTTGTTAAAAGTGGTTTTTGCCGGGCAACATACCCACTTGCATTTTTTCAGGTTGACACTTGATCACCAGTTGCTGGCTGCCAATGAATGTTGCTAAGACAGCTGATGTAGTTTATGACTTTTACCTGCATGTAAATGTGCTTCCAAAAAGTACCTAGCATTTGAGACTACGTATGTGCCTTGTGTATAATAGATGAATGAAATCCCGCAAAATCTCGTAGAATCCCATAGACTGGGTTGGCTGTTGATTATTGTCGAATGTGCAGAACCCTAATGCAACAATCTCTCTTCTTCTCCTCCATGCGCTCTCAGCCGACACGTTACTACCCTCGGTAGCCATTACACACACCAACAATTCCAAATAACAAAGGGTACGGGTAGTTCGAGGAGAGAGAGTGCGAGAGAGAGAGAGAGAGAGAGAGAGAGAGAGAGAGAGAGAGAGAGAGAAGAGGAGGAGAGATTGCTGCATTATTGAACAGCCGAATGGTACCGTTCACAATTTTATAAACATGTGCAGAACCCTATTGTGTTTTCTGAATCTGGACCAATTCACGACGAAATATTTTAGCGATCCGAGTTTCAGACTAAAACGAAAGATGACCTTTACCGTGCTGTACATGCAAATTTTCGATTGGTGCGGTAAAACTTTGCCGAAAACACTCTTTTCACTAAAGTCGCTAAAATATCTCCATCTCTAAAATTAGCCGTTTTACAGTACACCATTCTGGTCGTCTGTGACCCGGTGACCCTTGTGTGTTAACCTACAATTGAAAAGGGCAAGTTGTCCCAACAGAATAACACGGGCAAAATTCTTAAGTAATGTTAAGCGGCAGCTATGCGGGATTATGCGGTCATTATGCAAAGTGTTGTCTGTCATGAGTACAACTTTAGCGTACAGTTTCGGGCAAGTATACAACTTTGCCGTACAAACTCATGGGATGGTACGAATGTGTAGCACATTTTCATCGTCAGGCACTATTTTCTTGAACATTCCCATGGATTACAGTAGAGTCGTGCGCCGAAGAACGTTGAGCCCAAGAACATTCAGCCTGAAATGCTAAGAACGCCACAGCCTAAAGTTATAAACGGCGGTGTTGGTTTTCCGGCAGCCTTTGGATATATGATCCAGAACAAATTGTTTCTAAGAACGCCCCAGGCTAACTAACCCATCGAAAATAACGTTCTTGGACGCGCGACTCTACTGTATGTGGGTTTATGAACAGAAAAATTCTCGAAAACACGGATGAAAGCCAATAACGCGGAAAATTGCGCAGAAGTCACGTTATCCAGTGGGAACAGGACAAGCTACATTGTAGTGAAGTGATGAACAAAGAGTAATACTGGTGCATGTGACTGTGTGTGTGTTATTTGGCACCCGTCTTGATCTGTTTCTTATCAGATTCAGACCCGCTATCGTTGCTATAAGAGAAAATATGTGGGTGCACATCCAGTGCATTTGAAAAAAAATCTGTGTGCTTCTCTTGCGACGAGCGTATACACAGCACAACGTGCGTGCATGTGTGTATGTGTGGTACATGATCGGAAATTTGCCGCTAAATAATGTTGTCCTGAAATGGCTGGTGTGGGGTAATGACTAATGAGCATTGTGTTCCCCAGATGTTTGTTTTTTTGGGCAGAATTTTCATCTGTACCGTGGTACCAAGAGTATATAATAGGGGTGAAACAATTATACCGAATACTCGAGTACTCGCTCGGGTTTTTCAGAAATAATCGTACTCGGAATAAATCAGAGTACAGGTCGTCCCCCGTTAATACGAGTCCGGTTAGTACATAAACCCCGTTAGTACATAAGAAATCTCAAGTCCCGGACGAAACGTGGTCACTTCCATACAAATTTTGTCGGTTAGTACATAATTCGTTAGTACATAAACCCCGTTAGTACATAACATTTCTCCGTACCCGCATGCCACCTACCTCAATAGTACATAATTTGTTGGTCTTTTGGCCTTCCAGTGGACGCACATCGTGTTCTAGTTTCTACTTGTGGACGCAATTAGCTCAGAAATCAGAGCGCACATCACAAACCGACAAAGCTCTTGTTTTTTCGAGTGACTGTACAGGCACCGCTGGGCATGTATCATGTAAACTGTAGAATCTTCGCTGACTGTGACCGTTATAACATAATTTTTATGTTATATCGAGGGAATCAAGAATATCTCGCTCCCTAGTCATGGCAGCAAGAAACACTCAGAAAAATTGAAAAAAGTGAAAAATTCTGGTATACAAGCAAGTTATGTACACTTTCGTTTAGTACATAAACCCCGTTAATACATAACATTTGTCAAGTCCCAGAGATTATGTATTAACGAGGGACGACCTGTACTCGTTCATACGTGGTACATGCATTTACCACAGAAATCTGCAGTTTCAGAGCAGCAATCGTCAGATATTGATGTGCAGACTGTGTGGTGAACATTTGTTCAAGAGTAGAGAGAGCCCAAATGACCCAGCCACCAATATACCAGAGAAAAATGACTGCCATTCGGTTCAATCAGGGGTGTATCATGTGATTTTAAGGCCCTCGGTGTGCAATTTTTAGGAGATGAAGAATACTCGAATACTCGAATATTCGATCGGAGAAAATCAGAGTACTCGAACTCGGGATCTCAATGCGAACTTTCACCCCTAGTATATAACCTCCCTGGTCTGGCCAGCTGGGGGATTATACTCTTGCTGATACCAAGAGTACATAACCTGGGTTATGTACTCTTGCTGATACTAAGTGTGTACTAGTACCATGGTACTACCAAGTACCAGGGAGTGAACAACTTTATTACTCACATGATCTGTACAAATCCATGATATCACTCTTCCTGCAAACTGAAAAAGAATGAGTCATTCCTACTAAACTCTGTACATTATAATTATGTGTCAGCTTGGCCAATTGGGTACGTACGTACTCGTACTCATGCTAAGGTAGAAAAAAGAAAATCACCTTTAGTTTTACTTCCACCAGCACGCCTGGCGCCGTGGCCATCCAGACTGCAGTCTAGTCGTGACGTTAGTTGTAGCTACGTGACTCCCTCAATGACTCATGTCTGCGCCAACAGTGGCAACATCATAATCAAGATTCAATAAGTCGATGATGCAGCCAATGGCAAAGCGCTACAAGTACAAGTACAAGGAGATTCCTGTTGTTGGCAGAAGATTCCTCTATGTTCCTATCGATGATCGAGCAGATTTTGCTACGTACTTTTTATTCTCGTCATTCAAGACGTAATGTCTAATGAAGATTAGCTCCAGGGACCAGGGAGTCGTGATTTGATCGTATTCAGCACCGGCTGCACCGTGCACCGGACACAAATCAATGGAAAAAACAAAAAAGGAAATCATGAAGGCGTAAAATACCGTAGAGTACCGTTACGTATACAAAGACTTTAATCGCCGTATGCCGTATACGGTAGATACGGTATATCACGCCTCCCGGATGCGTACTACAAATGAGTGTTTCTCACAACTCACGTGACCATGCACTGGCCAATCACGAGCGCGAAAAATGAGAATATTCGCGAACATTCTCAACATGGTGGGCGCTTTATAAACTCCCCACACAGCTTTCCTTCCTTGAACTGCAAACACGTGTTTACAGAAATTAGGAGCTGGAGAGGAGAGCATTTCTTGTAGCTTTCTTGCCATCACAATGGAAGAGGAAACTGAGACTTTCGCCTTTCAGGCTGAGATCGCTCAGCTTATGAGCTTGATCATCAACACCTTTTATTCCAACAAGGAGATTTTCCTCAGAGAACTTGTTTCCAACTCCTCCGATGTACGTAGATTTGTGGCGAAATGTGCAGTAAAGTGGATGTGTTTTTGTGTTTCCGGCTGCTCCTTGCGCTGGATAGTTTGTAACGTTCCTTGGTGTCGTGCTGCGTTTTTCCTGGCTAGGCGCTGGACAAGATCCGGTATGAGAGTTTGACCGACCCAAGCCGCCTGGACTCAGGCAAGGATTTGAAAATCGACATTGTTCCCGACCGCGAGAACAATACTCTTACCATTTGGGACACTGGTATCGGCATGACGAAGGCTGACCTCGTCAACAACCTTGGTACCATCGCCAAGAGTGGTACGAAGGCCTTCATGGAGGCTCTCCAGGTATGTGATAACTTTCTTTGAATTTTTGTTTATTTTTCGTACTTATTTGTAGTGAAAGTTGCGTAAAAAATGGCGCCCGCATCTCCAAGGCTATGTTGAGTATGCACTATGCCTGGATTGCTTTGTGTACTCCATTTTAAATCTACATCATAGACATAGATACAGGTTTTTACCCATATCATCAGCATCATTCTGCGGTACTTCCCCGCACACTTTTTCGTGTGCAGTTGGGCAGCAGCGTTAAGGCTCCGTACCGGTATTCCCTTGTAATTCCCCGTGTCGAAACGCGTAATTAGGTGATTGTCTGCGTAGAGGATTTCGCTTGCTCCTGTTAGCGAAGTATTCATAGTGCTAGCTTTGGTCGCAAGTCTGGAGCACTGTTATTGTTACACTGTGCTTGCAGTGTTTCATTTATCTTGTGATGTTCAGGCATATCATACTACATGTAGTACATTGTACATGTGCATGACTGGGATTTGCTTGCTTCTCCTCGATTCAAGTCGTTGAGCTGTTGTATATTCTATTGCTTGCACCGTGTCGTTTTGTAGTCTGGTGCTGATATCTCTATGATTGGTCAATTCGGTGTTGGATTCTACTCTGCCTACCTCGTCGCCGATAAGGTCTCCGTGACCACCAAGGTGAGTAGGGATACTTCTTGAACTGATTTTAATTGACCAAAGTTGACAAACAAATTGAGGGAGCTTATCAAGATATTCCTGCCGGTTGCTTATCTCCCATTGTGTTGCAATTGTGTGCTAATTTATTTCTGTAAGCTTTTCAGGGATTCTTGTGAAACCAGCTGGGTATTTTTGCAAATTGTTTTGCCATCTATTCTCGTACACAGCACAATGATGACGAGCAGTACGTTTGGGAGTCTTCAGCTGGTGGCTCCTTCACCGTCCGCCGTGATGACACCGGTGAGCGCATTGGACGTGGTACTAAGATCACTCTCCTCTTCAAGGAGGACCAGATGGAGTATCTTGAGGAAAAGCGTGTCCGTGACATCATCAAGAAGCACAGTCAGTTCATTGGCTATCCCATCTCTCTGCAGGTTAGTCAATTAGATAATTTTTTGATACATACTTGTTTTCCGGAGGCTGTCTTAGTGGTGCTACGCTGCATTTTGAAGAAGCGTGGTGTACATAGCTCACTGACAATGCCAGTACAGGTAGTAGTAGTAGTATTTATTATTTTACTAGGGCAATCCCCACAGACTGTGAGTCTTTTTACAGGGTACCCTAGGTACAGGTGGAATCCTGATAATTCGAACCCCAAAATGCCAGACATTCTAATTATCCAGACATTACCCACAATTCATTATGTATGTCAAAATGCTCACCTGGACACGCAGAGTTGCACTACGCACCCCGGGCATAGATTTGGGGACACAGAACTGCGCATGCACACCAGACTAATTTGAAGAAAATAAAGTGAATTATTATCAGCACAAATCCCACACATTTTCTATGTAAGTGGATTCCGTGGAATTTCTAATTCACCGGACATACCCAGTTGGAGGTTCGAATTATCAGAAATTGTTCTGTGGAAATCGTATTGGTAGAAATCGGTCCCAGACGTGACTGTTCTAATTAAGCCATATTTGAATTATCAGGATTCCACCTGTATATGTTGCCTGCACAGTGTACTACAGTGTATGCGTGTGCATCAATGTGATGTGAATATTAGCTGTTCATACATTGGATGCTGTACTGGTAATTTTTGGGCGGTGGAATATGTCAACGAGAGTATTGCTTTACTGTAGCTTTTTTGACTTCATATGTGCCTTTTTGTATGTTCCTTTTTTTACTTCTGTAGGTTGAGAAAGAGCGAGAGACTGAGTTGAGTGAGGACGAAGAGGAGGAGGAGGCCAAGGACGAAGAGGGCAAGGAAGAGGACAAGCCCAAGGTTGAGGATGTTGAGGATGAGGAAGAGGGTGAAGATAAGGAGAAGACCAAGAAGAAGAAGACCATCAAGGAGAAGTACACCGAGCTTGACCAGCTGAACAAAACCAAGCCCCTGTGGACTCGCAACCCTGATGACATCAGCAAGGACGAGTACGCCGAGTTCTACAAGAGCCTGACCAATGACTGGGAAGACCACCTTGCCGTCAAGCACTTCTCTGTTGAGGGTCAACTCGAGTTCCGTGCTTTGCTCTTTGTTCCCAAGCGCGCTCCCTTCGACATGTTCGAAAACAAGAAGCAGAAGAACAACATCAAGCTGTACGTCCGCCGTGTGTTCATTATGGATAACTGCGAGGAGCTGATCCCAGACTACCTCAACTTTGTCAAGGGTGTTGTTGACAGCGAAGACTTGCCACTGAACATCTCTCGTGAGATGCTCCAGCAGAACAAGGTTCTCAAGGTTATTCGCAAGAACCTGGTCAAGAAGTGCCTTGACCTGTTCAACGAGATTGCCGAGGACAAGGACAGCTTCAAGAAGTTCTATGAGCAGTTCGGCAAGAACCTCAAGCTTGGAATCCACGAGGACTCTGCAAATCGCACGAAGCTTGCCAACCTTCTCCGCTTCCACTCCACCCAATCTGGTGACGAAATGACCTCATTGAAGGACTATGTCACTCGCATGAAGGACAACCAGAAGCACATCTACTACATCACCGGTGAGTCCCGTGAGCAAGTAGCCAACTCTGCTTTTGTTGAGCGTCTGAGGAAACGTGGCCTAGAGGTAATGTACATGTGTGACCCCATCGATGAGTACTCTGTTCAACAGCTGAAGGAGTTTGATGGAAAGAACCTCACCAGCATCACCAAGGAGGGACTTGAGCTGCCTGAAGATGAAGATGAGAAGAAGAGATTCGAGGAGGCCAAGGCCCGTTGTGAGAATCTTTGCCAGGTCATGAAGGACATCCTTGACAAGAAGGTTGAGAAGGTTTCCGTTTCAAACCGTCTTGTTGGATCTCCAGCTGTTATTGTCACCGGCCAGTATGGCTGGACCGCCAACATGGAGCGTATCATGAAGGCCCAGGCACTCCGCGATACCTCCACCATGGGCTACATGCAGGCCAAGAAGCACTTCGAGATCAATGCTGACCATCCCATTGTCGAGGCTCTCCGTGTCAAAGCCGATGCCGACAAGAATGACAAAGCTGTCAAGGACCTTGTCTGGCTCTTGTACGAGACCTCTCTCATGGCATCTGGATTCTCTCTTGAGGAGCCGACCATCCACGCTAGTCGCATCCACCGAATGATCATGCTCGGTCTTGGAGTTGATGAGGTAGCGGAGGATGTAGCAGCCACCGCTGCTTCCAGCGACCTGCCTCCACTTGATGGAGATGAAGATGACACTTCCCGCATGGAGGAAGTCGACTAAACAATCATTGTCCTGTTAAAACTTTTGTACTTGATTTGTGTACACTTTAGTATTAGTATCGTTCCATACTTGCTGAGCATCCTCTCACGACATCAACATCAAACTGAAATGGCTTTCCCTCCAGCATATTTGAGTTTCTCTTTTCTATCCATTTATAAAAGTTTTTTATTTTAATTTCCGCTTTCTTAGCTTCATCTGATCTGTGCTCCTGACAAGAAATCGCTGCTCCTCCATTTCTTTAGCTGTGTCCTTTGCCTGTTGTCTTTGTCGTGTGTACATGGTGTCGTGTTGTTTGCCCCTGTCAATTGCATTGGGTTTCCATGGCATCATTCCTTGTGCAAGTAGCATGTGGCATTTGCATGTCTTCTGCTGATCATCCAGTTCGTGTAGTTTGTTCCCTGGATATCTCTCTGCGGCGGCACCTCCTGTAAATGTCCGTTCGGGGTTCTCAACAATTCTACACTCGTTCTTCTTTCCATGCGTCTGGCCTAGCAAGTGTCCATTTTTGCATTCTTCTTTGTATGCTGTTGACTACAATTGTGGAGCAGGGAGTCGTCAATAATAATCAAACACCGGTATTTGACGACTCCCTGGTGTGGTGTGGCTACAGTTCTTTGCTTTTTATTTTTTGTTCATTTGTATGTACCAAGAGTTCATAACCCAATATATGGGGGTTATGTACTCTTGGATGTACCGATAAACCTCTTCGAAATACCTGTATTGTGTTCGTACCTTTCATACGAAAGTCAGTTGTTTGCTCTCCACACTGTCACTGGAGCTGAATGGCAGTCGACTAGTCGTGAGTCAGTCAAGTCTCCAGTCCAGTCGGCGGGAGGACTGAGCTCCAGTGTGGGGAACACACAACTTTCTTATACATGTACAATTTGTTCAAGGTCCGCTGCTTTTATTCTTCGCTGTGTTGAGTTGTGTTGGTGTTTTTTTGGAATAGTATCTTGCGCTTATTTTGCTAGGTTCTTGCCTCACATGCACAGTGCTAGTGGCCTCTGCTACATGTAATCACTAGTAGCTTCCTACATTGTGGTTCTATAGTATATCGGCTAGGCTCGAGCCACTTTGGCCAGGAAAAAAACTATCTTCTCTGTTTTATGTTGTTCTCTAGTATGACTGTTTGCCAAGTGCAAAATCAAAGTGCAGGAATCTCTCCACTGCAAGGGACAACACTAGGAAGCGGACCGTTGGATGGATCCTACAACAGCGATGTCAATTTGTTGGCAGCATTGGACCAATCCCAGCGCTTGCAGCCACCGTCGGGTAGCCGACCGCAAGGGCACCGATCTGACGTAGCATCTCAAGCACAGGATGCTGAGTCATCTTCCACAATAAGCACACCGCTGGTATGTGTCCCATCATCCCATTTGGCTCGGCAGGGCAGAAGTTCACTGAATTATCAGCGCAGTCCATTCAGAGCTTTGCGGATGGCGATGGTGACAACTCCAAGATCATGACAGATCAGCCAGCTCATCTCCTTCGGCGAGTACAGCTCTAGAAGGACAGCAAGATCTTGGATCTTGTGTCGGAGGGCGCATGCATTCAGAATCATTTACCGCCAATGTATACGTCTCGTTCCAATGAGGCGTCGCACAAGAGTGATGTTGTTTTCTCTTACCTAGTGTTTGGCGGTGAAATCCATTCAGCAATCCGATATCTCTGTCCAGAGTCAGCCGATGGTATCTTGCACTTACATGACCCGGTGGACGAATCTTCCACAAGAACAGCTAGAGATGTATATTGCGATCAAGGCACCACACATCTGTTGACCCTCCAGAATCCATCCTGCTGGAGGGCGATGCGGCAATAGTCAACCGCATGTTATTCCGGAGAATAACGCCCGTGCTGATTCGCAAGATGTCTCGAGGAATGAAAGGTTCTTCTGCCCCATCCGGTGTTGATGCAGATGGGTGGTGCAGAATGTTCACCAGTTACAAAGCTGCATCTGACCACCTCTGTCGTGCATTGGCGCTCACAGAGCCGTGCTTGAGGCAATACCGACTCACGATGTGAGTGCATTTACCGCATCTAAACTCATCCTATTGGCCAAGAAGCCGTCTTCGCCCTATTGCAGTCGGGGAAGTGTTCCGTCGTCTAATTGGTTGCCCAGTGATGTCTGTGATCAAGCCTGACCTTCTACGTGCTATCGCTCCCATGCAGCTCTGTGTGGGTGTGCCATCTACCGGCGAAGCCGCTGTACACGCTATACGGAAGTTTTTCAACCGTGATGATGCAGAGGCAGTTTTCTTTGTGGATGCGACAAGCGCTTTCAACGCCCTGGACCGCACTGCAGCACTTCACACCATTCCGAGGATCTATCCGGCTCTGGGTAGGATATTTCAAAATACCTACTCAGATAAGACCAGGCTGTGTGTGGCTGGTGGCGGCGAGGTTCTCTCCCAAGAAGGAACCTGTCAGGCCGATCCCCTGGTCATGGCGTATTATGCTGTAGCAACCATACCGGTAGTTAAGAGGTTGCGGGAGGCAGACCCCAATGTTAACCAGGTGTGGTATGTTGACGATGATGCAGCTGGCGGTGATATTAACTCCCTCGCCAGCTACTGGAAAGATGTTTTAACTTTATCGGACCTGAGTATGGATACGATCCCAATCCACGAAGACCACTCAGGACCGGGCTGACGAACTATTTTGGGGGACGGGAGTCTGCGTCACGGAGGCGGGTCACCAATATCTCACGACGATCATTGGTTCTGAAGGGTATTGCCATCGTGCCGGAGACAGGTATGTCAACAACTGGCGACAGGAGCTGATGGCTCTCGCTGCAATGGCAGAAATGCAACCCCAGGCCGCCTACGCTATGCTCACGAAGGGCTTATCGTCCAAGTGGTCCTACCACTTGAGAGCATCATAGATAGACTCCATCACCCTGGCACCTTTACATGAGGTATTGGATCATCAGTTTCTTCCTGCCCTTTTGGGCCAGGGAATGGCAGCTGACAGCTCGTAGAGACAGCTTCTGTCTCTCCCGACGAGATTCGGGGGCTTGGCAATCCCTATGGTAGCAAAGTCTGCAGAGGCAGAGCATCAGGCATCACTTGCTATCATGGTGGCAATAGTGAAACTTGATCGACGCCCACCCAAGCGAGAGCGACCAAGACGTCCCCGTCATCAGTCCGGACCAAACCTTGCAAAGCGTCATATATGGAGGGTGTGACCAATCCTGTTCTCGAAGCGCGACGAACGAGGCATCGCCCGACAAAGGCGCCAGGAAAATGTCGGTGGGTGCTGCGGAGCTTTCACCGGTTAACAGCACAACCGTCCTGGAAAAACCGCACCGTGCTGAAGAAGTCGGATTTCAGAGACGCGCTATGCATGCGCTATGGTCTGCCACTTGAAAGTGCATGTGATCATTGGGTCTGTGGGAAGTCCATAACTACCCACCGTGCCCGACCGGTGGCTATCCTTCGGCTCACCATAACGGCGTACTGCAGGAGGTACTGCCCGATGTCGAGATTGAGCCACGTTTGCTCCCACAACACGGTGAGGACATATCTGCCGCCTCGGCTAATCGTCAGCCAGAGGCACGCCTGGACATACGGGCTAGGGGTTTCTGGTCGCGGCAGCAGGATGCTTTTTTTCTTTTAATGTAAGGGTCACTGGCCTTGGGCCGTCCTTGTTGTCTCGTCTGGAAATCCTTAGCCACCTGAGATCACATGAGATAATGAAGAAGGCGGCGTATGGTGACCAGGTGGAGAGGGCATCATTCACCCCACTGGTGTTTTCGATCTCAGGTGTGATGGGCAAGGAAACCACTACATTTTAGAAGTCGCTAGCTGCTTTGGATCCCTCATCATCCGGAAGAAAATAGTTGGTTTAATACAGAATTACAGCATACGTAATGCATCCAACATAACTGGTGTTCAATTATCCGGTTCCCTCACCTATCCGGATATTTTTTTGTGGAAAACGTATGTGTGCGGTCTTGCATTTGAGTGTTCTATTTCTTTCCGAATTATTTGGGTTGTCTTTTTGCTTTGGTTAGCCTGAGGGCCGTAGCCCCGAGGGCTACCCTGAAGGGCACAAACAAGCCATAAGACCCTCCCTGCCATGCACTAACTATTTTAGAACGAGGTTACATGCATTAGCTCACTCCAGGGAGTCGTAAAATACGGTATTTTACGACTCCCTGGCTCACTCCCATTATGCTTGTGTACCATTGTATTGGGTAGTTTTGTGATTTGTGTGCAGAGAGACTTGGTGTGGTATGAAAGAATATTTTCTTCTGGTAAGTTATGGTAACTCAGCACCACTTAGGACTACTAAAAGTAGAATAGAAGCAAATGAAATGCTGGGCTCTTATTGCGAGCTTCATTCTTATGCATAGCTTGTGGAGCTATTTAGGGCTTTGAGAGCCCCTTGTCGATACCTCTAATGACTTTGATCTTCGGTTTTTATACTAGGTTTCCGCAAGCTGTTGACAAAGGAAATTCGTACAGATGAAAGAATACGGGAGGCAAAAACCGTACACACTTCTGAAATGCGTAGCTTTTAGTAGTACACCGTACATTTTATGCAGATTTCGTTATCTGCACCGTACTATAATTGTTTTTGTTTTTTTTACGGGGTAACGGCCTCTTTTACGGGCAAAATAAAGTCATGTAGACGTGAAACCGTACTATAATGCATACAGGGAGTTGTACGCACCAGTTTAGAGTATATTCAGCGGGCTAATCCAAGGCCCTCGACGCGTCATCAAGAGTAGTAAAAATTAATAACGATTGAGCGGGCTTTAAACTCTGATAAGGCGGCCCTTGGCCGGAATGTCGCTGATTGGTCGTTTCCTGGACAACGAGACAGACCTCGTTCTAAATTCGATTATAAAGCCAGTCTCAGTTATAAAGACATGGGCTTCATAAATGAAATGACATTTGACGTATGTTTTGTAAACTTTGAATGAAGGAATAAGTACTATGCTACCAAGGCCGGGTATACATACAGTCAAGAGTACATGGGGTTATGTACTCTTGATACCGTATATCCGCACCTTTAAAGCCATGGAGTTAAATTCGATTATAAAGCCAGTCTCAGTTATAAAGCCATGGGCTTCATAAACGAAATGACATTTGACGTATGTTTTGTAAAAATGAAGGAATAAGTACTATGCTACCAAGGCCGGGTATACATACCGTATGTCCGCACCTATAAAGCCATGGAGTTATATTCGATAAAGCCAGTCTCAGTTATAAATGAAATGACATTTGACGTATGTTTTGTAAAAATGAAGGAATAAGTACTATGCTAACAAACCTACAGCCCAGGAGGGATAAGGAGGGTGAACAGGTGGATTTAGATTGAATTTCTGTGTGGACTTTGACTTTTATGGCATGGCGTAGTGGGTGAGTCATTTTGCATCTAAAATAGCTAGGAAAGCAGCAGTGTTTGGAATATAAGGCCATGGCTTTAAAGGCGCTGACATTAGAGAGGTTCCGGGGTACGATTTTCCGTGCCAAAATCCGTATGGGCGCTACGGATTTTTTCCAGGCGTGCTCCATACGATTTTTTGGCACGAGAATCCGTGTGGACTGGCTTTCATACGAACCATGCTTCGTATGGAGATTTTGCGTCATCAGGTGCAGAAAGATTTTTCGCGTACAAATTTGGTACGAGAAACATCGATTTTTCGCGGGAAGTTTTGATTTCGGTACAAAATTTCAAAATAAAAAGGCATAGCGCGGGAATGTGACGTGTTTGCGATCGTAACCTAGGCAATGACGGCAAACACATAAGTTCCGTACCCGGAACTTTTCACTGCTCGAAAATGACGTATAAAAAATCCGTAGAGCCTCCACGGATTTTGGCACGAAAAATCGTACTCCGGAACCTCCCTATTATGGTACATGTACGCGCGCACAAGTACACAGCCTTCTCCAACAAAAAAGGAGCATATGCGTAGTCCCAGAGGTTTTATATCTGAATCATTTCTGGCATTTCTTATGCCAGCACACACCTTTTTTAATTTAATTTAATGGAACCAAGAGTACTATCAAGAGTACATAACGGGGTACTATCTTATTCCTCACCCACAGTATTTGTATTCAGTATGGGCTGCAAGAGAACTAACTTCTGGTTACGGCGACGGGTGTGCAAATTTCATAGCAGTGACATTGTTGAGAACAGAACAACTTTAGCCACGTGAACACACATCGACCATTTCAACTGGTTCTGCGGATTTCAAGTAAATGGCATGGTACTCATGGTTGTTATTAGGACATGTACTGCAGAGCTTGCAAAAAATAGACGGTCTTACACCATGGACCGGCAAGGCAGTAAGTTGACTAGCAACTGCATACAGTTATTAAAAAGCAAGAACGAAGCAAGACCGGGCATCCCTCCACCCTGGAGTGAAGAAGAGAATATGAAAAAGTAATAAGGATGGCACCTCGCACGAGGCAAACATGCTCAAGTAGCTTAGATCTGACTTGGTGGGAGCTGAACTGGGGGAACAGGCTAAAGTAATGGCAGGGTGTCCATTGGACGAGCAGACACACGACATGACGTTATGAATACTGCAATAAAGCCACCGGGATTGGCAAAACAACACCTGCAGCAATGTGCAGCTGGCGCCAATGCCACTCAAAGAAGAAATGTGTGGCTGTTGAATGATTCCACTTGATTTCACACATGCCCACCCACCGTGCCCGTTACAACGCTGTGTTTGCATCATGTCCTTGAACAGCCAACGCAATCATTGTCGTATTCCCAGCAACAATAAAATCCGGCGGTGCAGATAGCTGTTGAGTAGTCAAGCGCCTACATGCAGGTCCTGCATGTGCATGGTAACTGATAGTTCCAGTCCAACTTGAACAGCTGGAATTGATCTTCACCAAATGAGAACTCCAATGGTACGGGCTGGGAGCAAAGCAGTACTCCACCTCAGGGTTGGTTTGCTCGAATAGTGTCAACCTCTCACGTCTTCGAAACCAACTTCGCCCATTTTTCATTGTGCTGTTGTGATGTCTTGGCAAAATGACTTTTTACAAGCTGCATTGGCTTGTCTTTGCCAGAGAGGTTGATCCGGTTTCTGTGCTCCCAGATTGGTGCAAACAATTCGCTGCTGACGCAATCACCACCAGTAGCCTTTGTCTTTGGTGCATTCTGACGTAAGCAATACGCAAGATAGAAGCCTGTCATGAATGCATCAAAGCCAGCCCGATGACTGCCTGTGCACCATTTACGAATTGGCTTGGATGATAGCGAAGCACTGGCTGCTACATTTGCAGGACCTGGTTTTGCCACTGCAACCTTCTGCGTACCCGTGCCACTGCTGCTTTCTGCTGGCGATTTACAAATCTTCTTTGCTGGTGGTTCTGTGAACATCCAAAACACAGAAAACACATAGACATCCTGTATAAAGATGCGGCTGAACTATGTTTATCCCAAACTGTATGCAACAAAAATCACAGCCAGCATAGCAAGCATACATTCACATTGTGTTGCAGCAGACACATAAAGTGTCCCTTACAAATACAGACATGCTTCAAAGTGAACCGGATAATCGAACACACATACTGTATGTATGCATGACATATGCTGTAATTCGGTAACCAACGATATTCTTCCGGACGGCGAGGGATTCAGATAAAAGAGGACCGGATAAGCGAGGTCTGACTGTACACAGTGAAGACTGAAGATCGCAGCACAAACTCCTGGGGTACTACAGAAGAAACCTTAGAACCATTCAACAGCCGGGGAAGGGGGAAATAATCACCACCTGATCCCCAGCATCCACGTGCACATACCTGAGTCATCACTATCAGCTTCATCGCCATCACTTGATGACACTTCTCCTTCGGATAGATGAGTTTCTGCACTGCCGTTCGTACCTGAGCGTGCAGCAGCCTTTCTCTCCGCCCGTTGTCTCCGCTTCCGGCTCTTCTTTGCAATTTCAGCGTCTTCAACATCAAGGATGTCATCCAAATCATGTGATTTCGGACAGCTGTTATTCAGGTGACAAAACCCATAGGCCTGCAAAGTAAAGTTATGAATAAGAAGAGAACCCGGCACACAACGTATGACATATGGTCATTATGGCCTCCAACTTGGAACTAATCACATCGGGGAACAAGCGCATGTTATGCACGACAGCACGTACATGCACTATACGGTGCAGTCTTACTGCAGGCGAAAATTGACTGCACTGATTTAGTTGATTGTGGATTACACTAGCCAATGCCGATATCTCCATATCTGCCTTGGCTAGTGAAATCCAGGAGCACAGTGCAATGTATACATACATGTACATGCTCTTGTTCTTAGGAGCTGAGAAAAGATGGATCGAGTACAAACATTTATTAAAACTCGGCTTACAGCAAACTTTTCACAGATGTCAGATTTCTGCACCGCTGCCTCTGTACTTGCTGCACCCGACCTCTGACTGGCTGCGGTGAATGACGACCTTAGCTTGCACTTGATTGTATCGATATTGGCAGACAGGACGGGAGAGAGAAAGATAAGAGATATGTGGCGACGGCCAGCCACAGAATCCTTGTAATTCCTTCTTTGACTGAGCGGAACAGGAAGGAATCAACAGCCACAAGCAGAAGCATAGAAAATGGTGAGGCACAAGTTATGCGTTAGAGTCCACGAACTAAACAAGGTTTTGAACAGTCAGACGTGCACAAGGTAGCACAAGACTGACAAGGAGTACTGAGACATTCCACGACAAGGAAGTGAGCTTGAGCACTGCTCGATAGCGCTAACCAACGGCCTTCCAACTTGGAAGGTTCGTGGATATTAGTGATAATTGCAAAGAGGGGAAGGTAAGCACCATCAAGCCGAACACAAGCTACATTCCAAGGCACAGTGGAATGCTGGCTTGGTACCGTTTTCCTTTCAATATTTTCCTTGGCTCACCATCCGAGTAATAAGTATTATGTAAAATAGAAGAAGAAAACACATGGGAACGAGTTATGAAGCAACTATCTAAGGCTGTAACAAGATAATACGCAGTCAGAACGTGTGATAACAGGGCACAAAACTGACAGGTTACCGAGGCATTCAACAACCTAGGACCTAGCTCTAACACATCTCTAGTGTGCAAACCAACAACAGCCTTCCAACTTCGAAGGTTCAAGGTTGGGTAGGACCAAATTCTATTTTACATTTAATACTGGCTCATTATCTGAGTTCAATAAGTACTATACTAACAAACTTGCAGCAGCAGGAAGGGTGAACAAGTGGATTCAGATTGAAATTTCTGTGTGGACTTTTACTTTTACGGCATTGCGTAGCGTGTGAGTCATTTTGCATCTAAAATAGCTAGGAAAGCAGCGGTATTTCGAACATACGGCCATGGCTTTAAAGGCGCTGCTAACATACGGTAATTAAAAAAGGTGATCCAGTACTTGTAGTGCACAGTGAAATAATGTCCAGTATACAAGCATACAACAACAGTAGACATTAACTTAGAATTAAGGCCGATTCAGAAGTCATTTCGCGTACAGGAAACGCGTCGCGTCGCAAAAAAGTTGATCTGAGCTCAACTATTTCACGTACTGTAAAAGCAGAAATTTTCGGTGGTGTAATATTTTCGGTATTCTCCAAAATCGGCAGTTCGGTGGAGGGAGATTGTTCGGTAAAACCCGTTTTCCAGGTACTACATGTATACAGTATTGGCTGTACCGAAATTCCAGGTACTACATGTATACAGTATTGGCTGTACCGAAATTTTCGGCGCGTTTTATTTTCGGTAAAAATTGTCGGCACCGAAGTTACCGAAAATAAAACACCACCGGAAATTTCTGCTTTTACAGTACGGGAAAGCCATCGCGCTACAGTCGCGCGATGACTTTCCCATATGCGACATGAAGTATGAATCGGGCTTTAGTACTGGAAGCACTGCCAACAGAACTACCTTACATGCTTGCAATGATGCAGTACGCTCTGCCCTTGTTAGGGTATTGAGCACTATTTTGCAGCAAGAACCTCAGACACTTTGTGCTTACAATGATACACAGAATTGAGAGAATATACATGTACGTAGTCCATTCACCCAAATAGTCCCGCTGGGATTCGAAAGCCCAATTTTGGTCCAAATAAGGCTCAACACCCACTTTAAAATCAAAAAATTGGGTTTCGGTTCTGCTTCTCTGTACACGTTGACATGGTATACCTGTCCTGATATTGCAAAACCTGGCCGAATTGCTAACTCTCTGGCCTTTGACTTTTCCGGCCTCTAATGTGGCAAGGAAGAATCGCACAGGACACACAACTATATCTACTATTCAACATGCGAGGCACTAAAGGTTAGGGTGACAGTTCGGATGAACAGACTTTAAATCAGCGAAGGTAAAGCAGACATGAAGCCATTGAAGGCAACTTCCAACCCCTACCTGTGTCGGAAGACATATTGCAGGTACGACGCCGGCAGACGCATGTGATACTCGGAGATCACTTTCGTGTCATACAGGCCAGATGCAAACATCACGCTTGTGTCGGCAATAAACTGATCAAACGTGTTTGGTAAGTCGGCATAGAACGAGCCGTAGAGAAACGCCAGGTCGACCATGGCGTTGTGCATAACTAGCGGTCGGCCACTCGTGAAGATAAGACTGATGAGTGAACGGATCGACTTTTCTGGTTCAACTCCCTGCACAAGGACAGCGTTTATAGGGCACACAGAGTGTACGGTTCATATGCATGGGGCAAGCATGTGTTCTTTTCCGTAAAATATATTTATTATCATTTGAAATGCATAAAACCAAAGCAACTCTGAAGACAAGCAGGATATGGTGCATGTGTGTACACAACATGTAAGCCGCCACCCATATAACAGAATATTAATTTGCAAATGCACAGATTACCGCATACTACATACTTGGTCATTGCCCCGCTTGTACGGCAGGCCCTTCGCGTACTGCTTGTTAAAGTCAAAGCCATGATCGATGAGGAACTTCAGTGCGCCCGGCTCTACTGTGTAGTTCTCGGAGCAAAGCGTGCTGATGTCAAACGTCTGTGCGATCCATCGCTCGCCGACCTCGTCCAAAGAGGGGTTGAGACGCCGGAAGCAGGATAGGCCGACAGCTATGACAGCACGCGTGCGCACTGTCGTAGCCAGGGTCTTGTAGCGCTCCTCAACAGAGCTGCAACGACAATGGCAACCAGAACGAAAAGAAATCCATGACCAAAACAGTCATGTGGATACACAGAAAAGAAAGCGACACAAGCTGCAAATGTCCACGCTCGATACAGAAATACAAAGCAAAAACACCAGGAAGATGGTGGCAGCTGATCACACTTTCCCCACCATGGACTACACAACTCTGTCTCGCAAGCTTATTATTTACAAGTACAATACCACACATTGCATGCCTTGAAAAAAAGGTACTATTCTGCTTTGATACTACTTCTTTCTTCAAATGGCCTGTTTCTCATCACTTGGCTAGGCTAGCATTGTGTCATGTTCTCATCACTTGGCTAGGCTAGCATTGTGGCTATTCACGTATTACGCGAGTGAGCACAAATACACGTCCGCACTAGGCTATTCTCAGGACTGATTAAGGCTACTGGACCCTGGCTCAGCCAGACATGCTACCTCTGTAAAAGTTTGGTATTAATCTTACTATGCCATCAGTTGTCGCCGATTTCCCAGGCCGCTGAGTTCCTGTACGTAAGTATAGGTACAGGCACAATCTGTTTTGAATTTAGGACAAGACGATGGAAGTCATTATGAAGTGTTGTGCAAGCTGTTTGTGGTTCATATGTTCAATTTACAAGTGTACTTGTGCATGCATGCATGCGCACGCACACACACACACACATGTACACATACGTGTGCCCCCCTTCCCCCATCTCCCCAGTCAAATATCTACAGCATGATATCAACACAGCATTATGTAGCGGTTTTGTTGCCAACTACTTCAAGGGTATCACACTACGAGAAGCTTGAGTCTCACGAGGATTGACATGTCTACGAGATTGGAATATTTGTAGAATGCTCCGCTAATCGAACTCGGATGCAGTGTTTGCTCCAGAGCCGGGTCAGCCAGGTCAGTGACCCAGTTGGGGGATACTTTGACCCGTTTGAATAAAGAAAACCGGGACCCGGTTGGGAGTATGCTCAGCATACATGATGTCATGTTGAGTACTTTTTTTGTACTTCAAGGGTAGATCTCCACACTGATCTGTCAGTGACAGGCTGACGGTGTGTGCAGGTTCGCATTAAACATGTACTGTACAGCGGGGAGTAGTAACCCCTCCCTGCTATTGAACGTGCCCGGCTCTGACCCGGTTGCAAGAGTTGTGCCAGGTACACGTGTACCCGGTTGTTCTGAAACTCTAGAGCAGACACTGGGATGGTGAGCCAATCGCATTTACGTATAAGAGAAAGGACCAAGATGTTACAAGTTATGACTAATAGTCCACCACGGCAACGACTAACGAGATAATAATTATACAGATTGTATATTATCTCATTACCGTGGTGGACTGTTAGGCGTAACTCGAAACATTTTGACCCTTTCTCTTATACATAAATGCTCAGCTAGCTAAACAAAACTGGTTCATGTCACTGAAATAAATATCAGGAATGGAAGGTCAAATTCTAGAGAAATAATTTTTTCACTGCAATCTAGATTCTCACAAGATCCATAGCCAGGAACTCGCAGTTGTTTATAGCTTGCAGCAGTGCTGGCCACGCACTCTCCAGATTCTCCACGTGAACATCCTGGACATTCACTGCTTTGAAGTCAGCCATCAGAGAAATTACGCAAATAGTAATCGTGAACACTTCCTAATTCTCAGACCACGGACCTCCACGAATGCAGCAGACGCCTGCATGCAGTAGATTTTATCTAAAGAAGTATCTTACAGTGCCGCAAGTATACCTAATACACTCATAATAATTATAGGGTCTTCAGTTGTAACTCGAGCTATTTTTAGAAAACGGAAATGATTTTGTTCTCAATGCGCATTGTTAATGTTCATCATGCATACTCTTTGAAAAACGAAACAATTACAAGAATGTGCGCATGATGTCACCGATCCGACCAACAGCATCATAATTATATCATGACGATGGTAGCGCAGCCTGCTTTGAGAACAAAAGTCCAGTACAAACTAGTTTGTCAAAATAATTTTTTAATTTTAGTCATCTACATGTAGCTCGTATCAAGAGTCCATGACTCTTGGTAGTATTTTTATTAGTACGACATCGCGTAGGAAGCGGAACAAACTGCATTCTGTTTTGAAAATGGGCACCGCTAGCGCTGCACCAGGCCTGCATGGCATGCAGAGTCGTCAAATACCGGTATCCTGCACTGCAGGGTACGGTACGCGGTGTGTACGAGTACCGTACCGTGACGAATCCGCAGCTGCATGCATGCTTGGCCTGCATGCAAGTGCATATGCGCTGCATGCTGATCACCATTATCATGATTTTTTATGGAGAAAAGCGATACAGAAAAAAAGGTGAGATTCTCAAGCATTTTTTGTGACTCTTGATCTTGCTTGCTGGCCGTACACATGGTACAAGACATGCATTGTGCAGCTACATGTAGCTATCAGTAATCACTTCCATCGTAGATTTTCAATCCTCACACTTTTTTCTTCTTCTTCTTTGCTGCTTCCTTTTGGTAAGCAGTGTCCACTCACCTTTCCATTCTTTCTCTATACTCGTTGTTAGTGACTCATCTACCTGCCGTTACCCCTTCACTGCCTTTGTTTGAAATAGCCAGAGCCCCAAACCCGCAAGTAGAGTTATTTCTATTGCATTTTGTCCGAAATTGTATAATATGTCCTCCCGCCAAGTCCCCCTTACATGCCCTGGCCACACACGGCCTGTTGTAGACGTTGCCTTTAGTGGTATAACGCAGTATGGTTCCTTTCTGATAAGTGCATCAAAAGGTAAGGTAGTAGTGACTTTGGTTGATGCAAACTTGGTTTCCCAGTTTTTTTTATCAGTTCCGATTTGTGCATTTTTGTCTCAGATGGTCAACCCATGTTACGAGCTGGTGACACTGGCGATTGGCTTGGTACATTCGAAGGCCACAAAGGTGCTGTGTGGAGTGCTACCCTAACAGAAGACGGAGAACGAGCTGCGACTGGAGCTGCCGACTTCACCGCGTACGTTCTTTACTCTGCTAATCTATGATTATTGATACAGCCTATTGTATATCATGCACATGCAGTACATTGTTTTTGTAGTGGCAAGTTGAATGTACTTCTTTCTAGTACATGTACTACGGAAACGTGGTTATACGGGTGGTGCGTTCTCCTGTAGGCGCAATTGCAATCTGTCTAGAGTCATGAATCAATAAGCTGATCCTCACCGACTCTTCCTGCACGTCCCCACCCATGTTCAGGTACGCCCGATGGACAAGACCACACAGGTCGTCGGCCAATTGGCTAATGTCTTCTTCAGGCTTTCGACTTGTATTAACCCGTTATGTACCGCGCATCTAATGTATGCGTAGGGTACTCCTCGCCAATGATGGACCTATAGGATAAAATCTAGACGCATTTTGTATGTGCAAGTTATGTTTTTCTGAATCTATAGTAATGAATGGGTCCATTTGTCAACATATTGTAATCCAGCACGCAGCTATAAGTAGAGGGCATACACGGAATACCCAATTATGAGCCAATTGTGCGTAATTCTGACAATTGAGATCGCTACATTTGAAATAAAGTATAGACGTATCAGGGACGGCCATTGGGACGCACAGTGACAGAAGGATACCACAGGCACTAATTGCATGCATGAACAGCAACAGAAGGGGCGGAAAACGGATGTATCGTCTAAATACCAGACGCAAATAATTGCGTCAAATATTCAAATTTTTGCAATTATTTCAGATTTGAAATATGCAGTTTTTGCTGATCTACTCACGTCGAGCGAGGATTGGTGATTGAGAAGACAAGAAAGCTGCCCTCCCTCTCGCTGCTACTTGGAGAGCGAATGCTGTGATGGCTTCAGCGATGAAAATTGGCAGTTTCGATTCAGGTCCTGAGGAGATATCGCTGCTTCAGCTCTCTCCAGTTGTCTACCACGACTAGAGGATGTCGACATTAGCTGGAGAAGGCTATATCTCTATTAGCAGCAGCGTGACGGAACGAAAACACGATCGAAATTGGCAAAATATATCGCAGAGCGCTGCATTTGCGAAGCGCACATTTCGCCGCGATCGGTCTCCATACTTTCAAATGGCGACCTACCCATATCATACATCAAAATTTTCAGTGGGATCTCAGCTGTCCACTGCAAAAACCGTGAGTCAATCAGAGAAAGGACGCCGCCGAACGGCGCGTCCAAGTGTGGCGTGCCGAACCGTAAATATTTTTACGGTTCGAGATGGGCGCAGCACATAAAAGGGTTAACGGGCTGTCTCCGGAGGTGCGAAGCTCCTCGATAGGTCCTCTACGACCTGATGCCACTTCACTCGGCGGGCTTTGGATACAGTCGCAATGAATTTTTGTGCGGCCTCTCTTAGCCATACGGCTAAGTATTGGGCCTTCTGCGCGGCAGTTCACTCGTTCACACGAGCACATTGATTGAAGTTCTGTAAGTACTCCACCCAATCCCCCACACCATCGTGCACTTCAGGCATCACTGCCGGTCTGACCACCATCGCCCCACCCACCCACCATTAGCACCTCCTGCAGCAGCAGCAGCAGGCAAGTGGACGTTGGCTGCAGCAGCCGGAGCATGGTTTTGAGGTATGATAAAAAGCTCAGAGAATCGAGTGTGTTCGCTCTCGGAGAAATCTTTGTCTTTGCAATTGCAGGACTGTGATGCCTTTTTCCTCATATCCCCCACTTGCCACTCCGTACGGTATGCTTCCAAGCAATGAGAACTGTTCAGGTCACATGCACTGCAGAGTACATACGCACGCAGTACAGCCGGCATCGGATCATACCATTCTCGCACGGATCAGCAAAAATCATCGTCAAACTTGTCTGTACAGTATAGTACGGTTCGGTGGTCAACCGATCACCAGTCCGCGCGCCAGTTCAAACTCTTTATTGTACGAGCGTCCAAATGACATTCAATGCATTAATGTGATAGCATTATGTACATCGGGATGTCTTGCCGTAGAAGCGGACGTTGCAGCTCCCACGTGCATGAGGGGAGCACGTTCACCCAACATGACATAGTTCGTCGCCAAGGGAAACAGTCAGCTGCCGATCCTGATATCACACGGTAACTGGACAGTTTTAGAAAACCACAGGGAAAGACGAAACGTGTATGTTGGCTTGAGGTTACGACAGTTAGTAAATCTATTTAACGTTATCGGCACTTCAGTACGAAATAGCGGTAGTGACGCCTGCGATACTTCTGTGAGGGAGTTCGTTGCTCCCCACACTGGAGTCAACTCGGTGGGGAAAACCCTAGTTCCAGGGTGAGGAGCAACCACGCACTTCTTCTATAAACACGTGTTTGTAACTTACGTGAGCATAAAGCTCAAACCAGACCAACAATGAACTGAGCTTTCTGCAGGTCAGAACTAGCTGCTGTTGTAAGAAGTGGAATTCGACACTTGCCACATGGGTCCATGTCATGCAGGATGCTGCCCTGCAGGCATAGAACTTTCACCTTTCCGGTACGATTTGACCAAAGTACAAGTAGCCCATACGTTGTGCAGTGTGGTGTTGTGCAGTGTGGTGTTGTGCAGTGTGGTGTTTGCATCTCGATCTCCCAGTCAAGCTCCATGCACAGGAATCAACCGCATGCCCCTTCAGAAGTTGTTTTTACCGTCCCTGTCCGTTTATCCAGCACTTTGTAATAGTCTTAATATTAAAGCCAGCTGTCACCGCGAGGCGCCGATGCCTCGCACTTTGCTGTCTGTCAGCGCAGCATTCAACCGTGTGACATTTGTGTATTCTCCAGTCAAGTGTGCATACTTGATTGCTTTTCATCCTGTTTGGTATGTACAGGAAGTTATGGGAGGCATCCACTGGCGTGCATCTGGCTACTTTTGCCCACCCACACATCGTCAAGGCGGTGGCCTTCACGAATGTAAGTAATATTTGTAGATTGGGTTCTATCAGAACTCAACATGCTTATCCTATAGACCTTATGCACGTTGCACAGATGTACAACGTTCTGTACTACATGTACATGTAGGACCGTAGGTGTGTACAGACCCAGTTGGGTGTTCATTGTGTGCTATGCATGCGCATTTGACAATTTTAGCCTCATAATTAATGGCAAACAATCACTTGTCCAGCTTCTTCACTTTGGTTAGAACTAATGACTAGCTAGATCTTTGTCAGAAAAAAGGTTTTCGTATGAAATGCCTTCAGGGCCTTTCTTAGTGGAAATAGCAGTAAACACAATAGGGTCCTGCACATTCAACACCCAACCGGTTCTACGGGATTTCGTGCATCTGTACAACGTGCATAAGGCTTATTCTACTCTCCATTGCTGGTGCTATGCCAGGCAGTGATGTGTTACCTGGATTGTGATAGCTGCTGGCTAACGCATCTAAAGCCTCAGAAAATCCTGACTTGGTTGGTTAGTTAGAATTCCCTGACTGACGAGGACACAGATCCCTGATGCAAATAACTTGATAACTCGGGACCTTTCAGCCTATTGTTGCAGAAGCACTAATTTTCTTCTTGAAAACTGTTCCATGTGTGCATCAATTGTACTTCTGGGGAACTTGCGAAGGAGATTCTGGCCCAACTTCGGTCCTGTGCCCTTGTCCTTATTTGTGTACGCTGGGTCTTCCCCAAGAATGAGCAACCCCGCACATGGGCTCAGGACAGCACAATTTGTTGTTTAGTAATGTTTACGTCATTAGAGCAGTTCCGCGCTACGTAGTTATGTTACAGGTGGAGTCCTGATAGTTCGAACCCCGAAATTCCAGAGATGCCATGACTAATTTGTACGAAATGTTGCTTTTTCTGCATTTGGTGTTATCTGGCCCTTTTCTCACTATCCATCACTGCATTTCACAGATTCATTTCAGGAAATATATACCGTATGTTCAACATTTCGGTCAAGAAATATGCGAATAAGCATCACTGGGAATGAATTGGGCACGGGTGGGATAGTCAGTGTTGTGCACTTTCGTACGAATGATGATGCGTGAAGTGCCCTGCTTTATTCTAAATGGCCCCCTTCCTGTTCGTCTTTTTCTCTATTTCTTGTCCCAGGACAAGACAAGGCTAGTGACCGGCTGCCAAAATAAACAAGTCTATATCTGCAGCTGTGAAAGGCCTGATGCAGGTGAGCAGTGGACGAACTGCATGTCTTTGCTGTTGCTGTTATTTACTTCAATCGTGGCGGCACTTAGCCTGTGCTTGGTAGAACTATCTCCTACTGACTTTACTAATGGAGTGAATAGGTTTGCTGTTGTAATCTAAGACATTATTTAGCGTTGCTGTAAGTGTAGAGGTGGCACCTATGCCTCTCTCTTTGTCTGAGTTGTGGTCAATGTGAACATATTCTTCTTTGATTATAGAAAAGCAATTGCTGAAGAAACATAATTCCATGGTAAAGCGTGTTTGCTGCGGTCCCGGTGACAACTTGGTTTTCAGCTCTTCAGAAGATAGCTGCATTGGGTAAGTGTGCAATGCCATCTGCTACACTATTGCTGTTGCTCATTAACTGTCAACACAATGCATTCCTGTTTCCTAGTGTCCTCGGTGGGTAACTTTAGTGGCATGTTGTGATGTTGCGGTGAGCGGTTGCATTGCTGTGGAAGTGCATGCCATCAGGTTGTCCAGCTCCTATGTGTGGCTGCCATGGCACTATTCCGGGGTATTATCTGTGCAGTGGTGCTCTGCACACCAGTAGGACTAGAGCAGGCATCCTGTGGCACAAATGCAGCTCAGTTCCACACACTACATTGCTTTGCACCACTCATTTCCACCTACCCGGACGTGATCCAGACTTTTTGCCGCGTGACACCTATGCGGAACTTGTGCTATCCGATTTTCACGTACTCTTGATTATGGTCTAGCTACAAAGCAGTGGTGTGGCAATGGTCTTTTTATTACTGCAGTACCATTCCTTCTTGATCGTTCTTTGTATGTCATAGTGTTCATTGCATATTCATCACTTCATTCCTTTGTGCTGAACGTGATCACATGTAGGTATGCAAGTGTTTGTGTTGTTTCTTTCTTTGTACTGTGAAGTGGTTCTCATTTTGGTGTTGTGTATGTCATGTGTGCTCCTATTCTGTTTCTTACTGTTTTCTTCCAGTGTTTGGGACCTCCGCAGCAACCAGGAAGTACAGTCGCTGCCCACCACCAACGCAGTGACCAGCTTGGAATTGTCGCGTGACGGAAATCATTTGACTGCCTGTCACGACAGAATTGTCACCGTGTACAATGCTGCAACGTAAGTGACTGCGTGATGTGCGCAGGTGGTCTGAAGGGTGTAGACAGCGACTGTGTGTGCGTGTGTGCTGTGTTTCTGTACACTTGTGCAGTCATATTACCGGTATTACTGCGTATCCCCAAGAGTACATAAGGCCAAGTAAAATAAAATCCCAGTTTATCGTCCTTTTTTTCACAAAAATCGGGGAGGGAGGGCGGATTTTATTTTTATTTTTTATTTTTTGATGTGCTACAGACTAGTATAGTTCTTGGTAAACAATGACACATCATGTGCAACAATCTGCAACAGAATAGTGGTAGTGTATGGAATACACAATGCTATAACAGTTATATGTACATAAACAATTACATGCAAAATCTTTGGATCGACAGATTGTCACTCCACTCATAAGACACAAACCCCAATACTGTTTGGTTCACACAGACCACCAGATAAATGATAGAAAGCTGCAGAAGGGAAAGAACCAGTCAGAACAGTAACCAATAGTCAGTCATAAAGGGAACATGTTGGAATACAATTCACTTCTTCCCCTGAGGGACATGCGTGCGGGTACGCTTCTTCATGGCGCTCTTCCCAGACTCCTGGCAAGCACCACACACAGGATACGCATCGGCATTATTGACTAGACCCTCTCCTGAAGCGCAGTAGCAGCATACAGTGGGATACCCAGCAGAGTAGTACGGGATCTCAATAGGACTGTCACATGTGAGATTTCCCTTGACGTGCACGGAAGCCAGGGCACTGGTGACTTCGCAAGCTACATCCGTGAGATGACTGCCACAGGAGAAGCTCAGGGTCTCCAAGGCCGCGACCAGTTCCACACGTGCTGCTGACTTGACGCTCTGCTTGGCATACAGAACACGAGGCTTGCCACACTCGGAGCACCTGATGACCTCCTTGACATTCTTGGCATACTGGGCGCTGGGCGGGAATGGCATGCCATGACCACCAGAGGCTGACTGGCTTGCTGCAACCAGAGATGGCCTGTGCTTCTCCAATGTTGGTTCGCCATATACAGCATCAAAGCTCTTGTACCGCTCGCCATCAGGTACAGGGTCTGGGAGGTGATGCAGCTTCGAGAAGACATCCTCTGGCAGTCGCGGAGGCTTGCACACTGAGCATGCTGGTTTGCCACACTTCAGGATGGTGAAGGAGTAATGCCGGGCAATGCAGTGCTCTTCCAGGAATGTCAGAAGTACCTTGTTCTTTGAAATGGACTGCTTGGTGGTACTCTTGGTATCCAGTGACGGGTCGATGAGTTTGACGGTGTCACGAAAAGCCTCAACCTCCTCGTCCGTGGCAGCATGAAAGCACTGGAATGGTACACCCGTCAGGCGAAGGCGTTGGAACAGCGAGCAAATCAAGATCTTCATATCTTCCATTGCATCCAGCACTGCATCTTTCAGGCCAGGGGTCTTCACGGCAGCATTCCTGATGTCCTTCATGTTGTTGCAGCCTTTCAGTTGATTCTCGAAAGTGGTCTCATTCCGAACTACACCGACACCCTGCAAAGCGATGTTCAAGATCGACATGATGCGCTCCACCGGATTCTTCCAAGAGTTGTACGGGGGTGTTCGAACAGCACAGACATAATCTAGGTCGAGCTTGATGAACAGCGACAGGAGGGACAACTGCGTGGAGAGGTAGGTTGGACGATGGTCGGGCCCGCCATCGGTGTACATGCAGAGGATAGGTTTTACATCGCCTTTCTGCAGGATACTCAGGAGCTCGCAACCATGGCGCGATGGAGAGGAATGTTGAAATACACAGTCCTTCAAGCCCACGTGGACTGTTCTGCGATAGAAGGAGTCATCAATGGATTCTGGCACATCCACAATGAGATTCACGCTTGGTGTGAGATTGAACTTCGTGAAATCGTGGTCCGAAACTACCAGTTTTTCATTCAGCCCAACCAGAACCGGCCTTGATCTACTGCTGCCACAGGATGCCCAGGCTCTCCAACTTTGATTGTGTGCTTGTCATCTTGGCATACAAAGCACACATGATCACGAAACTGCACAGCAAATTCCCGCTCATAGCGAAACAGAGCGCTGGCGTAGTGGCAGTCAATGTGAGCTGTCCGGAACTGACGTGATTGAACCATGAATTTTACTTTGAGTTTGCCCGTGTAGTGGCGAGCTGTAGCCAATGCAGGATTTCTCGGCCAGAACTGATACCGGAGCCATTGCACTGACGGGATGGGTGTGTCTGGAGGGCAACGCTTAGTGACCTCCTCGTGCATATCCCTGACGCTCAAGGCCTTGGCAAGGTGAGTAATGACAGTGTTGTCTTCTTCCACATTGTCATGCCGTCGGTCATCAACTGCAGTCTCCACGGAGCTCTCAATGTATTGCTGGCATTGCTCAAGAAAAGCAGTATATGACTCGGGCCTACCGCTGTTCACAGTGCGCAAATCCCAGATGAGGTCTGCATCCTCTGTTTCGAACATTTCTGCAATTCGTTTGTCCACTGCTGCTTGGTCTGCGTTTGTACTGGCACTCGCATCTCCCGTGAGCCTTCTGTACACCTCCCGAAGAAATGCAGGCTTGGTGTTCGTCACAGAGCCAAACAGATGGATGAATTCCCTTCGCATAATGCGAGTGTGGAATGTTGGCATGCAGGATTTGAGCTGTTGCTGGATGGCGGAATTCTTTTGCAGGAGCTCAGATTCCTCAGCACACTCTGGAATACGCCAGATGAAATGCACATGCGCCTTGCTGCCAGTGTACGAATACAGAACGCACTTGACGGGCACAACTATCCCCTCCAGGTACTCGTGTCTCCGGCGATGTTCAGTAGGACAATGGTCCTCAATCAGGATGTGTTCATAATCCTCAGCAGCAGATATAGCGGCGTGCAGACTTCTATATCTCGCACCCAGAGTTGGCTTCACGACTAGAGTCGCCCCAATCACCTTCAGCTCATCCACGTCAGTTCTCACGCAGGTACGCTTGGCTTCACTGGTGTAGACTGTATCCAGATGCGCTTTCAGGTACGCAGCATACTTGCGGAAGTTGTCAGCAAGTCTCAACACAGCTTCCCGGACACTTTTCCAGTGCTGGTGCTTCATGTAGGAGCAGCCAGCCAAGAAGAACAGGGATGACGACAACGCATCCAAATTCTGGCGGCACAGGTTCGACTGGTCCCGCTTTCTCCTTTTGCGATCTTCCGGCGTGTTGTACCCAACAAACTTCTCCAACAATGCAGGCACTGCACAACCTCGACTTGACAAGGTGTGGTGATTGCCATCGATATACCACAATGCATCACTGATTGTTCCTACGAAGTTCACACCAGCTGATCCAGCAAGCGCCTCTTCCCAGCCCAACTTGTTCTCCTCCAAGAACAGCAGAAGATCATTTTTCAGCACAGCTTTCTTGTTGACAGGGTTCCATTTCGGCGGAAGAGCACACTGCGTCTTCGACGCAGCCATCAACATAGCGAAAGCGTCACCAGACGGAGTTCTCTCCTGTGTTGTCGCTGTCGCTGCCTGTTCAGGGCAAGCGATAACGAATTCCACGTATTGCCCAAGAGCGCTGACAGTCTCGCCTACTGGCGAATCTGGACTCACAGGGGTTTTGGAACCTTGCTTTGTGTCGCCAACACTAGCTTGGACACAAGAGACAACGTCGCTCTCCTCAAGGCGCTCCCCATGGTCCAACTCGCCAGCGCTGAACTGGGTGAAAATGTCCGAGAGAGTTGAAGACGCAGAGACAACACAGCCATACCAGGACTTCAGAACTTTCAACCCGCGACGGATTTGCAGCAAAACAAACGGCATGTCGCTTCTCAACAAAGTCGCAACTACGGAAAGAACGGAAAACTGTCGAGGTCTCGACAGGATGAAGACGGACTTTCGGCAGAAAGACGAAGCTGTGTTTTCAAGCCTTAGCCGACGTAAAAAATCAAGCTTTTGGCAAAATTCTAGATTTAAAAAATAAAAATAAATTCCGGGCGGCCTCGAAAAATGGGGCGGGCGGGGACGATAAACTAGGATTTTTTTTACTTGGCCTAACCCTCCAGAGTGTGCAACTCCCACATACCCTGCTGTCCCGACAGAATTTCAAGTTGACGTCATACTTTATGACGCAATGCTCCTTGCACCAGTGATTTACAACATGTGTACGGGTGTCAACGCATCACACGTTTTTCTTTGCAATAATTTGTACAGGATCGATGGGCTTCGGTCAACCACAGGTTCCGGATTCGTCTGATAATCTGTGTACAGTGCGCATTGCATCATCAAAATGACGTCAACTTGAAATTCTGTCGGGACAGCACCCATACTCGAGTTGCACACTCTGGGGGGTTATGTACTCTTGGTATCCCGGGCACTGTATTAGGGGCCGTCCATAATTATCAATCTTTTACAAAAAGAAAAAGTTTGGTTTATTTTATTTTATTTTTTACGAGAAACCACGAACCTCGAGAACAGAATACTGCATGATAGAGGTGGTTGCAGACGCAACTGTGGTGGTGGTGAAACTGGAGCATCTCCGCCGACCTGAGGTTTGTGGGTGGGTCTATAGGAGAGTTTCGTTATGAAAAATATTGATAACTGAAATATCAATCCGTTCTAGTAGTCAAGTCAATACTGTATAACATTTTAGGTGCATTAAAATTTCGGTGCCACGGACCTGCCAGGTTTCCGGTGTAATGTAGAATTAGGTGACCAGCTTTCCCTTCATTTACAGTCCATACTCTAGTGCCTTTTAGGTGTAATTTAAATTTAGGTGCCTGTTTTCTCTACCGAAATCACCGAGATTAAAGTTACATCGAGAATAACATGTTTTTGTATATTTTTTGTTCAGGTGGAAGGGGGAGGGTCATAACTAAACTTTTTCGTTTCGTGAAAATTATTGATAATGCCGGATGGCCCCTTGATGTATGGTGCACTGGATATGCTATCCCAGTCACTTTTATCGTTGGTGCAGAGGACCTTGGCTATGGCGGGCATATCTTATGGCCCGAGGGCGTATATTTAACCCTCTCACTACCAGCCATTCAAATATCGATCCGCAATAGGCAATCACTAAATATTTCGTCACACGCTCAAATAATGTCGGATTATTACGAATGAGGGCTCTACGTCTTCAGAAAGACCTTGACTATCGACTGCAACTATCGCTTTCACTCCTTGGTGCATAATTGGAGCACGGCGAAGCTCGAAGCTAGTGCGCGATCAAAAATGCGCATTAAAACATTTTGAGTCGGCGTCACGCTGAGAATAACTCTGATATCTTCTCGCTTACCTATGTGTTTTGGGGCTGGAAATCCTTCGGGTTTTAGGTATTTTCACAAGAACTTCGTCTGGTTTCTATGAGCCACGATTTTACAAATCAGTGAGCCACTCGTGACAGATCGCGCTGCGCATATTTGCTTGAGTTTGACAACGTCTTCTTCATCACGGCGCGGCACACACGAATGGCGCTTGGTGTTGTAGTTTCTACGAGTGCGTAGCTGCCATCATTAGCTTTCCAGAGAGTGGTTGTTTGTGAGAAATGGCCAAAGAGAGCAGAGACATAACAAAAGTCGTATTTTTGTAGACTGTGAATTGACTCAATGGCGAAAATAATGGGTAGTGAAAGGGTTAATGACGTTACACTGCATTTTGCTCAATCTGTGCTTGCTGAATACTGCTTGTTTGTAGGTTGGAGCCCATCAAGGAGCTGCAGATGCCCAGCAAAATGTACTCCGCCACTCTTCATCCAGCAAATGAGAGTGTCGTAACAGGTGGAGAAGACCTGCAAATCTACAAGTTTGATTATGCCACAGGAGAACAACTAGGTACGATTTGCCTCCGTGTCGCACGTGCAATGGTTTGCAGACACGATAATATTATTATTATGGGTGATCCGGGTACCTGTCTGTTTATTTTTTGTAACTGCTGATCCGTTAGCAAACGAGTACCCGACTTATTAGCTAACTTGTACAGTCGTACAGTTTGAATGTGTGGTTGCTGGTTGGATCCTGCTACATATGACAATTTAGACTGCTTTGCATGTAGCGCAGTATGTGCGCAGTATGTGCGCATGCTGCGCTTGTCGCGATGTAGTACACTTGCTGCGAATTGCATGGCATCGCATGTCCTCCTGGCACGAAATGTGGAAGGCTATTGTATAGTAACTGTAACTATTGGCTGCTAAAGGGAACGCGATAACCCGTCCGTTAAGCCAGGTACCCGTTTCTATCCTTAAAGGGTAACCGTTTCACCCCTAATTATTATACCTTAGTGCAAGATCCGCTGCCTTTCCTTATGATCGACACATGGCTGGAGATCCGTAAGGAACATCCTTGGTTGTACATTTAAGATTTGCCACTGATTTGGGTGTCAGCAGTATTTATTTAAAAAAAAAACCCCCTGGGTACTGGTACTATCGTTGATGCTCGAAGTGGTCAGCCGTTATACTGCGTGGTATATCGGGTTGAGTTTTGATTGTGTGTCTGATTGTGCACCTTGGATTGATTGTATTGTGTGTTTGATATTCCAGAGGCGTACAAAGGTCACTTTGGTCCTATTCACGCTGTGAGGTACTCTCCTGATGGTGAAGTGTACAGTTCCGGATCTGAGGATGGCACCCTTCGTCTCTGGCAAAACACAGTAGGAAAGACCTATGGCCTGTGGGTGGCCGAGGCATTGGCGCCAGAGGCTGCCAACACAGCATCCTAATCTGCTCATGGACGGGTGACCAATTCTACTTGCAGCTCTACTATCGCTTACCTCGTTGGTCTGCTTTTTAATTAAATGATTTTTCGTTATGCCCTGGCGTTTCTTCAAATTCAAGCTGTGGGTTGGTTGTCTCGTCCTTTTGCCATGTTCTTTTGTTCCTGATTCAGTCCTATTACCACCTCCAAGATTTTCATTTAATTTTTGTACAACCTATGTGAAGAGTAAAATTTTGGTGAATTATAAAATCTGTCAGTCTGTACAATGTAGCACAATTTAGTTCTGTTTTTGTCCACATGTTCTCAGTTTGCGCTATGTCCAATGCCACGTGCCGTAACTGGACAAATGTGTCCACAGCGTCGGTCAAGTCGTAGTTAAGTCCTATTCCGCCGTAACTGTGCGTGTGCACTGGCAGCGCCGCAATACCCTAACTGGCATGTATTGCGTGTCCAGTGGGCTGGACTTCAAAAAAAGTGTGTGTCGAGTACTAGTATGACACTGATCGCAGATTGCGTGACTTTCGCAGTATTTATTTATAATGCCATACGTGTTTCATTCGATTTGGAACTTGTTTGCCGTGTGAAGACTGCTTTCGTCGGGGCGCTTGTGAGATCTCGGAAGGCTGCTCTCTGGTTGTTTTCATGTCTGCTTTGTTTGTTTTTTTGTCCGTTTCCCATTCTCTCTGCTTACTCCTTTCTCGTTTGGTTATCCCACTCAACGGTTATCCCACTCAACTTCTTATTTGTTTCCTCCATGTGTATTCAGGGCTATCTCTAGTCCTGATGCCAATTTGTAGCATAAAATATACTCAAAAACACCATCACTTGGTATGCCGTTTGGGTGATAGGTGAAAGCAAGAGTGCATAAACCAAAGTGGATGGTTCCTGTGGGAGCGTACTTCGTGCAGTACGTCATTTCTGACGGCATGGTTTATGTACTCTTGGTGATAGCAAGAGTCCATGATCCCTTTGCCTATGTTAACTTTTGGCATGCAGTTTACTGGGAAAGTGGGTTTCATACAAGAATTGGTACAGTTGGTGCAATGTTCTTTGCAGTATTCTTGGTTTTGTTTAGAGAGAGCGTGTGTGCAGCTAGCTAGGCAGGATGGATGCATTGTAAGCTGCATTGGACTCATCTTGGCCTATTGCAGAATTTCCCACACTACTGTGCATGTCCTTTTGTTGCTGGGCAGGAAAGTGATCAAGTGTGTACAAAGTGCTGTCCGTAATAGTTGGTACCAAGAATCGGTTAACCTTAAACAGTGTTCACCGGTATTCTATTTAGGATCTGCTGTTCTATATAGTTCGTCAACCGTACAAGGTCTTCCGTCCTCTCGAGTGCTGTATACAAACGATGGCATAAGCGGGCCAATTGCCCATGAAGGACAGTCAGAAAAACACTGTCGAAAGCGACTCAATCACCAAGTTGCACGTGCACTCTTGATTAGACTCTGTCTACGATGAAAAGTCCACTGAGCATATGAATGTTTGCATCTCACAGCACTTGTCATGGCATAGTTATACTGATACACGTTATCTCGTGCAGAACAATATTAAACACACGTGTGAAAAATCTACCGGTGTGTGCCGACTTTAAAGGCAACCTGTGGGAAGGCATCTAACTACTTCAGCTCTTTGTTGCAATTTTGTAGTCCCAGGCTCTTGGTGTGCATTTCCAGAATATAATGTAGATTTCTGATGCTATGCATGCTCAGAAACCTGGTTTCAGATCTTCTTTTGAATGCAACCGTACTTCCTTTGGACTCGGAAACGAATACTTGGCAACAGTCTGCCGCCATTGGAGGAGCCCCCCAGCAGTGGAGCTGAGTCACCGAACCTTCGAACCATTGTTGTAGCCCTGATTCGAAGTGCATAGTTCAGTGTGCACACCACACCATGTCCATGATTCTGGGAAAAGTGCAATTCGTTGCTTTATATTATTCGGATTATTGAAGCTGCAATCTGCCGCTCCACAGGTCCACTGCAAACATGCACCAGTATGATCAAGAGTGTATAAGCTCCCTGAGCTTGGTATAGTGGAGATTGGATATAACGACACTCCTTCGGGAGAAAGCAAAATGTCGCTATATTCGATCTGTCACTAAACCGGATCTTCACATTTAGTATGCAATATGTATATCTAAAGTCATCCCGCAACGCTGCACTGCGGCTACAACGTGCAATGTAAAGCAGTGACCCGGAGGTCCGGGCACGTGGCACAGTCATTATACCATGTTCTAGACATGTCAGTCTGCCTGATACTAGAGGAAAGTCGTTATATCCGATGTATTTTCACTGTTTTTCAGGTCTTCGGGCACCAAAAAAAGTGTCAGTAAATTCGATCTGTCGTTATTTTCGAGGTCGTTATACCCGATCTATAATGTACAGAAAGGACTTGCTAAACGACTTGGGCAACAGAATTGTGTCGCTAAACTCGATTTGTCGTTATACCCAAGGTCGTTATATCCAATCTCCACTGTATGACCAAGAGAACGTACTGTACCAAGCAACCTTCTGAAGTAATCATGGTAATGTACTCTCGATGTGACCTGTGACATTATGCTACCTACTGTGCCTTGACGCAAATGGCAAGTTCCTTGCACTTTCCCGAACCCATTCATGTAGGTGAACTGGCACTCTAGTTTACGTACCCTAGCATGGCGCTATTGAATCTTGAAGTCTTGATATGATTTTAGTTAAACTTCAAGTCAAGGGTGAAAATCACTGACATGTGCACAAACCCAGTTCAGTTTCCGTGGGAAATGTTGAGCAGTAGCAGTGTAAAGATGGAAGGTCATGATGAAATGACAATGAGTTATTATTTTAAAAAAGCGTTCACGAAATACGCACATGTTGGTACTCTACAGCTAATACCATACGCATCATGTGAAGGATGTTGGCGAGTGAAAGAGCTGGCCCGCACCGGCACACCTCTCTGTCAAGTAGAGGCTTGCTCTGCTTTCTCGGGGTTATCGTCAGAAGAGGCTGCTGTTCCTTTGTCCCGTTCTTCTAACGTTCTCTTGCTGGCCACCAATGCATAGTTGATTGGCATAGAGTCGGATAGTGTCCAGCGCTGCGTGAGAGGGCTGAACGTCAAACCCTGGCAAAGTTCCACTCGCATCAAAGACCCAGATTCTGCAAGAAGCACGTCAGCACGCATATGCAAACGGTCGCACAGATATAACATTATGTTCAGACTGTGATTTGTTGCCGAAAGATATACAATCACAGAATCCCTGTCGACGCACAGCAAAGGGAGGCCTCGAAAGGACATGAAGGTGAATTCATTAATTCATGAACCATGTCCATAACGTATGCCCAGAAATGCATTCTTATGAGACCATATCGAAACAGACCTCGAATGAAATGGGAGATTAAAACAATAGGATTATATTTCTTTAAAAAAGAAAGAAAATAGTGTTTCTTGTATTAGGGCGCGTTTGGTTGGGGTTGCACTTGTTCTGGGTCGGCCAGAACATGATCTGCTTGCTCCGGCCTCGAGGCCGGAGCAGACCGAGCAGTTTCACTTTTTCACAGTGAAACCTGGCGGGAACATCGATTTTGGTCCGAAATGATCTCGTGCATACGCTTTTGGGTTGGACTCGTTGTACCGTACAAAGTGACCATAGTGACCCGTACACATTTTGAAGAATGCACAAGTTTGGCACACTTTTTCACAAAAATGTGCTCTGTTTCTGGAGTACCGTTTGGTTGGCATGAGGCTGCTCCACGTGCACCAGCTGTTCGATCTTGTTCTAGATCGTACCAACCAAACATGGCCTTAGTTTTAGATCTAATAATGTTTGTTTGTATTCTTTATTTAGAGTGGAAGTCCAAAACAGGCCCTAGCCTAATAACAATGGTCCCACTAGTGAGGGAATGCTGTATATCTGTGCATAAGGATCAGTGAGTGTAACAGCAACTATTAGGGAAAGAAAAAGAGAGAAGAAAAACAACTCAAAACAGTTCACTTTATGGTACCATAAATATCTTTCCTTTGTTGTCCAACTCTCAGTGTGATGAAGATTTCTGATGATTATCACATGAAAACGACGTTCAAATCATAAAATATTGTCCCATTGTTCCGTGGTACGAGTGTGCTCACTTTACTCTCATCGATATTAGGTTTCTTGTCTCCACGCCGACTTTTAAGTACTTCTTTTTCTTTTCTATAAATTTATCCTTGGCTCTCCATCCGAGTCCATTATACTTCGAAGTAGAAATACAAACATAAAAGCAGCACCAATCAATCCCAATCTACATACAACTTGACATCAATCATACCAAGCGGAGACTTCACTCAACACCACGGGCAAAACAAATTAGTTGAAATTACCTCTGCAGTTCATTAAAAGCACGCTCAAGTCGTCCGGAGATATGAACTTTTCCCACTCATGTGTTCCTGGTGGTGCATAGCCGAGTGACTCGGCAGCAACAATGCCAAGCGCATACGAGAGACACGTCTTGTTCAGAGTGGTGAAGACCACGGCACCACCATTCTGTCCAACACCGAATACAAGCAAAGAGCATTCCATGCCAGGATTTAACACAGGGAAAATATCGTTTCAATCCCACAAAGTCCAAACAAAACACACACCTGGACAAGGCGACAGCAGGTATTGACAAACGACCGCTGGTCTGACACATGCTCAATCACTTCTGACGCGACGACAATGTGAAACGACGATGACTCCGGTAGGTCCTCCGCAGCACCGCACTGGTACCGCAGTCTTCCCGAAAAAGACGAATCCATGGCCGCATGGTGTCGAGCAATGTCAATGCTACGCTGCGAGGCATCCAGTCCCAGAACAGATGCTCCAAGTCTGGCCATTGGCTGATAACACATAGAAAGAGGAGCACATACATGTTCTTCAGCATTCTGCGAGAGCTGTGGCAATACGCCCAGTGAGAAGGCAGATTTTGCCTGTCCGTATGGTGAAGTAAAATAAAGCTAAACAAACAAAAAAACATGTGCTGGTCAGTGCAACATGATAGAAACTGATATGCCTGAAAAGTATTCGACTTATCGTAGTAATAGACTATGTGCAGGTGCACCACACCGTTGAAACCTATAACATAAGATTCGAACAATAAACTATGACAGGAAGCTTTTACCTCACTTAGCAGACCTCCGCCACAACCTATATCTAAAATCTTCAGCCCTTCAAGGCTGGCTGCCGGTCGAGCAGTTGTGCTGTCCGTTGACTCTGCCGAAGACTGCTGTGAAGGAGTTTGAACAATGTGCCTCGCCGCCCGTTGTACCAACGGCACACGCAGCGCATTCAGACTGTGCAGAGGTGCAAATGCTCCACGAGGATCCCACCATTTCGAGGACAGAGAGGAGAATTTGGCCACCTCCTCATCATTAATACTAGACGTGGATCTGGAACGAGTCAATGGAAACAAAACAGATGAGAAGTGCACAAAATCACCGCAGTGCAAGGCAGAACATCCTAATAGAAAAGAAAGCGCAAACATGGTTTCCCCGCCATCGCTAGTTATAAAAGTACAAGATAGGGCATGAGGTACTGGTAGATACAAGTTTTACACCTTGTGTGTACAGTGCTTGGTCTGACAGTAGGTGTTGTATTGTATTGTCCCCTACATGTGGAACTACACGCCTGTTTATGTTTGTGTCAGTGATTAGTCCGCAGGCTGGATGTAGGTGTTATTCTACACAATGGAATTCTGTTGACATGACATGTTGTAATTGTGGATAGACAATGTATCACTCTGTATTCGCATCTGTCCAATGAGATTAAATTGAAGCCCCCCCCCCCCCATTCATTTTCCGATTTTCGGGTTTTTCATGCAATTCAACGAAAATGCAGTTGAAAGTCACTATCACTAGATGGTTCATAAAAACACATTTGTCTGGGCCATGGGGCGAAGTCAGGGATTCGCCCCATTTAGCATACTGTAGTTGACAAATTTTCGAACCATTCTAATTTCAGCCTTCCAGGGCTAAAACCCATCTTGGCCGCATTAAATTTTTGGCCTGTACTGCTGCTGCCTGCATACACTGTCACACTGAACCTTGCAGAACAAAATTTCGGCCGCAGCAAATTTTTTAGCCTAACATGACCAGGCCGAAAATAAATATGAGCCGGATATTTGTTGACTTACAGTAGCAGCAAGACAATATTGGAAAGTGAAAAAATGGGATACGGGGTAACTGTTTCCCATGCCCGCCCCCCCCCCCCCTACTATTTTGACCTGGCTAGAACCCTGTATTCCCAATCAAAATGGCGCATCTCCACCAAAATGAGAAGAGTGTGCCTTACAAGATAGGAATTTGTACAGAATGTTGCACTTGAAGCATTCTTTTATAGCACGGAAAGTAGAGAATATATGATCAATGAAGCGTTGCAGCTTCCTCGGACCAACACCGCTCGAATCAGTTCCAAGAAGACTACAAGTGGTGACATTTTGATTCTACAGTAGGCCGCGCTTCCTCTTTAAAGATCGTCATGTGAATCGGTGAGGAGTTCCGTGATAAGTTATGACACAAAACGAAAAGAAATTTCGCCGTGGACTCATTCTCTGGGAGTTGCACACTACGGTTTATGTACAAACATCATACATTATACTCATTTTCTCTGTGCTGCGCTGATGAGTCCACAAAGGACGAAACAGTTCTGTCCGCAGATTGAGTACATTATACTCTTGATATTTCTGTGCACTATACCCACGCCATACACTAATTCACTGAGGTACAGTAGAAGTTTTATCCTTTGATGATTTCCCTCAAATATCAGATCTATTTGAGTTTTATTCACTCCCTACATAATTTTATTATCATCAACCACCGGCTAGGAGAGATTTCAAAGATAGGTACTAGTATCCATTTAATACCCCTGGAGAATCCGTGAATATATAATACAGAGTGTGTGTGCATAATGGAATGCCCTTCAACTATGGTTGCAGTAAACTCACGAGCATTTCCTTGATTGGACTGAAATCATTCGCCGTACGAAGGTGAGGTGCCGGGCACTCTTTGAACAAGAGCAAGCCATATCCACTGAACACTCGCCCAATGACGCTTCTAAACCTGCTTCTATGATTGAACACCTTTTTGAACTCCTGCCGTCCTGGAGTCTTTGACTTCACCTTTTTTTGAAAATGATGACCCACAAGGGCCACATATATGCACAGTCCACACTTCGCTCTCTGGCGGCTTGTTTGCACAGGGAAACCCCCTACAAGCAAGCACGTCACAAAACGTTTCGTCACAAAACCTACAAAAATTGAAAAAATGCGAAGCTGATTGGTTTACGGTATTTTAATTTTTGCTTGAAAGATACAGCCACTGTCTTTACTACTTTTCATTCGGGCTGTTTAGCTACTTTCCTTCCAGCATTCTTCGAGAAACCTGTATGTGATATATTGTGAGCAAGGTCATACTGGAAAGCTGTCTATTGCATAATATTATTGAACAGAGTACAGCTCGCAATGTTCTCTTTGGTGTTTCCTTCCAACCATAATCCGAAGATTGACATTTTGTGGATTTGAACTTCATTGAGCAACTGCATCAGGATGTGGGGTCAGGGCTACTACCGAGGACGTTCACGGGATCAGCAAGGAAGAAGCAACAATGCGAATGAGTCAGAGCTGAACCAGGGAGCTCCACAGCCACGTGGCCCAGCCAGCCAACGAAGTGGTCCGGAGTGGAAAGGTGGAGTTTTACAATTATAGTCTGACTCCAATTGTCCTGGGTGTCTTGTCAATAACATGCTTTAACGTATTGGTGTTGTTCTTGTGAAAGGCACATAGTAAAGCCTTCTGTAAAGAACGATTGTGAAACTAAGGAGTAACTGGAAACTTGGTGACAAGTATTCTACCGTCATACTGTAAGACGTGTTATTATAACGAGTCGCAAATTTAACGATTGTCCAAAATTCAGAGGTTAACGAGGAGATATGTTAACGATCTTGCAGTATTTTGCCATATCCACACACAACATATATGAAGCAGTGCGGCCTCAACGAATCTTATTATAACGAAGAAATGTCATCCGTTAAAACGTTAGATTTGCTTCCTCGTTATATATATACATGTCTTACAGTATCCTTTCCTTACACAGGCCCCTCAATAGGCCTCTGCGGCCTTTGGACAATCCTTAAATATAAATCAATCAATATAGTCACTACTAAGTGCATGCATGGAAATTTGAGGTCAAACCGACGACTGGTGATACTTTATTAGCAGGCTGGCTAAAGGGTACCCCATTTTCGGCCAATGAGAGCGTTTTCGCTAGACACGCTCTGCTTCGCGCACTGATAGCCAGGTAACCAGGTAACCAGATCAATGTTTGATCCCAATCGAAAAAATCCTATTGCCCCCCCCCCCTCGCCGCGTTTTTTTTGCGCTTTTCAACTGGTTGAAGATTCCTTCTGAAAATGTCCAACCGCGGGATAACATGGATGACTAGGGCACACATTTACCCTCATTGGTGTATTCTCCTGCACCTATCCAGACCTACCGATGCATTCACTTTTCAATATTTTTCTAGGATTAAATGTTATATGCTTGCTGTGGCTCAATTCTAATGGATACTTTGCTGTGTCCAGGCACTTGGCAAATCTCCAGTAGAACAAGGTAGAGTGCATTTCAGTGTTATACGTGCGCTGTTACATGTGTAAAAAGGTCTGTGCTCTGCGCATTGAGGACTTTTACGGCAGTTTGCCAAGCCTTTCTTTGTACATGCGTGCCTACAAGTATCTGGTTGGCGGTGTGTCACCCAGCACAGCGAAAGCAGTGTAGTTACAGCTATGCAATTCATTGCCAAGACTGGCACATAACAGTAGGGAGGTTTCGCTCTACGTAATTGCGTATGAAAATCCGTATGTCGTACGCGCCGGGGAGCGAGGGCAACTTTCATACGTAAATCTCTGTACGGATTTCCGTAGGAAAGCTGTTTCCTTCGTTGGGTCCTCCGTAGGACTTTTTGAAATATTTTTCGCACCTTACGGATTTATCCATGGCAACGTTTAAGTCGCGGGAGAAAGCAAGGCACACCACGTGGAGAACAAAATGGAAAACGCGGTTTCGGTTCGTGTTGCATGCGGTGGACGCATGCAGCCAACGCGTGTCCGAAGCAGCAAGGCATCATGCTTAGCAGTCGTGGTGAAATTATGTAGAGCGGAAACTCGACAGCGCTGATTTTTACATATGAAAATTACGTGCAGTTCCTACGTTATTTTCATACGTGATTACGTAGAGCGAAACCTCCCCAGTGTCTGCACCTACCCAGGCTTCAGCTCGTGGACATGCAGCAAACACATGAAACAGAGAAGAACATTTTGAAAATGTACAACACCGTGCACCCGGTTTCAAGGTGACGATGTGAAACATCTAAGGCTTTAATCCTACCAATGTGATAAGTGGCTGTAGTTCATTCACGGCTCGTGTTTTCAGGATCAGCTACATGTACATGGCACCCTTCCGAATGGAGATGATGCTCCCGTTTCGGGGAACATGGCTAGTCCACTAAGTTAACTACACTTCACTGGCCGCTGCTGCACTCCATGTGTCTTGTCACCGAATCTGCTCGCTGCGTTGCCCCAGTCAGTGCCATGTGTACAGAATTGATTCTTTGAGCCTCGTTGTAACTGGCACAGCAAACGCAACACTGCTGAATGCGGCATGGCGCCAGCCAAAAGGAGCTAGATGTACGCCTATCGCTTTTGGGCCTGGAGTCTGGAAGCCGCTTTTTAATTTGTTTAGATTGTTGCCGTGAGCTGGCCATCATGTAAGTATGACATTCTGTTTGCAATGCCCTGTGATTGTACACTAAGTTGCTAACATAACACAGCAGGATGTAGGGGGTAGTGGGCAATGGTTTTCTGTGCATGTGGCCGGTACTACTAAGTATTTGTTATGCTAGTTGTACAACTAGCATATTGCTGTCTATCCCAGGTTCCATGTACTGTATAACATGTAATTTTAGGTGCAGTAAAATTTCGGTACCGAGGACCTGCCAGGTTTCAGGTGTAATGTAGAATTAGGTGACCAGCGTTTCCTGCACCTACAGGGCACTCTCCAGTGCCATTTAGGTGTAATTTAAATTTTGGTGCCTGGTTTCTTTGCCGAAATCACCGAAATTTAAGTTACACCGAAAATAACGTGTTATACAGCACCTGCTCTTATTTATAGACACAACTTTAAATTTGTGGTGGCATTCAGACTTGAGTGTGAACTGTCTCTTATTTTACCAGGTTTGCTATTGTGATGTCCAGATCACATCTTTTCAAAATCGACCTCGTTTCTGTCATGCAATGGTGTGCATGTGGAGCACTGTGTTGAATGTTTGTGTGCCTTCTCTGTTTGCAGAGGACGAACAGAGCTGGCTCCGTCAACAGCAGCAGCAGCAGCAGGCAAGGGTTTCTGATCAACACTCCGCACACCGTTATCCCCAGCAAACCGAGCAGTATGCTCATGACCCTGGCTATAAGCGAGCAGCTGCACCTCCGGCGAGCAAGTCTGATGCAATCTCAGCGCCCCGTGCTCGGCAACAGCCACCTGGGCATACACCACGAGCAGTGCGTTCCACACCCTTAGAAGCTGGCCAGCATGAGTCCGTGCAGTATGCTCCTCGTTCTCCGCAAGTTGCTTACTCTGGTGAAGGGCCCCAGTCCGGCTCTCATCACCGGCAGCCTGCTTCACCAAGCAATGCGAGACAAGATTCATCACACGAGACAAACCCAGCGCAGGAGCACCCAAGACCAAACAGAACTCTCCTTAGCGCTACATCTATCCCGAAGCGAACACTTCTGACTGAACCGCGTAGCTCGGCTCCTGCTGGTCGTGGCGCTCCTCGGGAATCTCAGAAGCAAGCAAGTCAGCCTGACCGTTCTTCCGGGCCAGTTCGTGATCTCTCGTCCAATGCCCAGCCGAGGCGTACTGATGTTCCGCCTAGGAATCAGGCTGCTCAATGGCAAGACTATGCAGATGCACCTCACCAGTCACAGCGATCGGCCTCAGGCCCTGCGCTTGATGATAGAAGTAGAAGCAGGCCATCATCCGGCACGCACCAATCCTCTGTGCAGCTCCATGGAGTTGGTGGGGAACCGGGATGGAACTCTGCTGATGTCAAGACTGACAGACAAACTGACACTAGCCATCAGCAACAACAGCTGCTGCAAGCTGTTCCACAACAGCAACCAAAGCCACATCCAGGACGCGAGCATCACCAGCAGAGAGATGAACCACAGCATCGTCCACAACAACAAAGACATCACCAAGGTCGGTTGAATCAAGACGAGCAGCATCCACATTGGCAGCAGCAGCGTCAACAGACCCAGCCTTCAGATTCTGATAGGCACGTGCCTGCACAAGGAAGAAGTACCGATTATAATGGTAGACATCAGCAACAACAGCAGCCCAAAGCTGTTTCACAACAGGCCGTAGTACCTCCAACCCAGCAGCCGCAAAAACAACAGCCAAAACCGCATCTTGGGCGTGAGCATCACCAGCAGAGAGACGAACCACAGCATCGTCTACAACAACAGAGCCATCACCAAGATCGGTTGAATCAAGACGAGCAGCATCCACATTGGCAGCAGCAGCGTCAACAGACCCAGCTTTCAGATTCTGATAAGCACGTGCCTTCGCCAAGAAAAAGTACCGACTATGATGGTAGACATCAGCAACAACAGCAGCCCAAAGCTGTTTCACAACAGGCCGTAGTACCTTCGACCCATCAACCGCAAAAACAACAGCCAAAACCGCATCTTGGGCGTGAGCATCACCAGCAGAGAGACGAACCACAGCATCGTCCACAACAACAGAGCCATCACCAAGATCGGTTGAATCAAGACGAGCAGCATCCACATTGGCAGCAGCAGCAGCAGCGTCAACAGACCCAGCCTTCAGATTCTGATAAGCACCTGCCTGCACCAAGAAGAAGTACCGACTATGATAGTCACTCACGCAGCTATGCCAGAAGTGATGAGCCTGGGCAATCGGGACACTCGTACTCCAGACAGGAGCAGCAACAGCAGCTTCGTACATATCCTGAGAGCACGCACACATCTGGCGAAGCACATGCTGCACAAGGCGAGTCTGACCACCATGCGTATGACAGGTTGAAGGGGCGATCAGCAGTACCACCAGCGGTAACAGCACAGCATAGCCAGCATCCATCTGAGCGCGCACATCCACCAGACCTTCCAAGTAGGACTGCCCAAGACAATGTTGCTTCGACTGGCAGTGATGGTATTGCGTGGCGCAGGGGAGACACTGGTAGCAAGGAGAGTGCTACTTCAACTGGCAATGATGGTATTGCGTGGCGCAGGGGAGACACTGGTAGCAAGGAGAGTGCTGCTTCAACTGGCAGTGATGATATTGCATGGTCACTTGCTAGACCTATTCGCGACGGCGCTGGGGATAATTGGCAAGCGAAAGGGCAAGTTGATGAACGTAGTGATGTTGCTGCTGCTCCCGAGACCTGGCAACGCAATCACAACTCTGTTCAACAATACTCGTCAGAATCGGACAGGAAGTCTGCTTTCAGAAGCCGCCCTGTGGAAGATGATTTGCCTCGGGCAGTCAGTTACCGACATGACTCCCACAAGCGTGACGTATCTGCACAATCTTCCTTTCCAGCTGATAATCGCCACTACAAGCATGGGCCAGTTGATCGTCACCAAGCGTACAATGAACCAGCTGCTGGTGGCAAAAGTCATCCTGTGCCCACGGAGGATCTGAATCGTGCGGAACAACCAGCGGGGTCGGTGAGTCGTGTAGGGTATGCTTCACAATCTGTGGACACTGCTCGGGTGCATTCACAAATTTCTCCAGGTGATGAGCGGAGAAGCAGGACTGGTCCTCGTGTACCAGAATCTGAGCAAGAGCAAACGCATCACATCCCTGGGTATAGATCTCCTACAGACGACAGGTACTCAGGAGCTGACCCACACACTGCTGATAGTGTGACTTTCAGAAGCCGCCCTGTGCAAGATGATTTGCCTCAGGCAGTCAGTTACCGACATGACTCTCACGAGCGTGACGTATCTGCACAATCTTCCTTTCCTGCTGATGATCGCCACTACAAGCATGTGCCAGTTGATCGTCACCAAGCGTACAATGAACCAGCTGCTGGTGGCAAAAGTCATCCTGTGTCCAAGGAGGATCTGAATCGTGCGGAACAACCAGCGGGGTCGGTGAGTCGTGTAAGGTATGCTTCTGAATCTGTTGACACTGCTCGGGTGCATTCACAAATTTCTCCAGGTGATGAGCGGAGAAGCAGGACTGGTCCTCGTGTACCAGAATCTGAGCAAGAGCAAACGCATCACATCCCTGGTTATCGATCTCCTACAGACGACAGGTACTCAGGAGCTGACCCACTCACTGCTGATAGCCTGCCTGATGTGCGCTTTGCAGAGGATATGTATGAACAGTCCTTGAGCCAGGCATCGGCAGATCGAGAAAGTGTGGCACAGTCACACAGCCATGAGCACCTGCCTACGCGCACCCAATCTGCTGCAGTGCACAGTACAGTAGACAGACCTGAACGCACTGTGGCTAGCTTACCGGAGGCTGAACTCAAAGTTCTGACTCGCAAGACTTTTGACTATGGTCACTCGGTCCCGGTTGCAGGTGCAAAGGCACCTGCGGATCAACAACCGTCGGACCCTGCTCCTCCCAAAGTGAATGATTCATTTTTTGACCTGGGTGGGGAAAGCAAATCACGGTCTGTTGATACTGGTGATCGTAGACAGAACATGGAGCGAGTTTCTGGATACACGGAGCAAGACGGCACGTCTCATGATGTGGACTCTTTGTTTGACCGAGAGAGACGACCGCCAGTGTCTAGTAGGCAACGTGTTGTTCCTAGCCATACTGCTGAGTTGGGTTCTGCGGACGGTGCTGGCCGTCTGGCCATGCTCGGTCGCCAGTGGCCGTTAAAGACCACTACTGCAACACTACGTCCTAAGCAACGGGAAGTTACCCCGGAGCGTGACTGGGGAAGACGCCTGTCTCCGGAAGACGACAGGAGTTATGGGCCACCGGCGGTGCCAGATGCTGCATATTCCCGTGACCGCTACGATTCCCGTGTTTTGGGCAGGTCACCTGAGGATCGTCTGCCTGGCAGACATGAGGCTGAGTTTGAAGATGAGGACCTTCTCGGAGAGCCACTCAATGAGGATTATGATGGAAGACCATACTCGCCCCCAGATGAGAGCGGTGGTCGAGCATGGACTGCATCTAGTGAAGCTCGTCATGCATCGTCACCTGATCAGAAACATTGGCAACAGCCAAAGCAGCAACGTGATACATGGGAGGGCTTTGGTTTTGGTGACAGTAGCAAGTCAGCTGAAGCCAGTGAAGACGCTGCCATGATGCAGATAGCCAAGGCCTTGTTCCCAGATGCTGCTGAAGCACTGGCTAAGGTTGGCATGGAGAGCAAGCTGACGGATCTGATTGTCAGTGCAGGTATGTTATGTTGATGTGCGTGCGTGCGCGCGTGTGTGTGTGTGTGTGAGTTTGCAGATGTGTGTGTCTACATGTGGACATGTGTGTGCCTGTGCCTGTTTCAGGCATGTTACGCTACCCTCACATGTGTGTGTGTGTGTGTGTGTGTGTGTGTGTGTGTGTGTGTTCTTGTTTTGCTATGCATGTGTCTTTGTGTGCGATTATTGCCTGTGCGTGTTGAACTCAACCTGCTGCAGAGAAAATGCTTGGTTTTCCAGCTTTTCCTTTTCCTGTATAGCCTCGTCTTGGGCTCAGTGAATATTTGTACTGTTACGACATTGCTTCAAGTGTGCCAGTTGACAGTGCAATGCAAAATTTCAACTAAACAGACCACTAGTATCTTGATTGTGAAAAAGGTTCGGTGTTCAGCATGTATTTCATCCTGATCCACTTTGCTATTCTTCTTTCACTCTCTTCAGCTGCTGCCAATACTAGCACTACTGCAAAGGACAAGCCAAACCTTCCCCCGTGGCTTCGCGAGCAGCTCGGCACCATGATGGCCAATAAACAAAAGCGAGATGAAGACGCTTCGAAGACTGCCGCCAAGGGCGGAAAGTCCGCAAGGCAGGCTGGAAGTGATACGGACTACTCTGACTCGGAGGATGAAGAGCGGGGTGCAGAGTCTGACACCAGTGCAGCGGAAGTTCTTTCATCGGAAGAAGAGGTAGGCTAAGTGCTGTGCATACAGGCGACTATACGCACTGTATAATATTACAGTGACAAGTTTTTTTCTTCAAACAGTGCGAGTATGATATACGCACTAGTTGTGTCTGCATGCATTCCATTCCTTGCAGTACTCTAGCAGTTGTCTGGTATCATAAAGTTATGTGAATGTGCTGCAGTTACATTCTGCTGGCAATGCCCATCTCACTCTTTGGTCTTTGTTTTGCTGCTGATTTCCTTCTGAACAGAGTCCGCGTAGAGCGAAGAAGAAGCCTCGTAGTAAGAAGAAGAAATCATCTAAAGTGAAGAAGGCTCCTACTCAAGAGTCTTTGGTACGGCACGCCGTTTGCTGCTTTGTTTAGGTGCCACATTGCATCTGCTCAGGTGCCTGTGTGTTTTTCCACCACTGTTGCTGCTGCTACTGCTGTTCCTGCTGCTGCTGCTGCTGTTCCTCCTGCTGCTGTTGCTGCTGCTGCTGTTCCTCCTGCTGCTGATGCTGTTGCTGCTGCTGCTGCTGCTGCTGCCACTGTTGTTACTGCTGCCTTTGGTTTTGGTCTTGTTCTTCAGGTTTGTGGCTCATGACAAAGAGGACAGATGGTAGTTGTGCTTCACATGCTGTCCATTGTTTCTTCTGAATGAGCCAAGCTTGTTCTTAGGAGTACCTATGTATTGCGTTAGTACTGCTCTTCACCAGGTGGCCCGGCAGCCTTGGCGCGAATTTACGGACGATCAAGGGTCAGAGAAGCTGAAGGCCATGAGTAGTGCATGTGCACTATGTGCTGATGTGCTACTTAGTGTGGCGTGCTCTGTTTCTTGTGCACCTCCATAGTGCATAGTGCCTAGCCTGTTTCCTTCAAAACTCTGGATTGGCGGAGTGGGTCAACCTTCCAGAAGAATATCGTGTCTGCGATGGAATTGAAACGTGCCCGATCACACGATGGCGATCTGCAGTGTAAATCAGCGATTGGTGGACTTCCTTGCTTCGTTTTGCTAGCAGACTGAAGGCTGATTTTCAACCGTAATGTTTTCAGTGCCTGCGCTCTCCTTGACGGGCTGTGTGTCTCAAGGATGCATTGCCATGGTGTATTGTGATGAGATCATAGTTTAGCCCGTCCAGGAGCTGGTGCTAGAAATCGTGCTAAAGTTTCTATTGCGTTCCTCGTGTAGTTTGGTGACTCCTGCACTGCTGCGAAATAAGGAGTGTAAGTTGTGATACATAGCCAACTCTGGGAACTGCTGGTACGTTTTGATCTAGTCGCTACACTCATCAGCTTGCTATGCAGCAACAATCTATTACCCGTGCTCACTCGTAGCCACAGGTACTCGAGCATGGCATATCATAGCTTTGTGCTTGACAAGTGCTTGCTTTTGGTGTTGACTTGATATCTCTCACGCCATCTGTCTAACCATATTCATCGCGCTACGTTTGTGAAATGCGATCAGCTTCAGCAGTGGAATCTGACAGCCGGTTTTCTTTTTCTCACCTCGCCACCTGGTTAGCGACATGGTACCACTTGTGTGATTTTTGTGTCCTTCTCAAGAACATGATATTAGACTACTGTCCGTAGGCTGTGCCATTCTCTTTTTTGGCTGGAGTTGTGGTACCAGGGTGCAGTGCTGTACGCAGGCCGGTTTAGACTTGAGGTGTGCGACTACTTTCTGTGTGCATTCCTGTCTTGAAGAGAGCGCTCTTATGGTGTACACTGTGCAGTGCCTGGTTTGTCTTCCGAAATATGCTTGTACGAGTCGACTGGTGCAGCTATCTCTTGGATTGTTTTGAGTCCTGAAAATGGCTGGAAGACTCTTTCTCTTCTTGCCTTCATCGACTGAATATAAAGAAGCCATTCGCATTGAATAGCCAGGGACATGTCAGCTACGTGCACAACAAAAAATGCCCTGTGATTCGAGTGTGAATCAGCCTGTGTCAGCATGTCAGTTACCCAACTCGTGGAAGGTCTGTGAACTCGGTGGATTGAACTTCTTTTCGCTCCCGGCGTCCTGTATGGTAGTGCTGAATGCAAATGTCACATGCGTGCACATCGGGCGAAATGGCAGGAACTGTGCACTTAGTACAAGTCATGTACTTGTTACGTGCCATGTAGCTCTGCATGTGTGGCTGTGTTTCTTGTGTTTCAGTTTGACCAGGTGCGGCGCATGATGACAAGTGTTTTGTTAGATGCTACCGAGCATGACATTGAGAAAGTGGCGCGGGATGCTATGGAAGAGTATCGTCTTCCCAAACGTAAGTCGTCTCTCATCACACTACCTCATGTTGACAGCCGTACGTGATGTATTGATGGCATACCGTATTTCCGCAAATAAAAGGCCGTCCTCGTATACAACGCCTTCCTCGTATACAAGGCCGGGGCAGGGGGCGATTGAAAAAATAAAAGACCGTCTCCGATTAGAAGACCGGGCCTACTAAATGAGTCTTTGTTCTTGTGTTAAAAATAGAAGACCGTGCTCAAACTGTGGGAAAAATAGAAGACCGTGCTCAAACTGTGTAGAAGAAAATGGAAGAACGGAGGTAACACTGTGTGGCGAGAAATAGAAGACCGGGCCGGGGTCAAACTGGGTTGAAAGAATAAAAGACCGTCCTCGAATACAAGACCGTCCTCGATTATAAGGCCGGGTTAGGACGAGGTTGAAAAAATAGTAGACCGGCCTACTATTTGTGGAAATACGGTAGTTCATCCACTGCTTTCTAAGTTTCTAGACTTGTCTGAACTCGAAGGGAAATGTACGGTCACTGTAAGAGGTGCTGTTTGTTTCTGTTTTTTTTTTTTTTCTCTTCTTGACTTTGGCATACGTGCGTGAATGTGTAGTCAGCCTACATGTGCTTTCCCTGGCTTGATACTTCTGTTGATGAGCTGCGAGTGTGGATATGCCCGCATGAGAGAAATTAATTTACAAAGACCAACAGGTAGACATACTAGTAGTACATGTGCCGTTTTTATATGTGTGCGGAACTGCAACCTCTGCAAATGAAATGGGTAAGACTTCATCTCTGGGTAAGGAAAGTGCAGCGCCCTATGCTTTCTTGCATTGTCATAATATGCCTTGGCGGATTGTGTGTGTTTCTGTTCTTCTGTGCAGGTCCACTGCTCATTGGCTATGATGAGTCTATCAGCTGCAGTGAGGATGAGAGGGAGGACTTCGATTTACAAGCTGGACCTGACACAACAGCAGCAGCAGCCGGTGGACCACCTGCCCGCTCATCTCGGTGGGATGCCCCTATGCCGAAGAAGTCGGCAAAGCAGAAGCGCGCCGCAAAGCGCTCCTTTTCACGAAGCCGCTCTCGTTCTCCCAGTCCAGAACGGAAGCGCTCACGGCGGCGTTCTTATTCACGATCCTTGTCTCCTAAGCGTTCTCCTAGCCCACGGCGACGTCACCGATCTCGATCTCGCCCACCACCTAGAAGAAGACGGTCGCGGTCTCCGTCTTATAGTACTCGATCTTGGAGTAGGAGTAGGAGCAGGAGCCCACCACCAACCCACAGGAGCCCATCACCAACCCACAGGAGCCCATCACCAACCCACAGGTTGGTAGCATGGTGTATTGCCAGTGACTGGAAATATCTGCTTGTCTCTTTCCTTCACACATAGCACTCTGTGTTCGTACTTTCGCGAGCTATGTGTGTGCGTGTGTGTGCGTGTAATGTGCGCAGCTCTCAGTGTGCACATGCATGCTTTGGGTTCCTAAGGTTTCTGACTGCTTGCTATGTAGGTTTGTACATTTTTGTTGCTGTGATGTCATCACGTACCTCACAGTTCGTGTTTCCCTTTTTGGAACTGTATCAAGGGACAATGGCTTCTTTTAGTTGTTACTGAAGTTCACAGCTCTCTCCCCTGCTTTTCAAAATACACGTACTACACGGCAGGCTCAAGATGCTGTTGCATGCTTCTCATTCATTCCATGTGATTTGTCTTTGCTGTCCATCATATTTCTTCGTGTACACTGATGTTCAGCCAAGGTGTGTGTGTGTGTGTGTGTGTGTGTGTGTGTGTGTGTGTGTGTGTGTGTGTGTGTGCGTGCGTGCATGCGTGTGTATGCGCGCGCGCGTGTGTGCGTGTGTGCGTGTGTGTATGTGTGTGTGTGTGTGTTCTGCAGACGTTCCCGTGCACCTCCTCCACGGCAGCGTGCACCTCCACAGCAACGGCGTCATCATCAGCCTGTTGAGTACTACAAGACTAGTGGCTACGACTGGGCTAAACTTGTACGGGGCCGCAATCGCTTCTAACGGTAAGCCTGACCAAATGCAACATGCAACTGCTGCAAAGCTTGCTTGCTTGCACACTTTGTTTGCAGGTGTTTCCGTGCTTCTAAATATCACCAATCTGATTCCCTGTCTTCTGGTGTGTGCGTGTGTGTGTGTGTGTGTGTGTGTGTGTGTGTGTGTGTGTGTGTGTGTGTGTGTGTGTGTGGCGTGTGTGGCGTGTGTTTGCGTCCACATGTCTTGTGTGCTTGTGTGTTTGTGTGTGTGTGTGTGTGTGTGTGTGTGTGTGCACATTGACTTGTTTGTGTTTGTGCTTCTAGATTTGTTTCTGAATCGAGCGCTGCCGTTCCATATCTATTCATTCTTCCTCGGCTTCCATACTTTATTACGATTTCCTACTTGCTTGGGAAGTCGCAACACTCCTTTGTGTAGCTACTGGCACTGCCGCGCAATTTGACTTATTTTCACTCTAATCTGATGGAGTCCCAACCACATGTGCATGGTATATGTTTTAATATACCTTTAAAAAGTGCTATTCGTTTTTTTGCACTTTCTGATAGCCCTGTGTTCTGTACTTTATTTGTTTTACCTTGTGCTGATAGGCTGTTTGATAGTAATGTCTGGCATCTACACACAGACATTGTAATGCCTTTTTAAATTAAGGATATTTAGTGCAATTATGGATATTTAGTGCACAGCTGATCTCTGTTTGTGGGATGACCCCAACTACATGTCATCCCAGTGTCCCTGGATTAGAGCCCTCAATTATTGTGTCCTTTCAAAACATCTGAACCCCGTATCTACAACTCTGGCCCTCTCTTCCTCCTCTGTTTCTGCACACCTTAGACACGTCATCTACTGGCGTTTGCTTGGCCACGGCACCTATTCACATGCATCGTTGAAATATTTCCCTCTCCATTCCATGCGTCTATCCTGAAATGCAGGATTATCATGGCGTTGCGTAAGCGAAACCAACACAACGCGAGTTCTTTCGTCATGAAAATGGTCCAATTTTTAAGAGAAGTGAGTGAACAGCCATTGGTCTACCACGTGTTGTCGGTCATTGGCGAAACCTAAACGATGGCTTCTTTTGTTGTGACATAAGCGTCTGAGTGTTATCTTTGTGTTCAGCTTTTTTCATCACTACTTCAGTGCGGAAAACTGCCGGGACAGTGATGCTGGGGGTTTTGCTTCTGCAGCCGTCTTCAGATTATACTAGTTCCGGCGACATCGTCCTGTCTCTTGATCACTTCTGGTCAAAGCTTTTTTTTCATTTTTTTCTCACAGTGAACCTGTTGCAGTTTAAAACGTTTGCCTACTTCACAGAGCAGTGAACAAGCAAGCCTTGTGCAGTTATTCGTTATTGCATGAAGAAGGTAAGTATGGTAGAGCAATGCTGCTTGAATCCTGATGTTCTCAGCAAGTTGGAGTCGCTTACTGTAAATCAACAACTAAATGAAGTTTCAGTCAGAATTCCTTTTCGAAGCCATGTCACGGGGCAGGAATAGTTTGAATCCCAAGTAATACTGAACCCTAAAGTTACATGTACCGTACTACCGGTATAGCACAAGGTGTTGATCTGATTTTCTGACTTTTTGGTACACGTGACCATAATTATCTAGAAAAAAATGATACTTGTGGACGACCCCCAACAACCCACCTTTTGTTCCAAACTGCGGAAGAGCTTCAGCCAAAGATCATGTAAGCACAGCCTCAATGCTCATGAATGAATTTTTTGACAGCCTCAATGCTCATGAATGAACTTTTTGACAGCCTCAATGCTCATGAATGAACTTTTTGACGAGGCCGAGGGGCATTTCAATGCTGGCAGTCGCATAGATTATGATACATGCAACAAATTACCCTTGTCACCTCTCCACTCCAGTCTATGCATCCCCCGTACATAATTGAAAATCACGGCCTCCGCCGCTCCGGGTCATAAAAAAAGTTTAATAGACTTAATAATCAAAAATGATCAAGGTGATACTGGCAGAAACTGTTAAATTTCTAGCAAGCTAAAGAGAAAGGAACTGCATGGACTTGGGAGCATCATGGGATTTTGCTCAAGAACCATGTGGACATTGGAAGAGGGCAAAAAAAAGCACAGTAACACGAAAATCCTCAATGCGCGCCTACGGACAGCTTGATGCGCCTACGGACAGCTCGATGCGCCTACAAACCAGCAAAAAGCCACTGGAGCAGCGGAGCCAGGAGTCCTAAATCACTGTGCACACTTGCATGCCAGCATGCAAGTGTATGCAAACAAGGATGACCATGCATCCTCAAAGAAATTGGAGAGAGTATGTACAAGAACAATGATAAGAAAATAAATATGGCACGCGCAACAGTGAGCTTGCTACAAATTGGAAATTGAGACTGGATATGAGCACAAAGGAGAATCAGTGGCCATTTTTGAATGTGAAATTTTCCGGACGGATGCATTCTCAATTGGAGAAGCCATGCGCTCAAGGACAAACCACACCTAGACACCAAGTCGCTGCTCTGTGCCTGCGTACACATGGAGTAAGTGCAGCAGCTGGCCGTATTTGACATTGCGATGAGACGGAAGAGTTCTGCCATGCACGGAGAGAACACCACAAAGATATCATGTTCGGAACACCCTACAGAGTGATGTTACTCGCATGTACATATGGCTGTAAAGTAAAATTCCTTCAATACACTATAAAAGCGAAGGTAACGATGTGAGCATAACCCAGGACCAAATCACCAAGGCTGATTACTGTGCTCAAAACTCCTGTGCTAATCCAAACGCCATCCTTGGGTTTTCATGGTTCACAATGAGTATGCACTGTCTTGCTCCGCGCATCTGCTACTCGTCACCATTGTAGTATAGGAAGGAGAAGTATGTGTACTGGTCATGCTCAATGAAATCCAAACTCGTGAATAAAGTTTGTGCCCTGTATTAAATACACCATTCTCTGCAGAGCCCAGTGATTGCGGGCCGGGAACTGCACAGCGACTGGAGCTGTGTTGAGTCGCATGATTGCATTTTCATTCAACAGTAGAGAAAGAATGTTGAAGCTCCATTGTAGCCTCGTCACACTTCAGTAGGTACAAAGAGATTCACCGCACTCTTCTTTAATTACTAGTATTAGGCGAGAGATGTTCTTATATCCTCTCCGAATTTTACGAGGCTCTCTAAAGCTCTCCAAACTTCAGAGGTGGTTGAAACTAGGAGATTCCCGCAGTTTGGGATCATCGCATGCGAACTAGGCTAAAAGCCACGTGTTGATCATGAGTGTACGCATTTCTCTTTTCGCATACGCACAGTTCATACTACATTCATGGCAATCAAGATCGCGCGCTTCATATTGCTTGACATATGAAAAATATCTCCGAATTCTTCGAGACCCGTTCTTAGATTACTGTAAATCATATTATTTTAACGACCCGCAAAGTTAACGATTTTCTGATTTTCGAAGGTTAACGGTTTGAAAAGTTAACGATTTTCTCAGACAGATGCAATAATACTAGGAATGCTCGACAAGAACATTCATTGTTGTCCATCACAGTATACCTCGATGTCAGGAGAATAAAGAAAATGAAATTTATCCAGCGTAAGAGCGTAAAAAATTCAAATTTGTTGATCTCCTGCCGCTTCGTCAAAATTCATCTGAGAGACTTCGGAGTTGTTCGAGCCGACTGCTGAGCGTCTCTGCTATCATCTAGATCTTTCGATTGTTGAATTCCGTTGAGAATTGACCGGGTTACGATCCGTTGAACACGCGCTGCATGCCATAATGTGAAATGATCGATTTCAATCGTGCGAGACCCAAATCATACGACTTTTGCTAACAAATTTTAAAATAACGACAACTCTTTGCTCGTTAACTCGTTAGATTTACTTGTTCGTTACATACCGTATATTCTCTATTATAAGCGCCGTGCTTATATTTTTTCAACACCCCTCTACCCCGTGCTTATATTGGAGACCGCGCTTATATTGGAGACCGTGCTTATATTTTTCAACCAATGCATTCATACAGAGCGAGAAGAAATACATGCTAGATATCATGCATGCAGCATTGATTTCCACCAAGACCGTGCTAGTAATAGAGACCGTGCTTATAATGTTTCGAAAGGTGCTCACAGTGTGCTAGTATTAGAGACTGTGCTAGTAATGGAGACCTGTGCTTAAATAGAGAATATACGGTATTCATGATTTACAGTATACCAGTTTCTTCGACTTCTGTTATCTTCTTCTCCAAGAAGCTAGAGAATATAAGAACGCACCCTAAAATTGAGATTCCCGGGCAGGACCCATGTGAAATTGGGTGTGGACGGCGAATTATTTTTTTCATATTTTTTCCAATGTATGTATGTATGCATGCCATGCTGAACTTTTTTTTACAGTATTTTCCAATTTTATTAACTTTTTTTAAATACAGAAAACAGGTACTGTACGCGTTTTTCTCTCCTTTTTTCTGTATTTCGGCCAACAATGGCCCTGATCTGTATATCAGGGAGTCGTACAGTACTGTGCATGTATATGAACTGCACTGTTAAAAAAAATTGGCTTTGGGCCTTTGGCTCGATTTTGGTGTAAAGCGGGATTCACAGAAGTTTTTTTGCGATGCGACACGCGATGCGACGCGATCTGCGATGGATGCGTGCGATGCGAACTCGCGAAATACCATTCACAGAAGAAGTCAGCGATGCGACAAAGTTTTGCTGATTTGGGTACGTCACCATGATATTCGCGCGGTTTGACACAACTTGTAAAAATTTATAGGCAACTCTTGCACCTTTGTACAACTTTGCTGTAGAAAAGGTCAAAATCGTACACCAAATCGCTTGTCGCATCGCATCGCAAAAGTTGAGCCAAGCTCAACTTCTGCGATGGCCTGCGATGGCCCAGTTGCGGCAGTTGCGTGGGGTGCGACATGGCTGCGATTTGGGGTTTTCCCGGTTTCGCGTCTGTCGCATCGCGTGTCGCATCGCAAAAAAGCTTCTGTGAATCCCGCTTAAGAGGGCCCGGGAATTCAGAATCTCTATTTTTTTGGTCTCGCCTTAGGGGTCGTCCACAAATATCGATATTTTTTTAGAGAAGATAATTATACCAAATATCGTCTTGAAAAAATATCGATATTTACGGATGACCCCTTAGAAGTAAACATATTTCATCCAAATTTCACCATGAGGGCATCATCAGAGAGCATAGTATTTATATAGTTGCCAGGGAAAGATGACTGAGAACCGACACCACGACATGACTACATAACCCTGTGCGCATGGCACTGTATGCCCATGGGTTCATCTAACGTTACATGTACATGCCATGTAATTCACATGTACCTCAAGTAGGCTTACACTATTACTATTAGTATATCAAAAGGTTTGCAAATTCTTCAGCTTGAACAGTGTGATTTTGTAAGAATATATGAACAAGCAATGGCCAAGATACTCAAGTCTCATAAGTCATAACTAGGATATTCGTATCAGTTGATACATGCTTGTTTGGGGCCTAGCTGGATCTCGGATAGCTCTGGCAGGAACTTGCGCTGAAACAAGGAAATACTGTAAGTCTTACAAATTTTCGGTGCGTTTCAACTTCAGCCTCGCAGGGCAAAACACATTTCGGGCGCATTAAATTTTCAGCCTGCACAGTGTATTGCTGCTGCCTGTATACACTGTCACCCTGAACTCTGCAAAACAAAACTTCGGCCGCAACAAATTTTAGGCGCAAAATAGCCAAGATAAATATGCGCCGAATACCGTATTAATTTTGTTGACTTACAGTACTAGTATTGCTACCAGGGAGTAGTAAAATACTGATATTTTACTACTCCCTGGTTACTACACAAGAATCCATGCTGCTGTGCGTGCAAACATGGGCTGACCCAATTTGTGTATGCATTACAAACACCGTGTACGTGTACAAGTAGAACAATCACTTCGAACAAAAAATACTAGAAATAGATCCCGATCACATAACACTGTCCGTTTCTGTGCATAACATCAAGAGTAGATAAACAAGAGTGTGCAACTCGCGGATGGGTTGGCCCACGGCGGAATTTTTTGTTGACGTAATCTTTTCGACGACGCACGCGCTGCGAGCCTTTTGGAGAGGTTTCCCTCGTGCACTAGCGGGGCTTTACACTACAAGGTCGGTGCCCAGCACGTGCTCTCACACTGCTCTGCGGCAAAGTCCGCGTTTCCCTGAAAAAAGGTGACGTCAACAAAAAATTCCGCCGTGGGCGGGGGTATCTGCAGATTGTGCAGAAGAGATCCGGAGTTGCACACTCTTGTTTATCTACTCTTGATAACATGTACGCAGCTTTGAATTCGTGCAGTGCATATGAAACTAGGGTTTGTTACAGTTGGCATTAGAATAAAAATAATAACCCCCCTCCCCCACACACACATGCCACTGACTTACAAGATTTCTGTCAACCGAATTTGCCATGGCAGGAAGCCGAAGAGACTATGTGTTGGACCACAGGACACAAGCAAATTTGGATCAGGTACATCTACTCCACCTGTTGTCCAGTCAACACATGATCACAGACATAGCAGAGTACCACAGAAGGAATCAGACAACTGGAATAGCTTGCTTGAGTTACGGAGAGAGAGCGAGAGACACATGAAGACACAGAGAGAGAGAGAGAGAGAGAGAGAGAGAGAGAGAGAGAGAGAGAGAGAGAGAGAGAGAGAGAGAGAGAGAGAGAGAGAGAGAGAGAGACAGAGAAGGGGGGAGAGAGAGAGAGAGAGATCACCCAAAGGCTGAGCAAGAGTGAGCAGAAAACTGAGAAAAAGAATATTATGTTATCCTATGTACAGGTGACGTTATCAGTACTCATGGTGCAACACCACACCATCACCGAATACGTTTGGACATCAATCTGTGTAGTATGGATACGAGGACAGCGACACCGGTAAACGCCAACCACACCATGCAATCACGCCAAGATTGTACCAAACGCAGTACATCCTGTCACACTTGCCAGGCAGTACACTGCACTGCACGCGTTAATGTACATGTTGCACGACAAGCACTACAGTCAGCAGATACACTTAGGCCAGTAGTGGCAGCTAGCACATAGCACTACAATCATACTAGTATACAGTTGTGCTAGGTGAAATCTGACCCAAGGTGCCCAGCTGGCACCCTGGACTAGTGTGCCCAGCTGGCACCCTGGACTAGTGTGCCCAGCTGGCACCCTGGACTAGTTCCTATTACATCACTGGACTTGTACAGCCTACAGGTGTACACTCAGCAGTATCCGCACCACTTCCAGGGCGTGCAAGTGTTCAGCGTGCCAAATATGCACTTTGGTTGTGATTTCACCCAGCGCAACTCTACGTACAGTGTAGTCCTGCTGAGATTCACAATCTCCAAACAGGCAGCATTCTAGTCAGTCAACATGAGAATACTATGTACAATCAGACTTGCAGTAATAAACTTGATCTTGATTTTCCCGTACAAAAGGCTTCGGTACGGACTAAGAAATCACACACCAGTGGGTGCTGAGCTTCATGAACAAACTTGATCTACACTGCTGCTTAATAAAACCCGACTGCATGAGTTGAGTTCGCACGCTGCACCATTTCACATCCCATTGTTCACAGGTCTAGGGCTGCACAGCACTCGGCACATACTTGCGATCTGATTTCATTGAGCAGCACTGTAAATTGCTAGTACAGTGTATAAGCCGCACTTTGAGCACTCAAAATTCACCCAAAAAAGGGGGTTACGGCTTATACTCCGTCGATCAAATTAACGGTGATAAATAGGGTAGATATTTGTATTTCGCGGCAAAAAAATGATAGGCACGGCCTATACTCCAGTGCGGTCTATACTCCGGAGAAAACGGTATGTACACTGTGCTTTATCCAGAGCACACCCCTGCTGGACTCTATCCCTTTCAAACTTTGATGTATGGTCGTAATGGATGGAGCGTGAAGAACAACACCTTTCGCACACCCGGCTAAATCTTGCTACTCGCAAGGATGACTTTATAATTATTACAAGTACAACACACCTGCTAGCCTGCATCTACGCATGCATGTGACAAGGCATTCAGGTGCAACACTATTACATCAATTCCCAACAAAGACAAGCCACAGTTGACTCAAACTGGACAGTCACTGGGTTACGTGCTATGCTGAATTTGAATGATCTGTGCGTTGTCTGCAAGTTAAAAAGTACCCTCTCCAAGTGTGCGTGCGTGCGTGTGTGTGTGTGTGTGTGTGTGTGTGTGTACGACTTGAACGTACTGTCGTCGACATTGAAATCCGATGGGATGACCGGGGCCAGCGCCCTTTACTGCCTTAGCGCGTACATGCACTGTAGTCTACGTACTCACTGTAAAAATGGACAATCAGTGCTCGTGGCTGCAAGGCCAGCGCCCCGTGGCTGCAAGGCCAGCGCCCCGTGGCCACTTGATTTCTCAACGGATTTCAATGTCCGCAACAGTAGTTCCAAAGTATGAACAGCTGCCAGTAATGGACGGCGTCCGGTTCCACAAAGCTCAGATAAGGGGAGTTAAAGTTTTGTAAGAAAGGGTTTGCTCCCCACACTGGAGCTCGCGCTATTCCGCCGACTTTAGGGTTAAAGTTTAATAGTTTTAAAACACAAACTCTCTCCGTCTCACACCCAACCCCCCACCCACATGGCAGTTAGGCATTGCAGAGGTAACAGTACTTAGTACATGTGCGTGTGAAACCAGTACGCACCCAGTACCAATACCTATTACCAGCAGTTACGACTGACATGGCCCAAAGTGAAACTTACCTGAAATGATATTGTGAACAGAGGACACATCCATCTGGGTGGCACTCATCTGTTGCTTAGCTACAGACGCACAAACATGACGAGCGCAGGAAATGACTGCACTGCGGCCATCTTCTAGAGAAGCTAGGCGTAGGTGAGAGACACTGGTAGTTTTTGCTGTAAACAACAACACCAACACCAACAACAACAACACAGGATTTGATCCATTAACAATAGAAACCATACGACCACTTGTGACTGAAAAACAAGAATTCAGTTGTCAATATGCCCAGAAAGCAAGATTTACACCTCTCAACATTACCATGCACAATAACTTTGCACTGGAAGTATACTTCGAAGTAACTGAATTGGAGGTATCATGCAAAGCACTTTATTCCCACCAGAAAGTCAAAAACTTCAAACATACATGTACATGTGCTGTACGTATCTGTTACATCCAAGTATATGACATTGTACATGACATCAATGCAGGGTGGGAGGAGAACGCTTGTTTGTGGTGCAGCGTTAAATATACTTCAGCAACAACAACTCTGTAACGTCCCAAAACAAATCTTCGCAAAGTCAATTGACAGAGGCTGGGTGCACATGCTGGCAAATCTACAGTGTCACATGTTCTAAAGTGCAACCATAGTACCATAGAAACAAAGCAGCACGGCACCCACCACACCGACCAATAAGAACACATCTAAAAGAGTGCATCAACAAATACCAACAGAGCGTGTAAATAAGGCATGGAACAGTGAGATACTAAGTCTTATAGACACCTACTAGTACTCACCACTTTGTACAGGGAGCATAGACAAAGATATCTTTACACGAGTTGAATAGTCCGAACCAAGTAGCTCAACCTTCCGCCGATCAATAGTAGATAATAATTGTTGCTGATTTCGTTTTAATTCTCCTGTAAGAAGGTGGACCCACAAGCATGCCACTTAGTGTTTTCCTACTAATTCCTATGCAATGCTTCCAGCCAGGGCCTACCCTGATGAAGAGAATGAGAAATGATGAAAATATGAGGGGATTTAACAGAAGAAAGAGGACCAAAGAGCTACAAGTTCCGGTGTAATACCCACAAACACCACCAGTTACTTTATAATCAGCTCATGCGATAGCATTGCACGACACTGACCAACGGTACTGACATTCTACACCTAACTGCACGAGCATGAGCTGATTGTAAAGTATCTGGCGGTGTTAGTGGATATTATAGCGTAACTTGTAGCTCTTTGGTCCTCTTTCTCCTCATAAATTAAACCTTGGCTCTCCACCCGAGTCTAAAAATGAGGGAATAGGCATGTTTTACATGGTTGTACGACCTCTACCTTATCCGAACATACTCCTCATCTAAACGCCCGGGAGACAACCCTGCGCCCCGAGGGGTGTGGATAATCAGCACTCTACTGTATTGACAACTGGAGTATTCAGGGTTTGCGGTGGATTCGAAAAGCGAATTCCAAAACTTTTCTAGAGTCAGGAGATTCAAGATTAGTTGCTCAAAAGACCATTTGAAGCTGCAGGTCCGATAATGAATGTGATTTCACATGTACTTCGAAGTAGCGAGAAGAAACACAAAAATGAGGAGTCTTGATTCTCAAACATAAATGTGTAGGCAATTAGCAAGCCCCACCTACAACAATGCACAAAACGTGTAAAGAATTCGGGATAGGTGAAACAACAATAAACAACAAAAGCGGAAATGTTACTTGCAAGGAACGGCTCAACCTGAAGGTAGTTCTGTTTTCGAGTCAGATTGCATTTTTGTCCTCAAGAAATTTATTTCAATATTCTGCTAGAAGTTACTCTGGTCCCTTAGTACATGTAGTTTATGGGCAACCATCTTTGGCAATGTTTCAACAGGCCGAGGTGGAACCACCACCATCATTACATAATAAATATATGGATGTACTAGCTGCATGTCAACCTCAGCTATGCCTTCCTCACAATCGGGATGGCCATGACAACAGGCTACTGGCGTGTTTATTTTCAATACTAGTAGTGCATTCTAGCATGTTGATGAGAAGTGCAACAATAAATTCAAGAATTGAATCACTGTCACAACTTACCTTCTCCATCAAATACTGTGATATACGATATTCCCAAGGCCGCTGACCAGACCACCATGCTAGCAACATCCTCATATTCTATGTTTTCTTCCTTCAATTGGAAGGCTATGTGCAGTGGCAGCTTGTTTAGATGTCGTTTATCGTCCTCAACGTTGCCAGGTTTGACACCGTGAAAATGTCTTGTTCTTAGCCATCTACTCCAGGATGAGAACCAAACTTTGATGGACAAGAAAAAGTGAATGAGACGAAGTACTAGAGTATACAGAAACATGGTTGCGTAAGCAGAGACGACATTGGAAAGAAACGACTAAAGTTTGTTCATCTCTTCAGCAAACTACACAGAAATAGGAAAATAATGTGCTCGACGTACGACGTGTTCTAAGATCTTTTTGAATAAAGCCGGTGTCATGCATTCTCAGCGCGCATATGTCATCGGTCAATGCACAAAGTCACAGGCGGCGCGCTAGCATCCTGCGTAACTCTGCAGCATATGCATGCAGAGATCTAGAGAACGACGTGCAGCTGCTTGATCTGACGCAGTGACGGTCATTTTGTCGCCATTTCCTCATTCGATGAACATGCGCGGTTGCCAGGGAGATGCTGAATGCCATACATAAAATAAACCCATTTACATCTTTACAAGGCTGGATATTTTGAGCCAGCAAGGCAGCCAATTATATCTGATGGTGGTTTACATCTTCCTATCATACCCTGGTTTCTCATCATTGTGTTGCTTTTGCCTGTAAAAGAAGCTGTTCATCATCAGGCCAAAATTTTTTCAGGGCCTTCATACAATCCCGTATGATATGGCTCAAGTAAAAATGAGAAACATAAAAATTAAATATATTAAATCAATACAAATCATCAATATAATTATGATGCCTGTAACAGTGTTCCGGATGCGCTGGCACGTATTACAGTAAATCATACTTCCGCTTTACACCAACAAGCAGAAAGATCAAGATGCACTTATGTGTACAGGACGCATGCACTTTGCACAGGCGCGGAAGACACATGGCAACCTCGACTAACACACCTCTCACATACCGATCCAGGAACTTGGATCGAGAGCTCAAGAACGATCATAACCACATCAAAACCATGACGGCTGACAATCGAACTGAGCACGCCATACAGAAGCAATGGTTCCGGATTAAAAATGGAGCAAAGAAGATCACAAGGACCATATAAAAGAAACACACATGCACGCAAATAAGCGATGACGCGGAGACAAAGAGTTTTAGTTTTAAACACACATGCATATGAGGATTTGTTCAGAACAACATCCACAATTGTCAACGTTCAAAATCCCTTCCAGAATAAGAAAGACAACACAAGCCAGCCACAGAAGGCATGGACAGCTCATGGTTGAAAGCAATTGCTCTGTAAAAGCTAGAGCCCAGTGGTTGCAGAGTACATGCATACAAGTGTGGAGGGTTGTGTATGCTTGTTCAGAAAGAGCCTATGTACAGGGAGCATGTGATGTGCACATCGAAGATGTGCATTGTGCATAACAACACAATGTCATATTGAAACAAAAGCTGGTCACTTTTTGCACAGTAAAAAACACAAAAAACAATGCAGCACATCAGCACACACCACTGTTCAAGGACATAAAACAACAACGAACGAAAGAATGGATATTCTCCAAACTCTTGTAGAGTTCACGACCCATGCAACTTACACTTTGGATACATTTGAATGCTGGGTTTAAGCGTTTCTTGCATTTCATAAGGCGGAACAAATACAATCATGTACACAAGAGAGTCTGGTTGCGATGTAAACTTCTACTGCCAACAGGTAGACTGACTGCGTGAGCCTGTTATATTTAAGCGACATCAGCAACGGCGAAAATGCTATGCTGGTGGTTATTTCTCACCAGCATCCACCAGTCTGTTCTTGAAAGACTTCAATAACGTCATCGTCATCCATTTCTAGTTGCTTCGGAGATTGGTCATCACCAATTCGGTTGCCGTCGAACATAAACCGAAGAGAATTGACAGGTACACCTTGTCTTTCACAGTACGCTTGCTTGAGCTTACGTAGCGGAGTCGTGCGCTTGATCTTGAAATGGACTTCACTGCTATCTTGTCCCATAACCTTCAAATTGATGTGCTCATTCTCAGCCTTGACTTCGTCACCCATTTTGAAGTTTGTAGTCAGGGAATAATCTAGGTATACACTGTAAAATAGCAAGGAATAAATCTAAAAGTCTCCTAAACGAGCTTACTGCAAGGGAGTGAGTCAAATAGCCGTTTGTAACAGATCAATCGGCAGAGCAAGACCCAAACAAAACAACTGGTAATTGTTGAGAGAAAAGCGGCAGCATGCCACCTACCCACGGCCCCCGGGCGATATGGCGCTAAATTTGCGATTGCCATGGTAATAAATATGGCGACTGTGCATGTGGTGAACTTCAAATAAAAAGATTTAGCGCGAAACCTGGCAAAACATTGTTGTAGAAAAGAATGATATAATTATGCATGCAAATAAAAGACAAAACCGTCAGGTCTTGTCTTTTTGCATGTATCCACATCATGCACTCGTAGTATAGTCTAGATCTACTCGGCGATCGGGAGGACAGCTACGTAGCAGGATCATTCATGACTGCAGAGCAGGGACTCCCAGCTGCATGCTGCAGACTTGCGGAGTAGGTCTACGTGACGTCTACGAGTGGAGATGTCATCCATTATGACTGGTGACTGGTGTCAGCAAGAGTCCATAGTGTACTCTTGATAATTATAATAACTGTCAGTCAGGGAGTCGTAAAATACCGGTATTTTACGACTCCCTGGTGTCAGTGATGATTGACTGAGTCTGTCGATGAGTCGTAGTGCAAGAAAGCGGTGTTCTGGAACAGGGTGTGATGTGACTCGAGTAGTACTGAGTCTGTAGCTGCCATGCTGGTTGTTCATGCGTGGCAATGCCAACAACGCAGGAGTTCGATCAGCTGTTCATTGCTGTCAAAGCTTGCTTCTCTCAAAAGCGAACACACGATGGTCCTTCGAAGTAGAAGTTAGCTAGCTTGCTCTAGCCCATCGTGGCCTCGCTGAAGCCAATTGCCTTTTTCAAGGGCAACTTTGGCGTACTAGTATTCTGCATGTAGTATTATGTAGCTTTGCTCGTTTTTGAAATGGGCCAGATCTGTCCATCAACCGCATCTCCGCTTTGTGTCGGACATCGTCATCTTCGACACTCTCTGCTGAGCCATGGAAGAAGTAAAGCTCCGACGGAATTTCCCGATCTCTCGTTTCTGCCTCCTGAAATGGCGATCAGTATACTGTCTCACCTGAGTGCAACAGAGCTTTGCCTTGCAGGATGTGTTAATGAATACTGGCAGGAGCTAGCGGATAGTGAATTGCTCTGGAAAGGGTGTGTTCCCCAATTGTGTATGTGCATGTGAACGAGCTTTGGTGTGTCTAGTGATTTCACCAATGTCTTGAGTTTCATGTTATATTCGTGCACTGCAAAGAGAATTAAAAGAACCATCAAGTACACTCATGTCACACTTTGTTAGGTATGTGTGTGCGTCTGTGTCACATGTGTGTGCGTGTGTGTGTGTGTGTGTACTGTGTACTCTTTCTCTCCCTACTCTGACCCTGGAGATGACAGGTCACAGAGTGCTGAAAGTCACCGTAACGAAAATGTATCTTCTTGTAATAGTTCGATAGCCATGCAATACCTTTCTTCTTTCTCTTGTCTTTGGTTGCCGTGACTGGCTAATGTCCCTTTCCATGTTGTATTGGCTTGTATAGGCAATAATGAAAGAAATACCGGTACAGTAAAACCTGGTTTAAGCGACCACCCCACGGTGCAAGCTAAAGCGGTCGTTAAAGCCAGGTGGTCTTGACTTTAGAACCAGGTCCCACAGTGTCTGTGTAGGACTGTCGGTGCATGGAAAAACGGTCGTTAAGAGCAGGTGGTCACTAAACCCAGAGGTCGCTTACACCAGGTTTTACTGTACTTGGATTCCTTGCCAACTGACGAGCATGGTCTTACCAATATAAAAAAGAAAGAGGAAGGAAGACAAGAGGTTGGAGTGCATTTCTTTTTGGTTTTTCTTGTTTTTTTTTGCACAGGCTTTGCTATTCTGACTGGGGCAATATCGACTCCTTTTTACCGGATGGCATGGTAAGAGTGGGTTTTGCGTACCTCCCTGTTGCATTGCTATCTTGGATGAAAGCTGTTCCCATCGTCAAATCAGTCAACGCATGTGCAAATTAGGTACCATTGCCTTTGGGTTATCCGTCATAATAATAATAATAAAAAATGCCAATGTATCAGTCCAGTGAAATTCAAACTAACTATGAAAATTGAAAATGTCTTCTAAAATTTGATCTTTGTCTTCCCTAATAATTATATTGTGCTCACCTCCTTTATAATTATGTGCTGGTGTTTGCAGGTCCCTATTCAATCCTACAAGAGACTCTACTTGCTTATGGATGATGGTTCATCGTTGTTCAACGGGGATTCTGTCAGCGTAAGTAGGTGTATTGTGTGCAGTATACTGCCTTGCACGTAGAAATGAGTAACTCTGTCCCTGGTTGGCAGTTAGTAATCAACGTCAATGCAACAAATCAGCTTAGCCAAGTCAGTGCTCAGCGACATATTGAAAACTACAATGAGCATACACTTGAAGCATACATGTATAAAGATACTCAGGTGCATTCTCCTGGAAGTCTCGAAACCGTTCGAGAGTTGCACAGGAAGAAATGAGGCAAATAGCTGAGCGATTATTCTCGCAAGACCAGTTTGAGAGCCAAAAAGGGCAAAGCCAGATTTGAAAAGGAGCAGTCATTTTTTTGCAAGGAGTTCGTTGTGACGTCGGGATAAGGGGTCGTCGCAAAAGTTGCTTTGTCGTCCCTGAAACGAACATCATTCGTTTTGGGGGGGGGGGGGGGGCGCGCAAGCCAAAATTGCAAGTCGACCAACACTGTACATATGTCATGAACATGCATGCGATTTTCGTCGTCCAGCATAGCAAGCTGCGTTCGTTTCAGAGGGAGGGGAGGGGACGAAATGAACGATGTTCGTTTCGGGGACGACAAAAAGCTTTTGCTACGAACCCTAAGTTAGTACATCTATGCATGCTTGCAAAAGCATGAGAATCTTCTGAACTTTCCCGGGAGAGCTTCTGAGAGTCTCTATCTTCTTGGTGAGCCCGTCCAAGAAACTGCTGTAAAAAGAAAGAGGCACTCGGCATTTCTAGAGACCCACGCACAACCGCACCCTCTGCATGAATTATATATTTTTTAAATTGCGCAACAAGGCATACGACCAGTGGGCATGTTTTCGTCATCTGTTCATCTACGTAGCATTGCTATGCCTGGGAAATTACTAGCTTGCTGTGATTTCTCTTGCTTTGTTGTTCTTGTTTTGCATCTTTTAATGCATGTTATAGGGTCTGGAGTTTCTTCTGAACAATGGTGTTGTTGGCCCATCTGACCGGCATATTGGCTGTTTCTTGCATGAGTCTCGGCGACTGCATGCGGATAAAGTCTTGCGACTTCTACAAGATAGGTAGGGGAACGTCTTCATTTGTTTATGCAGCTAGTGTACTGCTTTATTCTCTCTCCCTCTCTCTATTTCGTCTGTGTCTCTCTCTGTCTATCGGTCTGTGTGTGTGTGTGTGTGTGTGTGTGTGTGTGTCTCTGTGTGTCTCTGTGTGTCTCTGTCTCTGTCTCTCTCTCTCTCTCTCTCTCTCTCTCTCTCTCTCTCTCTCTCTCTCTCTCTCTCTCTCTCTCTCTCTCTCGCTGTCTCTCTCTCTCTCTCTCTCTCTCTCTCTCTCTCTCTCTCTCTCTCCCTCTCATGCATGCGGACACACATACACACACGCACATGCTTGCTTTGTATGAGATCATTGTCCTTGTTTTGTTCATTCATGTAACGAAAAAGTAAAGTTCGCACGCCCGCGTTACCATCAGCTGTACGATTGTGTTGAGAAACAAGCCCAGCTGAGGAAGAATGTGTTCATTCATGTACTGTTGAGATATGTAGTGTAGCTTGTTGGTATTGTATTTTTGTTTTTATTGACAAATTACATTTCTTGAGCATTGGCAGTCCTGCACAGTTCTTGTTTCAGACATACCAGAAGCTGGGCGAATTGGTCCACTGTTGCTATTTTAATACCCTTGTGTGTGTGTGTTTTTTTTCTGTCAATAGACGTGGCGTTCTGGATGAACTGGTTGGGCTGCTTGACTTTCATGATGTATTTCTTCCTGATGCGCTACGGTAAGGGACGCTACTGTAAAACATGTAATTTTAGGTGAATTAAAATTTCGGTGCCAGGGACCTGCCAGGTTTCAGGTGTAATTTAGAATTAGGTGAACAGCGTTCCCTTCACATACAGTGCATACTCTAGTGTCTTTTATGTTTAATTTATATTTAGGTGCCTGGTTTCTCTACCGAAATCACCGAAATTAAAGTTACACCGAAAATTACATGTTTCACAGTACTAGTAAAGTAAGTATGTACAAGTACAGTGCTGGCAACTGAAATCCGACCCCCTCGGATTTCAGTTGCCAGCACTGTAGTATGACTGTACCACATGTATGGGTATTGTTCCTTCGGGAAGAAAAACATGGGGAAACAACTTGTCAAGGCAGACCTTTCTTGGTGTGCATGCTCTTGTGCTGGAACCTCAGAGGCCCTTTGGTGTACCCTTGTTCCAGCTGCTCAAAGAGAAAGCTGCGAATACAGATACCGTAGTATCTCTATTACAAGCGCAGTCTCTTGTAGAAGCCCAGTTTCTATTATAAGCGCACTCCAAGAGGGCTTCGAAGATATACAGTAAAACCTGTAATGGCGACCACTCGGATATGGCGACCACTCGACCATGGCGGCCACTTTTCCTTGTCACGGACGCATTCACATTCAAAACACCTCGGATAAGGCGACCACTCGCTCAACGCGACCGGCGACCACCCACCCGCGACCGCGTTCCACAGTGCTAGTCATGTAAATGTATGCATTGCATGGTGCACCAGGCATGGTAGATCTACACATCAGTGCAGGAAGTGTAGATGTACATGGTGCATACACGACATTTGACAGGTCTGAGGACCCCATGCCCGGCCAGGCACATGAGTCGTGCTAGAGTAGCATAGGTATGTGCACTGTGATGCACTGATCAAAATGATGTATCACATGTGGGTATGGTCACGTGGCCCACTGAACCTGGATAAGAAGACCACCTGGCCACGGCGACCACTTTTTCTCGTCCCTTGAGGGGTCGCCTTAGACAGGTTTCACTGTACAAGCGCAGTCTCCAATATAAGTGCAGCGCTTATAGTGGAGAACCGTATGGATCATGTTCATGCATGTTTGACGTCACACGGTATCACATAAACACATGCTGTGGTAAAAGTCTGTGATCCCCAAGATCTAAAGTACAGACTCGGTGTACCAGGAAGAACAAAACTGCAGTCCCGGTACCTGCTGGGAAACTTTCTGGTACTGATATGAAAAATAATAGGCAATGTACATGTACGAGGTGGTTGAAAAATGATAAGCCCAGTCTCCAATATAAGCCCAGGGTCTGGACTGGTTGAAAAAATATAGCCGCTGGGCTTATAATGGAGATAATACGGTAAGTTGATCTTCTGCTGACTGAAATACGGTGCAGTTCGGCCTGGGCTAAATGTTCTTGTCTGGTCACTGCCTGCCGAACATGTGTTTCTCATCGCTACATTTTGGCCACCAGCGTTCATTTTGCGCGCCATGCCTACATGCTCTGAGTGGAGATGGCTTAGGAGTCATAAGACCACTGCAAAGTGTTACACGCGCATCAGTTGAATACGTCGGGGAGGTTTCCACTGACCCCACATTCCTAGTGATGGTGATAGTCCGCTAAATACATCTTTTAGTTTCATGTCTATGTTAAACTCGTAATTTTTCATCTATGGCTTTTCTGAATGCATGCGCGTATTGTGTTCTTCGTCCTGGTCGTCATTTCCAACTTCAGAAAATTTTTTACGGAGGTCCCAGCTCCAAAGGTTCGTGGTGATTTTCTGGAACATCTGCTGACCAAATTCTCACGGCGTTATTTTGAGTGCAACCGCGACATGGGGCTGCCACAAGGTAAGCATTTTCTCTAGCATTCGTTGCTACTACACAGTCACAGCACAGGGAAGGAAGTATCCCACTTGGACGGAGTTGCTGCTCAGACTGTCCTGCTCCACCACCCCAGGCACTTGATGGTAGCTTTTTTAAGTTTGTCTCGTTGCTTGATTCATGTTTGGTGGGAGTAACTGCTACCGTCCTGCATCAATTGAGGATCAAAAGCTTCCAGTTACAGCAGCCCACTGCTATAATTTAGCCTCTCATTACGCAATGCCAACGTACGAGTAGTGCTTGCTGTCTGTCCAATCAATCATGAGATTGTCAAGGTCTTCCTATTCATCCAAAGGCACGCTCTTCATCCAAAGTTTGATGTTGTTTCTAACCTTTATTCTTGCAATGGTTTCAAATCTTCACTCACGATGGTTGTTTCAAATCTTTATTCTCGCGATAGCCTGTGGCCAATAAGAGAGTTGTTGTTGTTGTTGTTGTTGTTGTTGCTGTGTGGGTACGGGTGTGCACATGTATCTGACAATGTACATGTATTCTATACTGCTTCACTGCTGTGCGCAGATACCACCTACGTTCTGTGCTACTCTCTCATTATGCTGAGCGTTGACCTTGGCAGTCCGCACGTCAAGAACAAGATGACGAAGCGGGAGTTCATTCGCAACCTGCGCGGTGCTGTGCAGGGAACACCCGGAGACTACCTTGTCAACCTCTACGACAACATCTATCTACATGGCCACGTGGCCAAAAAATCCCACTACAAAGTCTACAACAATGCTGACTTCTGACATCCACAGCTTGGAGATGCATCCTTGTCTTGATCACGCTGCGCTACCTCAAAGTATTTCATCTTTACTCCTTTTTTGGCTTTTAGGCCCGGATTGCTTTAACCACACACCACTGCTGCCTCTCCATCTATCTGTCTATCTTTCATCACTGTCCCAGTTGACTGCAAGTATTTGGTTATTAGTCTGGATACCGGTATATCGTTTTAGGTCGCCCTTGTACCGCTGCTCCAGAACACGCTGTTTTATCATTTTGAATCCTGCTACATTTTTTTTTATTTCCCCGGTCTTTTTTTTAACTGCATAAAATTGCCTCACTCTTCTGCTGTCTGGCTGTTTTCCTAGCCTCTGCTGCTGCTGCTGTATGCTGTGCTGCGTTCTATTTTTAACTGGGGTGCCTTGAGTGATCTGTTATTTTAATTTACCTGTGCTCGTTTTCTACATTTCTAGCGAACTGAGCACTGAAAATGAAATTGAAGATAAACGATTTTCCTAACTGGTGTCCAAAACTATATACCGTTTTTGTAAAAGAAAGCGAGTAATCCAACTGGGTACCAGGCTACCAGTAACAAAGTTACAGTGTACTTGGCCTCATTGCAACAACCGGCTGCCTGCACAAGACTGAAGGCTGTAGCATCTGTACCGTATACGGTAGCGAGAACAACCATTCATGGCTCATGTTTGGTGGTGGTGGTGTGTTACTAGAGGTGTCAACTCACTTCGCAGCATGCAGAGTTCATTCAATGACCATTGTTGACCATGCTGTCATCAGTGGCCATGTTCCGCAGTGACCTTCACCCGCGACTATCAATTCTAAGATCATTGGTTCACATGCCTGCGTTGGCAACCTTTCCACCTACGAAAGAAAGCATGAATGACAGCACATACACTGTGGATTCACATTCTAAGTTAAACTTTCAAAGCGGTACTTTGGTATCGGCGTGCGTAGTTCAAACTCAGTTCTTGCAGATTGGCATGAAACGCATGTCAAGGTTGGCTGGGAGTGACAATAAAGAAAAAATCTAAAAGCTACAAGAATGTGGAACGACTCCATGGTTCACCAGCGCCTGACGGAGTTATGTGAATGCTCAAGTAGAATAGTGGCCACTCCAATCCAGCAGTAGTGGCAAAAAAAAACTAAAAATGTACTCTTTGATTACATAGTACATAACATTGAAACTAAAATTCAGCTGCGGCTATGAAATTCAAATGGCAAAAAAACCGTCAATACAGGCACTATCAGAGATTATAAGACCAAAACAGAAAAGCTAAGGTATGTACCGGGTAAAACTTGACAAAGAAATGCTGGCTTCATTTCACTAGTTCCTGGAATGGTCCAGCGTATGACACATATCAGTGTCTGAAGCACCCAATCGGTAGCTATCATTGTGACACTGGTATTAACTGTAGTGCAGTGGTAGCATTGAAGTGAAATCTTATTTCATGAATAAAACAGCTTCAGCACTGCGTTGCCGGCCCTGGCATGAGGAACGCTGGGTTGTGCAGTGAATGTGGTTTTGCCAAGATTATAATTGTTGCATGAGGACTCGGATCTCCCTTGCCACCACTGTATGGCGAAAATGTCCTGATGCAATCGTAAGAGAGCATTGTTAGTGATCACTAGGTATATTGGTGTCCTCCGACACGTCTGCACCATCAGTGCTCGCTTCTTCATTACCTGTTGGCTCTGGAGTGGCTGAAGGTGATGGCGGTTCATCATCTGTTTTAGCCTGTTCATCGTCTTTGCCTTCACCGGAGTCCAACTCCTTGACCAGCGCACCAACATACCGGTACTTGAATTGAAAGGACTGCTCCCATTCCCGAGCTGTGCTCAGCTGTCCTCTGGTGAGATCGGACAGGTCATCATCGACATCCTTCACAGCACTGTGTTCGTTGCTCATCAGAGCCAAAGCTCGTGTCGCATCATGCCCAGCTAATACTTCATACGGACCACCTGCAGCAATACACCGGTTACATTATTAGTTATTTCAGTACTTAGGCTGCGTTCATTTTTAGCTACCTAGTAGAGTAGAGTCATTCTACTGATAGAGGTAGAAGGTAGAGGTGTGCATGGTAAGTTCACGAACGCTGTCCTACCAGATTTAGTAGTTTTCACGATACGTGCATCATTGTACATTGTACATGAAATGTTTCTCTTCTGAATGGAGTTGTGTACAACTCCTCGATTTTTCTGGAAATCCCGTACCTCTACCAACTTCTACCGACTTCTACCAGCTCGAACTTGGTAGAGCCGGTAGAGAAAGGTAGAATGTACTCTTTGAGTAGAAAAAAGAAATGCACATATGGAAAGAAGTAGTTTCTACCCAAACCTGTAGATCAAAAACGAACGCCCCCTTAGGCATATTAATTTTAAGGTAGCTCGAACCACTTTGGCCAAGAACAACTTTTACAGAAGAAGTGTTGTTTTCTCTGTTCTAAATTGTTCTCTAGCATGCGTAGACGCAAGAGTCCTGCTTCATTCCCAAGTACTAGTACACTGCTAATTCCCATCGAATTTACCCAGCGGCCCAGCTACTACGCTTTGCTACAATTATAATTATAATTATATTATGCACTGCACCGTCAAATAACTGACATGACAGTCAGACACTCACCAGGTCCATAGAAATGCTTCCCTGCAGTCACGTCGAAAATCTTCCCACAAACAGCCAGCAGAACGGGCTTCGTCGGATCCTTGCCATCATAGGCCAAAAGCTGTTCCACGGTCAAATCACCCACTACTTGCTCCACAGCAGGTTCTTTCTTTACATCTTTTCCTGGGTCAGCTGGGGCAAATATGATTTTGTAGAGAAGAAATCCACAAACTGCAATCAAAAACAGGTTGAATGGTTCGAGTAAGGTCGACAGTTCTTCTATGATGTCCACTGCCATATTGCGGCCGGTGCCGCTGTCTTTGCCTTTGGTCAACAAATTGAATGAAGCAGAAGAGCAGCGGAACTGCAGACAGAAAGCACCTTCAGCCCCAAAAAAGTAATTAGTTGAGAGACCTTGCAAGGCTGGATGGCATTGTTGGAACAGGCATGGTAGATCTACTTGGCATATGAGAACGAACGTCGAACCTCTGTTTTTCAAAATCACTGCGTGGTTGCACGTCACACGTGGCCGGCAGGACTAGTAGGCCTACGTCATGACTGTATACTCATGACGTAAGGTTGCACTTACCATAATTATAATGGCCATGCATGATGCGAATGGAACATCATGCATAAATGATGTGATTTTGTATTCATGTGCCAGTCTGCCAGATGGTCTTCACTTCAGTGATCACTGGATCTGGATTCTAGTGATACTAGTAATGGTATGACCAGGGAGATGTAAAGTAAAGTTTGCGCCCTCCGATGATCATCCGTGTTACCACCGGCTATACAATTCTGTTGAGAAACACAACCAACTTAGGGAGTTTCCGACGCTCGTGCCAGATTATACCAGGGAGACGTACAATCATGACTCCTGCATAATTATTTGATAATCATTCTTGTAAAGCACACCCTCACGATGTGCGGTTATATCCAGGACTCAGTCAGTCATGTATCCATAGCACCAAGAGTACATAATCAGTTATGTACTCTTGATAGCACTTCAAGTACCGGTACCCGCAAGCGGAGTCTGCGCTCATGAACACAATAATCGCCGATTGAACTGAATACTGCCTTTTGTTTTCACATGAACGTTTTGAACTCCATCGCAACCACATGCACTACATGTAATTGTAGTTCATAACCGGCCTCTCTCCCAGCTGGTCTCTTCATTACGCTCACCAGTTATTCGTAAATCATGCGCAGCCGCTGCGCATGATTTACGAATAACTGGTTTGGACATCGCTTTCCTTCCGGCTTCACCTCGACGATGGGCCAGGCCTGAAATTTGGTGAAATGCAAAAATCACTCAGTGTTCGCAGCAAAGAGACTACCATGGGGTGGGGGGTGAGTGTAATGTCAATGTGTTCACATATCGGGTATTATGCTCTCCAACAGCACAGCCATTCACAGCAGAAACAGATTTATTGCAAGGGCAAACTGTTACTTAGGCCGTGACTATGGTTAGTGTATTCAGTGGAACAAATTGTGAAGAGCAGAGCGATGCATGAATACTGAGAAGTTCATGGCCGATACGGAAAGGTGTGGCCGCTTCTAGGGTGACTCGGGCAACACTGAGGTGTTTTTAATAAAAAGCATGGCCGCTGGATAAATCACATGTAAAGCACCTTGTTACAAGTGAAAGCAGAGCTGCAGCTTGATAGAGCCGTCTGATCATGTGTGACGGTGATGGTGTCATGTACATAAAGACAGTTAATAATGCAGTGCCATATTTACAGTTTGCAGCATAATCATGTGTGAGAAGTGTCTCAAGGCGAAAATGCATGCAGTAACTGGCACAGCACATGCTGCGCGTATAATCATGTTCAATGAGTTTGACATTGGCCAGACTTTACTGTGCGGTCCAACATTCAGAATCATGGATATACCAGATGATGTGTCTGCGCTAGGCTCAACAGTCGATCTCCCCTACCCTGTATGATCAGTCACCAACACACTGAATATGATAACGGCCGTCTCTTGATAGCACTTCTTCTCACTCAAGTTTCTGCATCCTTGTTTTGATTCCGCAGTTCAGAGGTTTTGATCAGTGATCCCCTGAAACAAGCAAACAAACCGTGAAAACAAACATCAGAAGGTGGAAACCATTGATGCCGGTGTATACAGGCATGCATGCAGTGGTAGTGTTAGAAGAACAAGCTCGGGATGTCACCGTACGTGTAGCCTCTGAGAGCAAGCCACTTGGCTATACCGCGGCTCAAAAGAAGCTTGCTACTCCGAATGTGGATGAGTTCATGCATCCTGCTGACTTGGCCCGGATAGCAATTGACTGACTCAAGACTGCTATCTGGCGCGCACAAAGAGTATATCGAACCTTCAACTCGGCAAACCTGCAAGAAAGTAGGGGTGTCAACGGGTAGTAGGGTACCCGTGTTACCCGTAATTAGAGCAGGTATTCGGGTGGCGGTTTGCGGCTCCTGAGAACCCGATCGGGTAGTGGGAGTGCGGGGTTTTCGCAACGGTGCATGTGAAAAGCACGGCTATGTGCTTACTGTACACTTTCTATGTAGCGCAAGTGCACACTCACTGTACAAACTATTTAAAATATATACCCGATAGGGTGACCGTGCTACCCGAACTCGTTACCCGACCAAATCCCTACCCGTTGCAGGCCTACCAGAAAGCGCGCCCCTGCCCAGTGTACAGGTGGCAGGAAGCGTGAGCTCCATGTTGGAAGCAGCCAACTCCTCTAAAGTAACTACCAGGAGTAAATTAACGTGCTGCTCAATGAAATCCGATCGCGCGAGTCTCGCATGAGATGAGCGCTGTGCAGCCCTAGATCTGGAAGCACTGGGATGTTCAGTCATGCAGGGCGCACAGTTAGCTGACTCACTCGAGCAGATTTAATGGGGCATCAACGTAGGTAACGCAAACTACAAACTTCCTGTGTTTACATCAACACAGACCATGATAATAATATACAGAGTGATAACAACCGTCACCAAGTACTTATACACAGTAGACTTACTGAGTCCCCACTTGATCATAGTAACTACTCCAGTTGATCTCTCATAGCCAAACTGGCACCACGCTACGTTATTTGAGTGATCACTTTCGACAACAAGTCCCAGCGGGTTGACTGCCAGAGTCAGCGTGAAGACACCGCTGTTTAAATCCGTCACATCCACCCACTGGCAGTCGATGTCATAGCGGTACACATCGGCACAATTCACACTGATACCCTGTGTACCATGTGCACAGTGGAATCGTCGTGAAGTATCCGGGTCACACTCAACGTCCTCAAGACAAAAACTAGCCTGCATAAACATTGCATGGAGCATATGAAAACAGACACAAGTACAATTAATGCCGCATAGGGTCAATAGACAGCCAGAAACATAAACCGGTACATGTACACACCAGATAGACATTACGAGCACACGCCTATGCCCTAACTGGTTCTGATGCTCACCTTGTGGCCTTCCACGACCAGCTTTCCTTGCTCGTCAGAGATGTTGTAATGAGTGAACTCCTCAAAGCTATGAAAGTGCCTATGACACGAATGCCACTGCCATTGTCTCCTGTCATTCGACGGCATGAAGTCAGCCGTCCCATAGTTCATGATGCGCGCTGAGAAGCGGAGCAGCTTCCGATAGACATAGTAGGCTTCAGAAGAATACGGGTTGTAGGCGCTGGCTGAGCTTGAGAGACAGTTTTCTTCCATGGCACACCTAAGCCGGACCAGTCTCTGCCGGTGAACAGTTCTTGACAAGGTTGACTTCAAGCGAAAGGCATCAGGGATAAGGTCAGGCAGCTCTGTAGTCAGAACAACAAGGAGCAAGCCCGATTAGTATTAGATCAGAGAACCTTTCCAGCTACATGGTATACTTGCTTCAATACTCGAACCGTGAGTTAGGTCACACTGGCAATGTACATGACGTGTATTCACTTCATCCCAGCCACTAATTCAAGTCCAGTCTGTTCGATCAATTCAAAATCTTACGTTTGGAGCAAAGAACAGTTGTTTCGCCCTGCGGACAGAATCTGGCTCCGATCCAGCTGTTCTTGCTGCCCTGTGCACAGTGGTGGAGCTTCTGTTCCTTGCCAGTGCACCTGAGCTGCAAAGAAGAGTTCAGGAAAGACCGAAAATATCAATGTGCCACCACATCAGTATATGCATACCATCAAAGCAAAAGTCAAGGCTTCCGTCTAAACTGCTGTGGTCCATTGAAATGTTGTGGTCTCGCCCCCCCCCCCCCCCACACACACACACTCCCCTCCTCCGAGTCTGAGCATCCACACATGCCCCTGCCTCCTAAATTGTCTTAGAAACTCGCACTCCAGCACTGCAAAGTGCTTTGAAGGCTTGGCACAATGCTGACAAGTGAAGTCCAACTACCGACACACTGCTGTGTCCCGATGATCCAGACTGCGGCAACCCATTGATGCCATGAGTGCATGGGCTGGATGATGGAAAGCAACTCGAGATGCTGCTGCTCTTGGACTGCAGATGGGATTTTACTTTATAGCCGTCACTCCAGGTGTGTGGAGTGAGGTCATGAAACTGCAGCGGCACCACATGAAACCCATTTTTTTGCGAAAAATATGCCATAAGCATAGTAGTATAGTTTTATTCCCGTAGCTATGCAGAAGACGTTACTTCAGTAACGTCTGGCGCTAGCCAGGGTCCACACAGCTTTAATTTGGTATTTGTTTGTTTGTGTGTTTGTTTGTGTCACGCCTGGCGCTATCCGTATCTGACGGCAAAAAAGCATAGGATGTTATAAATTTTTCAATTCTCCTATTTTTTTTCAGGCATATCCTGGGATTCGAACCCGCACTATCGCCCTACATGCATTCCCCCATACACTTCGCATTCATACCCATTCTTCCAAGTTGCTTCACGTTATTATCTTGCGTTTGAAAGCCCTATTTGAATATTGCGGGCAGCTAGACGGTGTCGTATTACCCTAGATCGTACCTGTCCCGTACATATCCCCTACCGTACCGTGCCATCAAAGACGGCTGGCCACAATGCATATTCAAATAGGGCTTTCAAATGCAAGATCACAATGTGAAACAACTTGGAAGAATTAGTATGTATGCGAAGTGTATCGGGGGATGCATGCAGGGCGCGCGATAGTGCGGGTTCGAATCCCAGGTTATGTCTTAAAAAAAAAGGATTTTTTAAAGAATTTATAACATCCCTATGCTTTTTTTTTTGTCTAGGTCATCAAGGCAAAAAAGCATAGCGTAGGGCCCTGAGCTTCCAAGCTCTCTCGTTGGCTCCCAGCAGTCAGGGGGGGGGGGGGGGGCATGTTTCTTACCGGTGCAATCCAGTGTGTGACTAAGCCAGCAGACTGATTGGTTGGCGGTGCTGGTGGAAAGTAGGGCGTATGCGACACTGCAAAGCCCAATCCCATGTCCCGGCATGCCACGTTGGCTTCCAGCATGGTCCATCGGCCAAGCGAGTTCTTACACAGTCCACCCCACTGCGCGCGGTGGCGGATGTGTACAAACCCTTCAGACGCTGTCCTGCCACCGTACACACGGACCTACCATGACCGAAAGCAGTAATCAGGGAGAGAGAACTGCATTGAGCTTTGCATGTTTGTGTTGCAACTTGAAACCGAGTGTTTCCAAATTTTGAGTACACAATATACATACATGTAACTAAGCGTAGACGTTAACCAGGATTGTGAGTGCAGTGTTATGTAAAACATCCAAGTAGAATCATCGTCCGTGACCTGCAGCTTAGTAATGGTGGCTTCGCCAGTGAGGAGAGAAACTGAGACCTAGCTAGTCACATGCACTGTAGGCATCTAACGTCAGACGCCGGTGCATTGCCTGATGACAGGCCGGCAGAAGCCAATGCAAGCTGGGTATCTTGCCAGCCGATGACACATTCACACTAACTGTAGGACTTACCCGTGTGTTGAAACGTGGCACTCTACATTCAATGGATACATCTCTGGAATGCCGACAACTGGCATAGAACTGATTATCAGGGCGTGGATTCACTCGCTTGTCACAGTCCAGAAGGTCACCCTCATTACCCCGGCAGTTCACGTCCTGAAGCCACACAGGTCCAATACCACGTCCATATGGTGTCTTCGAGAACATATTCTTCACTGATCCAAAGCCCAGCTGTCGACATGCAACCGTCGCTGTCTCCTTGTAGAAGTATGTACCGCACACGGTGCCCCATCTGCCCTGCACGTGGACTTCAAGACGGCCTTCGTTGTTACGTGCGCCTCCTCTCAAGCGCACTTTCTGTGGCCTCTGCGCATCACACAAAAAAGTCACAGGGTGGCATTGCCTTCAATTAGCTATTGATTCCATATCCCACACAACATCTATACACGTATACGTGTGTGTTACTACACTGGTGTCTATGAGCAAGATCTGAAAGAAGTGAATGTGCAGTTATTGACAGTTGGACTGATGAAATCCTGGCTTAGCACATTACTACTTGAAGCACAAAACAGCCAAGCAGCCAATGCCTTTATCCAGTTGCGGTCATTCAAAGAGAACTGTACTGAAAATAATATTAATTTACTACCACACATAAGTGTCACAAAATCCGCGCATTGAACACGGACATTGTGTATTATATTTCACGTACAATGTAAGGTTATTCAAATCATAATGCCTGGAGGCACTTACCTCAGTGCCATTCTGGAAAAACGTCCGACATGATTTCAGGCAGCGGACCTTGGCTGCCGGCAGCATGTAGTAACCGTTGAAACCGAGGTGACGGCAGTCCTTGAGCAGAGACTCGCCACCGTGGCACGAGACACCTTTCATCCAAAAGAAAGGTCTGTCCCCGCCCACCACTGAAGAGAAATTGAAGTAGGAGCTGGTCTCGTCCACAACGCTGGTTTCCTCAGCGTCACAGTAACCCATCTGTCCGCACACTACTTTGGAGTTGATTTGCGACCACTCCTCTCCACTCACTAGCCCCCAGCGATTGCGATAGAATACCTTCAAGTCACCAGACACATATCAACAGGCGACACGTGACAAGGAATAGCCAATTGATGAGATATGTCACAGTTGGAATGAGATGATGTGGCATTGCATGTATGCACTTGCAACACAAACATAGACACTAGTTAGTTACAGCACTACTGCCTTTGCACTCCTACTGAGGATAGACATCATTGAACTTACAATGCAGGTAGGCATGCACCTACTTTCCTAGCAGATCTATAAACCTCACCTATCTATCATAGCGTTACTCGGGGAGCGGTATAAAAACTCCATCATGCCGGGTCAAAGGTGCAGCAGATTCACTGTAACTAACTACTTCAAGTACTTGTGCAATTGTGAGTCTTGAGAGAAATCCAGTTTTGCCTTGTAACTCGGTGGCGTATTACAACTCACTTGCAGGTAGCCTTCCAGATCATCGTCAGAACCTCCTTGTAGCCGGACGAGCAGCTCTGGAACATGGACACGCTTCCTCCTTACAAAATAGCACCGGACACCTGCAGGCCAACGTACAATGAAGGAAATCCCCGTGTCAGGTGACGCAACAAGATAAGGATTAGCCTCCAGCGGCAGTCTATGTTGTGATGCTGGGCAGAACATCTGTACGTGCTGTGTACGTTTGAAATAATGAGCTGTTGATGTGCAAACTAGCCGTGCTTTTAGTAAGCGGGATACTAGGAACAAGACTCGGCTAGGTCTGGCTGGCAAGATTCGTCCACTCCGTGAGTTGCATGCTTTAGAGTTTAGAACTTTAAACCATATCAGGTGCATAACCCGCAGGCCAAGGCTGCCTTCAAAGTGGTTCCTATCTAGGCTCGTCATACATGTTTTCAAGACAAAGTAGACATCTGGCCTCGGGCATCCAGTCAACTTCGCTAATAACGACTGTGGATATAACGACAATTTGCGAATAACGACAGAATTTTCATGCCCAGAGCACAGTCCATTCTACCTGTAAACATATAATGAGACTTCGGGTATAACGACACTTCGCGAATAAGGACACTTTTCTGATGCCCGGCCGAGTGTCGTTATACGCAAAGTTGACTCAGTGTACCGTGGTGTGTGCGTGGGGTGGAGGTTGGAACAAGTTTATACGTTTTTTACTCTTTTTTTTATATACCACAGGCTGATTCGACGACTAGCACTGGTTGGTATCAGCATACCAACAGAACTGTCCATACATACTATGATACTATGCAGCAAAGTGGCAGGGTTCTGCCAGCATGTTAGTACAACTGATGTGTTCGCTGCAACTAGACTACATACCTGCGTCCTCTCGGTGGTATGGGTCGCAGTCATGTTGGCCAATGGTGAACTTGCAATCCACAAGCTTCTTCTCGTCGCCACTGCAGTTCACCTCATCCAGTAGTGTGGGCATGGACGGGTCAGTGGTCCTGTACTTACCGCCGACGATGATGCGGAGGGCTCGGCGAAAGCCCAGTTGCCGGCAAATGACGTTGCCATCGCTCAAGTCGAAGTTGTCATCGCAGATGGTGCCCCACGTCCCGTTGTGTTGCACCTGTATGTTAGAAGGGAAATATTATAGAGTGCTTGAAGCTGTCCTCCCCTGACGTCCACTCACGCACAGTACAGACGTGACGAACGCTCTCCGAGTCTCGCCAATAACACAAATAATTCACTTGAGACACTCATACGTCCTTTATCTGGGCGGTCCGGGGCTGGGCACTGCCTGTAATCATATACATCGCATACGTTTTGATGCGGGAACGGCCAGAGATATGGCATGCGATGTCACTATTTAGTATTAACACTAAAAGTTTGAGAAAGAAGGGAACGAAAACGTTCAATACTTATGAGTCAGTTATGACACATGTCATAATTGACTGGTAGTGCTTCTTGTGTAGACAATACATGTTTGTAGTAAACAAAAGAGTGGTAATATTCCCATTTTTAAACTCACCTAAAGGGTGCCCAGTAGACTGAAGTGCATGTACCTTCGGTGTCCGCATAACTGAGTCTGAGGTATGAGTGTACTGTTTTTTTGCTGTAAATCCGGAATCAATATGTTTGACAAACTAAACCCACGACATGTCATGAAGCATATGCTCTCTCTCCCCTCCCCCCCCCCCCCCCCACACACACTGGTGAATATGTAAGTGACTCGAAAACAAATCATTTCGGCCCCCCGTGTGAATTCCCCCGCCAGCCAGTAGAATAGGGGGGGGGGCTGCTATAGTACTAGTAGTAGTGATGAGACCCTCACAATGATTGCCCCTGTGATGAGCATTGATTTCATTTGATTCAAGTAAGTAATTAATTCCTGTTCAAGCAGGTGCATGGCAGTGGCAATGCCTGTAAAACGGGGCTTACTCGTCGTCAGAGAAGTGAGAGCAACTGCAAGGTCCATTCAAACGTCGTACACATCCCTCAAACCCATCACGTGGAGTGCTCTGAATGAAACTGTGTTGCGAATTACCCTGCGTGAAGTAAGTTACTGATAGTTGATGTCAGTATGTAATGTCTAATGACTGTGATGCTTGCTGTTATTTGCTACAAGTCTGGTCTTGGGGACTAGCACCGCCAACTCACCTCTACTCTCCCTTCCAGCGCATTCGGTCCGCCGACCAAGCGGACAGACAGCTTCGTTGGCCGCCGCCTCTCTATGCGATTGGTTTCCTCATTTTCCTGACCGTGGGCTGGTCCCACACAAACGGTTGCGGCGAACAGAATCAGGAGTAGTGCCATCAAGCTCCAATGGATTCGGAGCCTATTCGCAAACATGGCTACTTCCTTACTAAAACACTTGAAACCTAACCAGTGACCTGCATTTGAACCACTGAAGATATTCTGCCTAATCGTATACCGCACAATAACTCAACCACACCGCAATGCTAACGGACACCTATGAAGTCAAGGAGCGGTCGTTCAAGAAAGAAGAAAACTGGTGCGTTGCATTGTTGTGCTCGGAAAATATTTCGTAATCGTAACCAACAATCAAGAGAGTGGAGCACTAGCACCGCGCCTGGAAGCAATTAAGTCGCCTCACCAGCTCGCTACTTCAAACATTATCATCGCAGCCACAAGCAGTCTTACCAGAGTAACTACAGCAGTCCAATCCAGTCCATAGTCCAGCCGTGTCCACGCTGACTCCCGTCAAATTCTGACAGAAACAGCGCTCCGGGGAAACAAGATCTGTCGAACTGTCCTCTAGCACCACTCAAGCCAGTTGCCGGAACATTTGCAGTTGTCTGCTGTGGTTGTCGAGGCAGTCGGTTCGACAGCCAGCTGCCAATGCCGCGAACCGCCATGCATAGTGCTGCTGCTCTCAGAATCTCCTCGGGAACACAGGCATTCATTGTTGTCCCAGTAAGTCTGACTCTTACTAGTCTTAGTGTAGTCTGCTGAGTCTCTCGCACTAACACTCGCAGGTGCTTTTCCTCCCTGGCCTACAACAGCTGTAGTGTAGCTAGGTGATCACAGACACAGGCTCCGCAGTAGACCTACATCAGTAGAATTTTCTGATACATGTACTGATGTAGATCTACCGCACTTTATGTTGCACATAGGAATCCAGGCGCTCCCCATAATAACTTGCATAATCAGATAATACCAGTCCTCATGCCACATGATAAAGCTCACCCACTGCACTGAGTGGTGAAGACGAAGATAACCAGCAGCAAGCGCTGTATTCATGGTATTCGCGCCCTCAACCCTCATTACATCTCTACTAGATCTGTACTACAGGGCGACCACGAAGTCGTTCATGCAACCATGTGGCCATGTAATGGGACAAAGTCAAACAGAGTATGGCTTGGTAATAAGCTTATTGGCCCAGGCTTGGTACTACATGTATTACTAATACTAGTAAGTAGTAATACCAATGCGGGATTGTGTGTTTACATCTTTCATACCAGTCGACGACCGTGATACCGGTTGCACACAACGACAGTCATTATGATAAACAATCATAACCCAACATCGTGATAATGAGGTTCGCCCTGGACTGCTGGAGTTGTTGATCAGTCCGTTACATCTTCACTACTGTACTTACCTACAATAACTACAAGGCAGTGGAAGCGGAATTACCTGTCTACCAGTGTTGCCACCGTCGAAGATGAAACTGACCTCGAAAGCGATGGTGTTGTGTGAACCTAACCACTCGACAAGGGCAGGGAGTCGAGTCGGGCCGAAACCACTCCCCTACTCGGGCCTACTGGCCCTAGCCTAGCCCTGGCCCTGCAGGCCTGGTGAACAAAAGCAACAATCAGCGTCATATCAACTCAGCTGTCAATCTACCCAGCACAGAGCTAGAGCCATACAAGCCGAAGAAAGAAAAAAGAAGAAAAAAGTCTACAGCACGAGGTATTCCCAGGCGGTCACCCATCCAAGTACTAACCTCGCCCGACGTTGCTTGACTTCGGTGATCGGACGAGAACCGGTATTTTCAACGTGGTATGGCCGTAGACATCTATGGTTCGTCAGCGACTGCTTTTATTCCTTTTCTTCAAGACTGATCATTTTCAGAACATCATAATCATGATAATCCAGCGCCAAAGGGACCACTGACACTGTATTTGTCGACAACGCCTCAAGGCTCAAAGCGGACAAACTGAAAGGGCATGACTTCCAAGTAATAGCAGGAGTCCATAAACATAGCTTACATGTACATACTCTTGGTAATATGCATGTACCGGTACATGCAGAATCCAGAGTAAAATGAGCTACCAGAACTACTCTTCACAGACTTGCTTTTATACTTTGTCTTCCGAAAATTTCTACCAGGATGAAATATGTATACTCTACTCATGGTACAATGTATTACATCAAAACACCAAAGGTACACACAGATGGGAGCTATAATCATACTCTTGGCACACGATTGCATTACTACTAATTGCCGCCCGGCACATGTGTGATCAGGGGCGTCGGAAGGTATTTTAGTGTGGTACGGTCAGCCATCTGAACTACAATTTACTCGTGGGGGCGTGGTGGCTGAGCCGAATATTTGGGAAATTTAGATCCCAAATCAGTGTATTTTATTGATTCACGGGGTAGAATCTACCTGGGGTAAAAAGTGGTACGGTCAATACCGTAGTGACCGTACCGTGTCCGACGCCCCTGATGATGCACTGACATTAACCATTGAGGTGCAGTAACCTGTAGCCATGCACAAGTTCGTGCTTTGAGAGTTCATTTCCCCAGAAGCAAATGGTGGCTTTATACAGATTGTGTAATTAATTATTCAGCGTGATTTGCACAAATAGTACCAGCGCGCATGCTGGGTATGATGGTACACTGGAGATCGTCGTATCGTACCGGTACTTCCCCCATGACAATGCGGCAACCAGACTGTCAGCCTTTTACAGTGCTCGTATAGCAGAGGCTCGAGTTGGACACGGATGGAAGTCCTACGGAGCACCATCACAAACTTTTTTGTAGCACACATGTGATAGGGCCCGATTATCTGGCCGGGGCACTAGTTGTACAAGTATAGTGAAATGCAAACATGAACTACTTCCAAGCAGATAGGAATCAAACGATAACAATGTGAAAACAACGCACAGAAATGAAAAAAACCAACAACACTACAACAACAACAACAACAAAACAAGCAGTGCATGATTGTTATGATACAGCGCAAGAACAGTTGTGGTAAAAACCAGAGCAGGAGAAAATTAAGGTCTTTAAAACTTAATGGAAAAAATGGAGCTATATGTATGTTAAGAGTAAATGCTCAATGTTCCACAGAGAAATACATGTTGACAAGGGACGTGCAAAGACAATCTAACCAACGGATGATACTACAACCTGTCGCAGCACATCGTCGGCTGAGCGAACGGCAATTTTCATGGTGACACTGTCGGTGAGCGCGAGGCGAGCGCGCACGAGGACCTTCTCGTGATTGCGGAACATGCCGGCCAGTAGGAGCACATGCGTCGATTTTCCTTCTTGCACTTTCCCGGTGCGCTCACAAGCGTGCATACCCATGAACTGCATCACCTGATCAACAGCAGCTGTAGACGAGAGAACAATGACAAACATAGCAGCAACAACAAATGAACTCATCAGTAAGTCAGGGTATATTAGGAATCTATTTAGGATCAAACACCCATAAACAGGAACATGCAACTGTCATACTGGGCAGAGCGCTGTCTTCAACGCAAAACCTGTGAGCATGTGCCTGTTGGCTGCATACTCCTGTGGTACACATGGCACGAAAGACACTTCAATCCAAATAGGTTAGGAAAGCTCAGTCTTACCTTCGAGACTCTTCATGCTGGTCAGGGCGTAAGTATCCTCATCCTCATTGTCCTCTCCTAGCTCTTCCCATGTTGTTGAGAAACTCGATGTGGCCAGCGGGGACATATGATCGGCCAGTGTCACCTCGAGATCCTCGAGCTGGATATAACACGCGCACGCACACGCACACACACATACAGAAGAAAACACTGTTAGTGGCATGGTCCACCAGCACTTGGCAACAGAAAGAAAGTGGCATAAAGCTGCAGGGACGGCCTCTAATACACCAAGAAACCATGGCATACAGCCAGCAGTCTGCAGAACAGTCCCCAGCCCAGGGACCACAGTGACTCTAACACCACTGAAAGCTGTCAACACTGACACCACTCTAAGATGAAACAGAGCCAGCAGATTTTGATGTGAGTGTGGTGACACTTGCAGCAACAGACGTAGAGAGCCCAGTCAAATCAGCACCTGCACCAGTCCCCCCCCCCCCCCCCCCGGACCAGCCAGAGCAGAGCACACTTACCACATATTCATCTTCATATCCATCTCCACCGTCCGGTTCTTGAGTAACGGGGTCACAGTCCTTGACGATGAATTTCAATGTGCACGAGAAGGATCCACTTGCTACAGCAGTAGAAGTAAATACAAGCAGATATCAGATTGCTATGTCTCTTCACATTGAAAGGGCAGTTCTGGTATAGATGTACCAACCTGAATAAATTCCAGCCACTGTGATGCAAGCAAAACTAAGCAGTCAGATCAGCAACGGTGGCCCAGGCCGCGTTGTAACGTAGTGCTATCAAACACAATGTACATGTACATGCAAATCACACACTTGCGTGTGTTCACAAATTGCTGCTTCCATCTGTTTATACATAAATAACTTACCACATAGACTGGGATCTTCATCCAGTGCCATGCATGTGTACGTTGTGGACGGCTGGTTGTACGGCAATCGGGCAATTGGTACGGTGTTCACTAACTCAAAGCCCTCATCGCCAGTCTCCAAGGCCACGCTTACATTCTCCAGCAGTTGATCGTTTAGTGTATTTGTACAGTCAAACTGTGTGGGCAAGAACACATAACCATACATGCACAACACATTGGTAAGAACAGCCAACTAATTACTTGTCTGTAAAATCACAACACAGAGCACTTCACAAACATACAGTGTAGCAGACGAGAATACTCAACTAGTATCAGATGCATATCGACTGACAGTTACAGACTAAATGTGGAAGTGCACATTGATGGCGCACATATTTAGAAGATGTGGATACATCAGCAATTTAGTGCGTCAACAAGTGCAGGGCAAAGGCCAGATCACCGAACACTGTGGTGCACCAGTACACGGTACAGATACTTGACAGCAATACACATCCAACAACTCAGCCAAACACCGAACATCTGCGTAGCTGACCTGGAAGACGACGTGATTGGCGAACATGTGGCGGACACAGCGGACGACATACTCTGTTTCGGACTCGGTCAGCTCCACTGGTTTGATAGACGAACGGAAGAGAGGGCCCAGGTCGGCAAACTCTGGAATGGCAGCCAGTTGCTCTACAAAACACAGACATAGGGACAGGACGGAATTACACCAAAGCCACAACTAACAGGTACAGTCAAGTAATCAGAGTTGATTGCAAGCCAGTTGCAAGTGATCATGAACAGGAGTTCAGGGCAGAAGAGAAGCACAGTATACCTGAGTACACATCTTGAGCAGAGGCACCAGTCTTTGCTGCCGCTGCTGCACCGCTTGCTGATGCTGAGCCGGTGGTCAGTGAAGCTGCTGTGGAGGCACCAGATGTAGCTGTGCCTAAACGAAGAAACACAAGCACACAGGAACACACGCACAAGCACATGCAAATACATACTTAGCCATTATGACAGTGACACAGTAACACCGAGAAGAAGGACACACTCCAGGCTCCTGAACATCTCCAAAGTTTTCACTAGTATACAATAGGGAGGTTCCGGAGTACGATTTTTCGTGCCAAAATCCGTAGAGGCGCTACGGATTTTTTATACGTCGTTTTCGAGCAGTGAAATGTTCCGGAGTACGGAACTTATGTGTTTGCCGTCATTGCCTAGGTTACGATCGCAAACACGTCACATTCCCGCGCTATGCCTTTGTATTTTGAAAAATTGTACCGAAATCAAAACTTCCCGCGGAAATCGATGTTTCTCGTACCAAATTTGTACGCGAAAAATCTTTCTGCACCCGATTTTGGCAAAATCTCCATACGAAACATGGTTCGTGTGAAAGCCAGTCCACACGGATTCTCCGTGCCGAAAAATCGTATGGAGCACGCCGGGAAAAAATCCGTAGCGCCCACACCGATTTTGGACAAAAAAATCGTACCCCGGAACCTCTCTAATACAGTACTTTCACGCCTTATCGAAAGAGTACTTTCACGCCTTATCGAAAGCTTTGGGCTTTCGAAGTGAAGCTCACAATCATGATTCAATGCCTTCTGACCAAGTAAAACGGAAAGCCATAGCAACCCACGGGCTGTGGTGCACCAACACAAGTCATTAACACGTTACTACAACACTGCTCAATGAAATCCAATCGAGTGAGTCAAGTTTGCACTCTGCACCAGTGAACATCCCGCTGTTTGGAGGTCTACAAGCCGTAGGGCTGCACAGCGCCCGGCGCGTGCTTGCCTCAAGCACTCAGTTTTTTTTTAGCCGCACTGCACTTTAAATTATAAGAAGCTCACCAAGTCTAGATGAGTCCGCTGATGTCTCCAGAGGTACTGTCTTGATATCAAACGGTACATCATGCTGACTAGTGTCATTCATGTACGTGAACAGGGCACTCTCCAGGCCGACAATGGAAACGGGCAGGCGATTCAGCACATACGTGTTGATGTGTGATTTCTGCTGGTCTTTGAGTAGATGATAGTAGAACGTGGCGCGGTCGCGTACTTCATCATCCGTATCATACAGACCCCTAGATCACCACCATGTACAATGAACAACATAAGTCAACAAGTACCCACAGCAGCCTTCCATGAGACTATTCTGAAAGTGCAAACTACATAAGACCCTTGAACTCTCAAAACACCTATGATGGCAATACAGCATACGTGAACAGTAACAGAAGGAAGGACAATGAATGGTCATCAGATTGCCTCCAATACATTGGTAACAGTGGCACGTACCAGTGAGCCAAACACCACCACAACAGGCATACGTGTGCCATAAAAACTACTTTTTAAAAGCCAAACTAGAATTCAGATAGCAACATACCGCTCCAGAAGAGTAAGGATACTGGGCAAAAGCTCAGCATCAGCCGCACCAAATTTAGCGAGGGCAGTAATAGCAGCTACAAAGCCGAGGAGAAACGTGAAAACACAAACACAGCATGCAATGAACACTCAGCAGCTCGCCAGGAAATACCACAAGCACCCCGCCATCGACCAAGTACAGTGTTAGTGTCCTGTCATGTGACACGATTGCCTTTCAAAACCGAACAACTGGTCTACATGGCCCGTGAGAATATTTCACAATGCGCCAACATTTCATGGCCTGGGGTGGATGCAATCCAGCTCCACAGGGTCAAGGTAGATACACCACAGCAATCTACAGAATGCATGCTCGTGCAGGCACATAAGTATACGTACACATGCACGCGCAGTCAAGCCCACTCACACGCACCTGCAATCAAACATACACGCACCTGCAATCAAACATACACGCACCTGCAATCAAACATACACGCACCTGCAATCTAACACACACACACACACATTCACTCACTCAACCCCCCACACCATACCGGCTCTGATCTGAGCATTCTCCAGCATGACACGGTTGTAGACATAGCGGATATACGTGTTTGGACGAGATGAACGCGATCCTTCCACACCAACAAGATGCAGTACACGCACAGCCAGGTTGACATGCTCACAGTCCTCAATGTACTCGCACAAGTGACCCAGACCTGGAAAAGAGACAACAGCAAATGCAACACGATCATTCCTCTGGTGGGTGCGAGTGTCAAACCAGGGGACAATGCTGTGGTGTACACAGGCTTCCTGAATTAGTATTATAGCATTGTACTATAATAGTATACTGCACTCGCATGTGCATCTGTTTTGTTCCATTAGACAATCAATGTAAGTTGTTCGATCTCAGTACATTACACGTGCCACTTTCATAGTGTCCTGGTACCCTCTGTTTCTCAACCATGGTCTAAGACCATCCCACTATGGCTGACTGTTGATTGAGAAACAGAGGGTACCAGGTTCAAGTCCTGCTTGCAAGCGGAATGATTATTTCCAGCTGTGCTGTGACCCACAGTTAATTGGTAACTCGTGGCCTGGCACGAGGGAAACATGGATGTAGCGAATGGGATTTTCGGTCTTTGACCACTTTGCTGGTGGGCTGATCCACTCACCTCCCACCTCTTTAGAAGCGAAAGCATTAGCACACAGCGCCACTCAAAGGATTCTGATCGAAAGCACAGCCCGGTGTTCGCAGGTCTGGGGCTGCACAGCGCCCGGTTCGTACTCAACTCACACGATCAGATTTCATGAGCAGCACTGTAATATGATGTAGAGGAGCTGATACTGTAACACAGCAGCAGCAGCAGGACATTTTTACGAAAGGTACGCTCTCTTACAGGTATCCTTGGCTTCGGGGTTCTCTTCCAGGATGTTGATGATAGCTTCCACAATGGCCGTCTTGAACTCAACACCACCCTGTATATACGCACAGACAGACAGACAGACACACACACACTAGTTGTTGAAGAAGATGCGCTCATTTGTCCAGTGTCCATCAGAGACACATGTCACACGTTGAACTCCTGCCTCGCTTACTCAGGGCTCACTAATCCGGTAACCTTGATTGTCCAGCCCTGACATACGTGAAAGGAATACCGTACTGGCAATATATGTTGCCGCAGTGAGGCCATGAAGCGTTACATTGGCACATGTTTGCCGCACGCAGGGCGTTACATGCAAAGTCGCACAGGAGCCGTTACACAGGTTTCTATATTGCCGCAGTCCTTTTTTTGCTATTGCCGCATCACTTTTGTGCTATTGCCGCATCATTTTTTTTGCTTTTGCCGCATCATTTTTTTCTTTTCATCCACATTGAAGGCACAGAAATTCAGTTGCTATCCAACTGTTACAAACCCGACGGCAAAGGGCGACAACGATAACAATAGAAGACTGTATATTTTAACTATCAGAGTGATCTGTTCACAAAAAGATCATCAAAAGGAAAGTGACATAGGGGAAGAGCGCTTCCTCCAAACACTACTGTCACTCACACATTGAGATCGCCAACCACTGAATGATGCGCCTTCGAGTGTCAGGACTTCCTGCTGCGTCCAGTTTTGAACTTTTCACCACGCGGTACACGTGCTTTCACAGTTTTCAGCCTTTTTTTGCAGTGCAAACTGCAATGAAAAGATCGCCGCACCCCGCCGGACGCGCGTTACGAACTCAACGAAAATTTGTCGCACTAGCCTGGTCGCGCGTTACGCCGCACCCCCTGCGTTACGCGTTACGCGGCAACATATATTGCCAGTACGGTAGATGTGAACACGATTTCCTATTTTAATAAAGATTCCTGAATGGCAGTTCTCAACATATTCAGGCAAGTTGGCTTTGCCAGACACGCCTCTGAGGGGCTTTGCCCAAGTGTGTCCGGGCAAGAGGGGTAGGACTGCACTGTGCAAAGTGATGAAGCGGTACATACAGACAAGACAGCACAATGGTGTAGCCTGCCTGCATCTAGTGAGTGAGCCAAATCCAAACAAAACAGAGGAAAGGACACACAAAGCGAAAAAAAAGAATGTGATTGGAGTTGATGAAGGTGCATAGCTACGACCACTTACCTCTTCCCTCAAAGCAGTCCCAAGGAATGACAACATGGCTGGGTACTTTTTCGGGAACCTTGAGCAAAGGTTGCTGCAGTAAAAACCAAGCAGAGAATAGGTTTCAGAGACATCTATCAGCACAGAAAAAAACCAAGCAACGTCCATTTCAGCTATAGGCAGACAGACACAGTCGAACACAATAAAACATTATAATACTAGTAGTGTTTTTCTTACCGGATAGCATCAACAATGACCACTTTGAACTCCTCAGCAATGTCACCCATGTATGTGGAGATCTGTTTCATCAGCAAGTCAATCTTGTTCTCTTGGCCAGTCTGTTAAAAGGACATGAGAAAGAGAGAGAGAGAGAGATTACTATCACCGCAATATAGCTTCTTACAGTGCTGTGCACCAACACATAGTGGATGATAGGTATACACTAAGGGCTCACAGTGTTGGGTCAATTCAAAATGAAAGTTGACTTCACACATGAGGCAGCAGCAGCAGCAGCAGCAGCAGAATCCACCGACAGTACATAGTAGAGACACTTGCCTTGAGCAGTGTGGTGATTGCCAGTGTTGCAATGCTACGATTGCTGTCAGTGATGAGAAGTTCCAAATCATGATTGACTATCTGGATCAGTGACGGATCCTGCATAGCCATCTGCAATCAAATTGAATAAGAAAAACAAACCATAAAGCAAACACATAGCAATCAGAACTAACAGTGCTAGTGACCACCGTACAGTACTGTCAGTAGTACAATATCAGGGGAACTCCAGTTGCGCTGGGTGAAATCCCACCCAGAGTGCATATTTGGCGCCCTCAACTTGCACGGCCCTTGACGCCCTGGAATTGGTATGAACTCGGCTGGACGCACACATGTACAAATACAGTGATGTAATCGGAACTGGTCCACGGTGCCAGCTTTGCACTTTGGCTCGGATTTCCCTGAACGCAACTGTAGTAACAAAGAAGAATGCACCAGGAGTGTGGAATGGCTAAAGAAGAGTGATCTCCCCCGTGAGTCCGTTCCTGGAGTGTGTTCACTGGGCCGCAGGCCCGGTCTTACAGCACATTTGGCAGTGAGTTTGGGCTCATTTCCGTTCTCTCAGAGCTTTCCAGGATGCACAGGACCATGGAAAACATCCAAAGGCAACCACAGTTGTTGGCAGGAGAAGATATTAGAACAAATGGGAACTTTGCCAAAATACCTATTTGCAGTGAATTTATCAGACAACAATCAAGAGTACGTGAAACCCAGAGTGTACAGCTCCGATGGGTTGCTGTCACGGCGAAATTCCGTGATTACATCATTTTAGTGACGTAGTGCGTACAAGCAGGATTCAAGCAGGTCTCTTTCTGCACAACTGTAGCTCAGTTGCACGCACTACGCCACTTCCCGCCCCAGATCTTAACCAAATATGATGTAAATCCCGGAATTTCGCCGTGACAGACACTCATGCAGAAAAATTCAGAAGCTGTGCACTCTGGGTTTCATGTACTCTTGGTACAAGTAAAAGGTTTAGAACGAGACAGTCTGAGGTCGCTGAAGTTATGTTCTTGGAACCCAGAGCCGACTGAAGTGTATACAGATTCCAGAGAGGTTAGAAATTAAAGAAGCTAATCTAAGATTCATCGCGATCCCATGAAAGAAAAAAAACAGAACAGGAAAATAAATCATGCCTTCGCAGAACCTACCTTGTTGAGCGCACGGAGAGCAGCAAATCGCAGAGTCGGCTTCGGAGAGTTGAGCATGATGGAGAGAGCTGTGCAGATACAATTCAATAGGACAAGTGACAAAGACACAAACCCATATGGACTATATAAAACAAGACAAGAATCAGCCAAACTCAAAAACCACGTAGTGTACAAATGAAAAAAAAGGAGAAGATACCAACAGCAAAAGAATAAACCAGAGGGCTTAAAGGGGCACTCCGGGAATATTTTCGGTGGTGTGTTCTCTTCATGGGTGCCTTGTATGGCCCCCAAGGAATGGGGAATCGCGAAAACTAGACCCAAAAAGTCGATATATGAAGCCAGGGAGGGCCAAGTTTGTCTCCTCTTTTGATGGTTTTGATGACGTCACGTGTGATTAGTATTCAAATTCTCTGCATTTGAAGATCTTAGTTGTTTGAATTTTCTGGTGATGAAGAACGATGTTTGGTCGACATTCCCAAGCTTCACAACTGCGGACCTACTCTAAGGAACCTGAAGGACCCTCTGAGGTGCCCCTGGTAGAAGCGCAGCCTGATGAGGGCCAGGAGATTGGAGCGGACGACTTCACTGGTCCGCGTACGAGGATCCCGAAATTCTCTATATGTCGTGAGGCATATGGTCAGAACAGTTTTTTTAGACAAGCTGACACGAAGTCGGGGTGATGTGTAACGCACGTCAAAGGGCTGTCAATGCTAACAGCTGCAGCGCTCTCTCGACAGCGAAGGTAATCGACTGCCCTCTGCATCACCCCACATTTCTGGCAGGAACACCAATCGTTATTTCCTTGTCGACCAGTGAAGTCGTCCGCTCCAATTTCCTGGCCGTCATCAGGCTGCGCTTCTACCAGTGGCACCTCAGGAGGTCCTTCAGGTTCCTTAGAGTATGGTCGCAGTTGTGAAGCTTGGGAATGTTGACCAAACATCGTTCTTCATCACCAGAAAATTCAAACAACTAAGATCTTCAAATGCAGAGAATTTGAATACTAATCACACGTGACGTCATCAAAACCATCAAAAGAGGAGACAAACTTGGCCCTCCCTAGCTTCATATATCGACTTTTTGGGCCTAGTTTTCGCGATTCCCCATTCCTTGGGGGCCATATAAGGCCCCCATGAAGAGAACACACCACCGAAAATATTCCCGGAGTGCCCCTTTAACAAGTATGCCAGCTACACGAAAACAGAAACTCACTTGAAACTGCTGTGGTTGTGATGGAGCGAGCCTTAGCATCAGTGAGCTGACCAAGACAACGTGCAGCTTCGTACATAACCATCTGCAAAAGAGGAGCACAGCGTGAGTGAGCACTGGTTGCGAGAGGACACAACTTATCTAGAGACAGAATAATGAAAAGCACAACACGATAACTTAGCCCACTAGAGCAACTAGCTTGTAAAGGAGAAGTCAACTTACCTCACTCTTATTCCGGACACAGCTCTCCAGGAAATTGATCAAGTCGCTGGGGGCAGAGCTATATGAGGGCAGCCATACAAAGAAAGAGAGAGAGAGAGAGAGAGAGAGAGAGAGAGAGACAGAGAGAGAGAGAGAGAGAGAGAGAGAGAGAGTGGAAGTGGGGTGGTTAGTGAACAATCATGCTTGGGAATGATGGCAAAATTGGGCTTACTTAGCAAAACCATTTATACAGAATCAAGGAAATAACAAACTTGATTCTCCTCATGCTCGCAACAAGGACATTGGTTTGGCCAGCAGGGCTGCAACATTACCAAAGCTTCCTTTGTACCACACATAGCAGAAACCTCGTCATATTTGATGGATAGCAAATAGTTGCCAAACACACATCCTTACCCAGGCTCAGATTCTTCCAATGCTTTGGCAGCAATGCGAATCTAAAGCAGGAGAGAAAACAGACAGCAACAGCACACCGACTGTGACTATAGTGCCACGCCAGATGAAATGACACTGCACGAGACAAGCAGATAATTCAAAACGATCTGAGGGAGGAAAGTTATTGATGTAATTATGTGGATTAGGTAAGGTACATCGATGACACCAGTCCCCTGAGGCAACAGAAAAGAACTACGAGCATGGAGTGTAGGGTGGTGGCAGCCATATATTCAAGGGAAAACGGCCTATGAAAGTCAGCGAGCGACGGGCAGATAGACGATGCCTTACCAAGAGACATGTAGCATGGGGCGACCTTAATGACGACTTGGTATGCTTGGCGACAAGCTTGCTAACAGCCATACGGTCAGCAGAGCGGATGTGGTACAGCAAACCAAGGGCATGATACTGTAAAAAGTGTACAAACCAAAAAACACACACACAAGATTAAGCACTGCACGAACAGTAAAGAACATCTACGTCAAGTGCAATCAATTACATGTGCAATGGGGAGGCAAACAAAGCAGAAACAAACGAGAAATTACAGACACGAGTACATACCTGAACCATCCTGTTCTCGCTGGACACAGCTTCCTGAACCTCATTGACCCAGCGCTTCACCACTTCATTGCCCTTCAACAGCATATGCTGAATTTCAAACAGAAAGACCAATCACACCTTGACCTTGACCTTTGACGCCCATCGCCGGAGGCGATGATAGCAATGCTACGGCAGAAGCCATAGCAACTTGTGCTGGGATTGCACCATTCAACAGCTTGCAAGGCTGAAGAATTGACCGTCACTATTCAGCCTGGTCTACACCATACAGCTATTTGAAGTGACTTTTTCTGGCCAGTGAATCCCTATTTTTGGTCTTTTTCTTTTTTCTTTTTTTCTTCTTTTTTTCCCACACACACATCACACCACATACTCCGGCATGCACTGGCTGTTGGTAACCACCCAGGAGAATGAAAGAAAAGTCAGGAAGAGTCTGAGAAAGAGAAGAAAGACGTGTGTGACCATAATCGTCGGGAATCGAACCCGCAACCTATCGATTGGAAATCGCTGCACATACCACTGCACCATATGGGACACACACACACACACACACACACACACACACACACACACACACACACATCACACACACACACACACACACACACACACACACACACACACACACACACACACACACACACACACACACACACACACACACACAGGGCTTGTACGAAACACGCCACGCAACTCAAGAAATTCTCCGAATATGCTCTTTAGTTATTCAAACACACGGGCCACCATCAATTCTCCATAATAGTCTCATTTCAATTCAAAAATCTACGCTGCAAGACACACCCCAACCTCCACTACTGTGACTACCAGAAAGATTGCAGAAGCACTCACACAAACACCAGAAAAGACATCCAACCGCCAGCAGATGTTGGTAACTTACAACGGAAGACACAAGCGCGGCACTTGCTACAGTCGGATTCCTGTCGACGATGGCTTGCTTCATGTACCTCTCAATACTTTGGATCATTGTGCTCTGCACATACACAAAGTAATTCACAAGGAGTCACTGTTAGAAACATGGAAATAAACATAATATAACACCACAAGCATGGCGCAGCATGACCAGAAGATGAACAATGGCACAGCACTACATCATGATATAGCAGGCATGAGCACTACCAGCAGTCACATCGTCACAGTTATTACATGGAACACCTGTGAGTGGAAGCTGCAGAACAGGGGTGGTGAATCAAACAGCAATCACAGAAATCTTACGTCAGTGATCCTGCACAGTGCACGAATAGCACCACCTCTGTACAGATCCTCCTGCAAATGGTGCAACACACGTACAGACAACAAATCAGAACAACAGCAGAATGAGGAATATGGTGCTTGGAGTGACCTTGTTCATTCCACAAAGATGCGCCAAACGACAAAGTTCTCCAGTCCGCTGTCCAGCAGCATGCCCAACCCACCCTCTCAATACTCTGGAGCTGTAAGTGAATACATGAACAATAAAATCTCGAGGAGACAAAATCACAGACTCTCAACCCACCTTTCCAGTCATGTCCTTGGTCAAGCTAAAAGCAGAAAAACACACGAGATTTGCACAATGTTAAAACCGCAGCGCACTAAATCACCACAGCGTACATTCATGCACCGCACCTACCTAACTATAAGTCCCATCACGGAGAGCTGCAGCATTGCAAGCAGGAAGCCACCCACAGCATGAAGTGCAACCACACGCCCTGACCTAGGGACATCAGCTAAAACGCACTGCCTACCTGCTAGTGACAATGATGACATCCTCCGACACGTTGGCCATTTCCTTGATAGCCAGGTACAGCAAGCGTCGGATGACGGGCTGACAAAGAGCAAAGTACGAAGAACACAGAGCAAAGTGAGGACAACTACTTGCCTACTACCGTATTTTACCGGTTGTAAGTCGACCCCGGTTATAGGTCGACCCCCGTATCTGGAGGTCTCAATTCTGCGTTTTAAAGTTTTCACCCAAAGAAGCACTACTAGTACTAGCCACCTTCTGCTACTAACACATCAACAAATCATGTAAACATTCCTTACTGGAGGGTGTAACGTCCCAATCCTTGTATTTATTGAAAAAGGCCAGTAAACTGGCAAACATGTGTAAACATGGTGCACTCGTGCATGCAGTGCAGGTCATTTTTGTAAGATACTGATAGTTCCCGGTTATAAGTCGAATCCTGGTTGTAAGTCGACCCCCCACCCTTTCTCCTTCCATTTTAAGTCGTAAAAGGTCGACTTACAACCGGAAAAATACGGTACTAGTACTACTGTACTAGAAATTGTTGTTTTCATGCGTACCACACGTCGGAATCATGGTTGACAAAGATACTACATTGTGGAATTCACGGCTAGAGGGTGCCGACAGTTGGTAAGTTCCGTAAGGTTCGCACTCCTATTGCAACAATTGGTCAGATTCGCAGGCACACTATTAAAAAAAAGCACTTGAGAAAGCTGAACCTTATGCCTACCTTTTGAGATTGGAATAATTTAGTCATGGAGAAGAAGGTCTCGGTGGCTTCCTTCGTTCCAATGGTCTCGCCCTAAGAACACAGGGTCACCACACGCAATACATGGGCTATGCTCAGTAAACTACTACCTGTGAATACAGTACACAGAAGCATACTTTCAGGCAAATGTTAGGCCAAGTAAAAAATATTGATTGTTTATCGTCCGCGCCCGCCCCGAATTTTCACCCTCCCGGCCAAATTATTATATTTTTTAGTACTGGTAAATGCACTGTATGTCCTGCCTTCTACGGCCTCTAATCAGCATGGCCCAGATTTTCGAAGGTCAAGTCCACAGACTGAACCATAACTTGGTCGCTATGGCCCTAGTATGGGCTTGAAAAGTGAAACTGATTATCAGCTGCCTGATTTCTTCATTTTCTACATTGGTTGTTGCAACTTTCTTTAGGAATGGGTTTGCTCCCACACACCTTTCCTTATTAGAATCCTCAAAATTGTCTTGCAAGATGTCATTCGTGGCTGACGATTCATCTGCATCCCATGGATTTATCTCACTCTGCGCCAAAATGGCTTCAAAAAAATACATCAACAAAAAACCCAAGAAAAAGGCATGTCTGGGGTTGCGAACACCTACCCGGTACCCTACAGCCCAGGGAGTCGTAAAATAAAAAAATAAATGGTATTTTACGACTCCCTGCTACAGCCATACATGTACTGGGTACATGCATGATAAAAAATAAAAAATAAAAACCCTCCCGTCCGCCCCGATTTCTCGGGAAAAGCTGACGATAAACAATCAATATATTTTACATGGCCTTACATACAAAATTGTGAGCTACACCTCCGGATATTAACCAGATGACTCTTTCTCCTGAAAGAAAAATCTACTTGAAGTAGCAGAAACTAGACGAAGGATGCCACCAGTGCAGCAGACTGCTTGAAAACACTCCAATGCCCCGGGTACCAGTGCAGAGCTTGGTACAGCACAACCGTGGACCAAAACACTATTCTGACGTAACTAAATCTCATGCACCTAATGATATCACCTGACAACATAGAGAATGATGGCGATCATGACGCTATATGTACCGTAGTTCCATGAACATAATTCGAATTTTTTCACAATAAACCCAAGATTAAAGATGGGAGAATGGAAATAAGGGGATACATCCCAGGGATACGGTGTGTGTGCGTGTGTGTGTGAGTGTGTGTGTATGTGTGTGTGTGTGTGTGTGTGTGTGTGTGTGTGTGTGTGTGTGTGTGTGGTGTGCGTGTGTGTGTGTGTGTGTGGTGTGTGTGTGGTGTGTGTGTATGTGTGTGTGTGTGTGTGTGTGTGTGTGTGTGGTGTGTGTGTGTATGTGTACGTGTGTGTGGTGTGTGTGTGTGTGTGTGTGTGTGTGTGTGTGTGTGCATGAACCCAGCACGTCGCTATGCATACTAAAGTGGAAGTGGAAGATCTCAAATATAAATAATGCCCCCAGGGACTGGATCCTATGATGTCTCCTGATCACAGAATGCAATACAACTTGATTGAGAGCAGTGGGAACTGAAATAGTGTCTTGAATACGGATGTGCCCGCTAAGAGAGGTTCTACTGTATTGTAGCACATTTTGTTTTTATTATCTTCATTGAAGAGTGTACTCTCAGGTGTGTGTGTGTGTGTGGGGGGGGGGGGGGGGGGGGTGTACGCGCAAGTCTTGAGCTGTCTCATTCAGATCTTGTTCGCTATCGTTGCTATAAGAGAAAATCTGTGGGTGCACATCCAGTGCATTTGCAGATTTGCGTGCTTCTCTTGCGACGGGCGTATACATGGTACATGGTACGCGTGCGTGTGTACATGTACCTGTATACAAGTGAGATTGTGTGCTTGCGCAAGTGGGTGTGCATACAATACCATGCACACGCAAATGAGCATGCACGCACATAATGGTGTGTGCGTACGTGCGTATGCACGTGTGCGCGACTGTGTGCGCATACGTTTATGTGAGTGTGTGCAATGATAGTGCTTGGCAAGTTCTGCTCCATGCCGCCAGGCGTGACTGAAAGCGCCATCTTCAGACTGGGCCAGTAGCTGCCTAATCCACAATAGACATGTATTGGCATGTATGCATGTAAACTGTGTGAATACTAGTACAATGAAGTGTGCTGGATATTATACATTATATCCAGGAATTAGGAAGTTAGGCAACAAATGAAAATTTGTAGTTGCCAAAATTAACATACACGCCTATTCTGTCATAGCCACACCTACATCAAAAATACATAGTCCTGGCCAATAGCAGTATGGGGCGGTTGCATTTGCTGAGTTACGAATTTCTTTCCCTACCTGGTTGATCATGAACATGATCTTCGTGAGTACGTGGCGACATTTCTTCGTATCAGGTGCAGTTTCATTGAAGATCCGTGCCTGAACAAGTACCCAACCGAACGCACAAATTAGCCTCATGCTCGCAGGCCACTATCTACTCCAGTGTATCTAAATATTACCTCCTGAAGAACTGCACTTTTCTCCAGATTTGCAAACGGGTTCACTACCACTCCTGAGACCATACAACAAGAAATCAATCAGTATCTGCACTGCAAAGCTCATAGCCTCAAGGGGCTTATACCTTCATCTTCCTCCTTTTTCTTCAGCATCTTGCTGAAAGAGCTACGAACCTCCTCAGCAGCAAAATCAAAAACAAAAGCACAGTAAACCTGAAATTTGTCTTTCTCTCTTTTCTTCTTCACTTCAGTTCAGACAATCGAGATCAACGAACTCGATCCATACGAAAAAGCAACCTATGACGCATGATTCCACGTCCACAACATAGTCATTCGATGGTTCAGTGCAGTGCATTGTGCAGTGCAGTCTCCGCTCTCGATCTCCAGTGCACTGCACACTGCGGTGCTCCATCCAGTCCGCTAGCACTGCACAGATTTACCGTGCAGTGCCGTGTGGTTCACATGTTCCATGATCCAGAGGTGTGTGATCGTACCCGGGCCGGGGCTACGTGGAACCAACACACGGCCAGGCAAGCGCCATGCCGGCTAAGTGTCCGAGGCAGGTTGTTTTTTTGTTTTTGGATTTTTTGAAGGTTTCTGATTTGAGTGGTTTCATTCAGCCTCAGAGATCACCATTTTCTGTGCTGTCACCGTATTCATTTTTGTCTTTCCTACTGCACCTTGGAAAGCAATAACAAAGTTTTTATTTCCTATCATATGAAGCCTCTTCTTGAAAGCACCACAACACGAAATATCTTGCTCTATTCTCTGAGGCGCAGCAATGGCTGGTGTTAGCAAAGCCATAGGGAGACTGCAAGCTGGGCGAACAATGTTCCTGCTTTGTGACATGCAAGAGAAATTCCGACCTTCCATCCAGCACTTTGATGATATCGCTCAAGTATCACACCGTTTGGTTAGTCGCAACGATGGTTACGTACACTGTACTTCGTCCAGTGTTATTTTATTGGATATGCAATGCTATTACAAGTACATGAAGCTTGTACCGGGTACATTATGTACATGTACGTGAAATATTGCCACACGTGGTCTCCACTGAGGCATGAATTGCTCCGAATGAAAGTTTGGGCCTCTTTCTAAAGGTTTCATGAGAGAGAAATCCCACATTAGAATGTACTGTGGTTTCTTCAAATGAAGTTTATTTCAATACCGGTATAATTATGTTCAAACAAAAAAAGGGTAGATAACTTGTAATGCATGATCAAGTACCTGTATTTGAAGTAAGTACTAGCAAGAGTACATAAACCAGAGTGTGCAACTGTGCATATCAGATCTGAAACAGCGCAGTTCGTGCACTACGTCACCCTGATGAGATCAGCCAAGCCGCGACTTGCGTACAGCTCAAATTTTCATGTTTCATAGCCCGGAAATCAGCCAAGTTTGCTTGATTTTAGACGTCCTGTTTCAGGATTTCGGTGTTTTGTGTGACTGTGTACGCTGCGTACATCCACCGACAAGTAAAGTCACCAGGCTATCCGTCTCAAAAAACCGAAATCAGGACAAACTCAGTGAACTGCACCACCGCGACTGGTTACGCAACTTTTCACCGTACCTGTGGCTTACCATGCCGTCAGAAATGACGTAGTGCACGAATTACGCTCCCACAGGAACCATCCCGAGTTGCACACTCTGGTTTATGTACTCTTGGTACTAGTAGTAGTACAGTGCTGCTCAATGAAATCTGATCGCTTGAGTTTTAAGTACGCGCCGGGTGCTGTGCAACCCTCAGTACAAGACCTGCGAACACTGGGATGTTGCTGCAGGGGCGCAAAGCTGACTCTCTCGATCGGATTTCATCGAACAGCACTGTTGGTCAGCATTACGAAGAGATCTAGCCACTCATACAGCAAGGGATGTGTGTGTGTGTGTGTGTGTGTGTGTGTGTGTGTGTGTGTGTGTGTGCCGGTATTGGTGGTCTAGGTGTGAACATTGTTTCGCTCGTTTTCAGAGGGTGTTCGACTGACTGAGAATGGGCCATTGTTTGAACGGGCCACTTTCTCCATACGTGCAGCCGTTCAAAAGTAGCTTTACAGAGATGTCAACCAACTGGGTCTGTCACTCTGTTTTTGCGTACTTGAAATTCTGATTTTCCGTATTTTTCAGTGTTTTGCGTAGCAATGCACTGCACTGCCATGTACGGTGCTTGTACATGTTTCTTTTCTTTTTCTTTCTTCTGTCACGCACATTCACGGCAGAGGCTGGATTTTCAGTGCAAGCATATGCGACTTGTACGCAAGGCATGATTTTTCGTGCTACGTGTAGTCGTAGCACGGCGTGCGCTCAATTTTGGTACAAGGATATTCATTGCTCAGCTTGCGTTTGCCATGCTTCCACTCAGCTGATCGATCCTTTTCGATTTTCCGTGCCATTTGCTCAAATTCCGTAGTGCGGACGAAGGAGTGATTTCCCGCACTAATACGGAAAGATGCGGAAGGTTGGCAGCACTGACTTCACTTGTAAGACTGGATCGGCACTCTGCTATTGTGTTACCATGGAAACGCCTTTGGTCCCTATACCAGGACCAGTTATTACAACCGAACAAACATGTTGTTTCGCAAGCAAACAGTCAAATCATTGGCATAGCTTTAGACATTAATTTTAGTACTTTGAAATCCAGTTATTGATTATAATATTATTATTGGTATGTGACCAGCATGCTCGATAGGCCTCTGTGGCCTTTGGACAATCCTTAAATAAAAATCAATCAATCAATCATGTTTGTGCTTCTATTTTGGTTGCATTGTGTCATGTAGGTTCAAGCAGCCAAGCACATGAAAATCCCCATCGTTGCCACTGAACAGGTACTGGCGGTTGAGAATTGATGAGTGGTGGTGTGTGTGTGTGTGTGGGGGGGGGGGGGATGTTTATGGTACATGTACCTCACTAGATACACTGGCATTTCTTTAACGAAATATGCTACTTGTTTTCTATCTCTATATGTTTTGCTTCATATGTACTTCCGGTCTAATTCCGTTTCCAATGTTACATTGAGCAAGTACCCCAAAGGTAAGAACTCCATGGCTATCCAAGCCATCAATATTGTCTTTCTTTTGGATTTATTGGGGGGTGGGGATCAGCAAGCAGGAGTGAGAGGTGTTGCGTCTCTCAAACCAGGAGGTGTAAGTCACGAAGTGTCATCAGCCTCCACAGTGCATCATAATACTCTGACGCCTCCGTAGAGGCGACAGGTAAGGATTATCCCTTACTGATGATGCCTGTTCTCTCTGCAGAGTGGACATTCTAATGCTCAGCTTACGTACAGTGGCACTGATTGCTAATGTGCACATTACTTTCTGTGCCATGTGTATGCTTCTGAATAATAATTGTCGAGGGGCAGGCGATACATGGCAGTACATGTAGTATATTTCATGCCACACGTTATATGAAAAGTCATAGATGCGGGTTACCATGGTGTTGCTATGCCAACCACTGTCAATGGTACTGGTATTCCTGGATCAAATATCTTGTTGCCACGTGGGAGTTGTGGGCACTTTCCTGATACCTGGTTTCCTGGCCATAGTCTGATCGTTTACTCTTCCATGGCAACAGCTGTACATTTAGTAATTGCCCACCTTCCCTCGCGCCCAGACCACAGTCCATTCATAAAAATATTGATTTTTTTGCTTTTGGCCATAAATGGGTTGAAATTTGAGTTTTTTTAAAGAATTTTTCTGCGGTCCCCTATGGAATAATCTTCCAATTATGAATCTGAAGTCTATTTCTCAAAGCAAGCCGTAATAAGAATAGGATTTTGGCCAGGTTTAGCCCCAAAATTGCAGAATTGGGAAAACCATGAAAATTCAGGCCGTTCCACCCCACTTGCAACTGTACATGTGCAGTTCGAACCCCAGTTGAGATACCTTTTTTGGACCCTTTTCAGATTTCAAATTTCGCGGCACTGCACCATGCATGGACGATAGAATCAAGAAAATCGCCAATTACGGGAGCTCGTCAGAGCCCATCTTTTTATGAATGAACTGTGGACTGGTGTGTGACATGGTGTTCACCAGGGAGTACTAAAAAGGTTATTTAGTACTCCCAGGTGTTCACATTGGACCGGGCGGCGGGCGCATCCATTTACTCTGAACAAAGGTTGTGAAAGTGTCACATGACCAGAATGAGCAGATTACAGCCATGTACATGAACATGACATTCTTGTGGTTTCTGGCAGGAGATTGAAGTCCGCCTTCGCTTCAAGATCGGTGTGATTCTGTGTGACGATGAAGTGTGTGTACTGAAACTGCACCTGGACAGAAGTCAATACTATTATTTTGTACTTTTTGTTCCTCATAGTTTGGTGTTGAGCGGTGAGCTAACCGATTCACTTTAGGAGATCGTTAATTTTGCACCTCGTTAGAATAATGGCGTTAACAGTATTTGTTGGTGTGTATCTGACTACTCTTGTGACCTAGGTCTTGGTAACACCGTGTCTACAATCGACACCACTGATGTGCCGGTGTTTGCAAAAACCAAATTCTCCATGATGGTGCCAGACGTCAAGGAGCTCATAGCCAAAGAGCATGCACATGTAGACAGCTTTGTCATCTTCGGAATAGAGGTAAGTGGGTTGGAAAGCACTTCGAAGTATCAGTATCTACTTGCAGCAGTCTTCAATGTGAAGTGAATGGGGCAAAGGGTGCAATTAAAAACACAGAACGATGATAAGAGATCATACCAGAAGTTTAGTAAATATCGAACTTTTTTCACCAAACGAATTATTTTAGTTTAGACCCAACCCCTCCCTCCCCCCCCCCCCCCTCAGAACATAAAAAATGTTGACATACATGCGTATACAACAGCCATGTACATGAATCAATGTTTTCTGAAACGAAATTGGTCAACCCCCTCCCACCCCATAACGAAATTATTTCGTTTTGTGAAAAAAGTTCGATATTTATGGACGACCCCTTACTAATTTCCACAACCAGACAGCAATATACTCAGCCCGGATTTAGCCCTTTCTCGACCCCTGACCACTACCACTGTCATGTAGAATGCATTTCAGTCCACGACATGCAGCCATGATGCCGTCTGTACTATTTCCAGTACTATATCGTATTCCTCCTTGTGTTGACTTTCAGACACAAGTGTGTATATCACAGACAACCTTGGATCTTCTCGGCGACAATCACCAGGTACATGTCGTCGCAGATGCGTGTTCATCCCGGAACCTACTGGACAGGAAATATGCACTCAAGGTGAGCAAATAGGTCAGAGGAATTTCACGGAAAGCTATCTCTTTGTCTGTCAAATCCTATATAATTTTATATGATTTTTCCAATTATTGGGAAAGGGTAGATCACACCTTACACAGCAAAGTTCTTTCTTCAAAAACCTGTTGGAGTATGCATTCCATGTTTATCAGAGATGATGTCTGCCAAGTTTCACCAGCACAAGTACAAGGGCTTTACTTTTTCTGTAACAGGCCCTCTCGTGCAAAGGTGTCCAGAATTTTCAAAATCCTATATATAGGATTTGGCCTCTTCAAAAATTGGTTTTGTACTTCCCAGTTTCCCCTGCCAATAAAAACCCTAGTTGGCATTATCCAAGCCTAGATATGGCCCATATGGAGCTAACAAAAACAATTCTATGCACCTATGGCTATAGAAGAAGCACCTCCTAGGCTAGTACCCCAAGAGTATTCCACTGTTAATATGTGTACGTACTTGAACACAACTGATTTAGTAAATGCCCCATACAGGTAGTGTCTCATATTGATCTGCGAGCACTTTACAACACGACTTCAATGCTAGGATGCTGCTAATATTCATCTATTCCACTCCTAGTCTATTTCTACCGCTTGTAATTGCAATTCATCAGTAATAATTGTACCCAGAGACCTTTCCCGGGGTCTTAGCCATTGGGTAACCTCTATTTATTCATTATAAAGAAAGAGATGCATCGTAGGAAAGATTGAAATGCATCTTCAATAACATTGCTTCCAATTCGACCATTTTCGAGGCTGCAAATGCGTCTTGAAGTTTAATCCTGTATATAGGATTGACTGGTGACAGACAAAGAGATATCCACCGAGAAATGTTTGCAGCAACTGTGTCCAAAATTCAGAATGCGAAGCCGACTCTATTGTTGCAGAATACTACCTGGGCTTTGTCCTACAGTTGTCTACAATATAGACTGCAGTGCATGCTAGTCTAGATGTTGATGGCGACTGTTGAATTGTGACTGTACCTTGCTGCAGCGGTTGCGACAAAGTGGAGCGTTCATCACGACCAGCGAAGCACTGCTGTTTGAGCTACTCGGCGGCTCCAAGCATCCCAACTTCAAGGAGGTCCAGGCACTTGTCAAGGACGGTGCTCCCGTCTTCTGAAGTCGGCGACAGTCATCAGCTCCTCAGGCAGATAGGAGCTTGCTGATATCAGTGTTAAAATTGCCACTGCATGATATCACATTTCTACTAATGTCCTTGAGTACAAGCAACTGTCCTCCAAGTAAACCCACCACGCATGGCACATACAGTTTTCACGATTTTTTAAACGATTTCTGCCAGTGTGCCACCATTCAGCACATCAACTCGCTGCATAGGCTCTTTTGACAGACAGTATTTGTAACAGTGGAACTGAATCCACGAATATTCAAAATCAATATCATGGAAGGTCCAATATTGGCAATAACTCAAACTTCCAAACATGCTACGCGCAAGAAATGTCAAAGTGGATCAGCTGTTCATCTTAGCACTGACCAGCAGCAGTGAATCTAAGCCAAAGAAAATAAATATGAGCTCAACGATGATTAAAAAAACAACAATACTCAGGGCAAAGTGCCCCGAGCTATGAAACGGTCGACTGAATCCCACAGTACGTGAAAGAACGCCATTAACATTAAAAGAGGAAAGAAGTACTAGTAAGAAGTACTAGTAAGTTGTTGATATAAAGTGTATGTACTGTTTTGTATTTGTTTCATTGCCTCATGCTCATTTTCTGTATTGGTCCTTGTTTGAGGTTTCAAGAGGTTTTCATGCGGTGATGATTATGAAGAATTTGACCACAAAATAATAGTAGAACACAGATGCGTAAATCAAATAGTAGGGAAGCAGGAAAGTTGACAAAAATACCTACCTAATTCTAGACGAGCTGCCTTCGGCTGTTTCACGTTTTCTTAGTGGATGCCATGCGAGCGACGAGGCAGGGGCTAGGGCGAAATGAACCAATGACAGCTCTTGTAAAAAATCTACAGAAACACAATTATGTGGACAAAGCAAAGGATAACAATAGGAGAGACCATCAGATTGCACCCTGAGATGAACAGGACTTGAAAGCTACTCCAAAGTAGGTTGCAAGAAAGTGGTTTGGGCTTGGAGTACCGTACAAGAGTCCGCATGAACCATGACCCCTTAGAAGGTGCGACTAATTTCCTGCACAAGGGTTCTCCCACAGCACAGCCATCTCTCCATACATTTTCCTGCAAGCTAACAGGACACTCCACATGACACAATCGAGATTCCTTGAAGCTCAGGAAGAGAGAGAGGAAGCAAGAGCAGGCATTGCTTTTGAATAGAAGTGCCTGCAGCAAATCACGTTTCTCAAGAAGCACATGCACAAAAAAATGATCAAGTTACAGTTAATATCTGTTAGTTACCTAGGAAAGAGTGCAATGGCTGTAGACAGTACAACAACTGCCCAGAATTCCACCGTGCTTATTGTGTGCTCCATGACAAAGTATGGAGGGACCCCGGGCAGTACATTGTAGACAAGGCCGGTGGCGAGGTAGACAACAAGACTACCCCACATGCTCAAGTGATGGATCCAAGTCTGCACACAAAAGAACACCATAGAGGCAGGGATACAAACAAACTCAAAACGAAGATATAGGAGAGAAGGGGGGGGGGGAGAGAGAGAGAGAGAGAGAAAACAAAAGACAGGGACACCATAGAGGCAGGGATACAAACAAACTCAAAACGAAGATATAGGAGAGAAGGGGGGGGGGGGGGGAGAGAGAGAGAGAAAACAAAAGACAGGGAGGAGTGAAAGTCAAACATGGCCAGCCAGCAGTGTGATCTCCTGACACCTGTAGCGGCCTGACTCCCAACCATTACGTCATACTACATAAGCATGCACAAGAAAATAAAACATTATCCTTGGCCTCAACTTCTTTGTTGTCCGGTTGGCCATTGTAGCCGTCGACTAGGGCCCGACGTAAAACCTCTAAACACCCATACGGCCATAGCATAAGACTACAATCAAAAGCACAACCCAACACCCTGACGCTCCAGTCAGGTTTTCAATACTACCGTAAAGTACCGCCAGAGCGCCCCACCATCTCGTCCTTTCGTGGTCGTCGTGTGGAGGTGGTTTCCTGTCTGTAGGTCATACGACACGAACCGTGTACAAACAATGCACGTTGTGCAGTCAATCCGTACCCAGTTTACCTTCGAGGGGATGCGAGCTCCACATGAGAACATGTCACGTGTGACCTTAGTACACTAAAGTTCTCACACCGTACAAACTTCGTAGCACTCTTCCATACGAATTTTTTTTCCAATGGCTGTAAAATCAAGGTGGGGCGCTCTCGCGAGACGGGGCGCTCTGGCGGTACTTTACGGTACTAGCTCAAAAGACCAGGTTCAAGATCCTACTTTCCACACAGCATCGCGCAGGCCACAACCAAGCAATGAAGATTACAACTAGATTGTACTAAAATGGAACAGCCGTGGGCGGATGCCCTCAATGATGGATGCTTCCACATTCAGCATACTATGTTCGAACCCAGCAGACTTCAAAATCAAAATACAAAATAGGCTACCGGTATCGTGTCCGGCTATCAGCGGTCACTCTTTGATATTTTTGTCAGTACAGAAGAACTTGAGACACCCTGGGGGATCATTAGCCATACCCGTCATTTAGGGCTGTGACATGGGCCACATGGCTACATGTATGTAGTACTTCAAGTACAGGCAGTACACTCATATCTCTCTTATCCGGACGTTGAAGTTACGGGCACTTCGGTCAACCGAGCACCCTATGGGTGAGGTTTAGTGGAAATATTACTATTCTTTTGCTAATTTCTGTGGAAATAACGACGTCGTATGCCAGATCTCTGGCCCGTCTCCATCAAAATGTATGTGATTGAAGTTATGGGCAGTGCCTGGTCCCGGACCGCAGATAAGAAGGATGAGTGTACATTGTCGCTTGGCAACACATACTGGTACATAAAATCACTACGATGTATTGACTTGTCATGTAACTTGAAAGAAGTGATAGCAAGCTGTCGCAACGATGAACTTCAAGGTGCAGGAAACGAAGTCACCAGTCATATGAATACACAGTACTTTAAAGAATCCACAGGCATAGAGAAAGAATATTCCATCAGCATAAAGTACATGCACAACAGTGGCACAGCTGTTTTTTCATCATACCATTTACTAGTGCTAGTAATTGAAACCAGTATAAACCAGGAACTTACCACATACTGTGTCTCTATCAACAAGTGCAGTGTCACTGTCAGGATGCACGCCGTGTTCTGCGTGGTACCAAACTCCAGTACACCAACATTACTGTCACTGTAGGCCTGTGAACAAGAACAAGAGAACACCACAGAACAGCAGTCATGTAGCCACCGTCGCAGTGAACCCAGTCGTACACCATCAGTTGGTCAGCATTGCTAGCATATCAGTGATTCAAAGCAATACAACCCTTTCTTCACAAAGCAATACTGCTCGCTGAAATCGGACCCAAAGTACAAGGCTGGCGCCCTGGACCAGGTATGATTACATCATTGTATTTGTACATGTGTGCGTCCAGCTGGATTCGTGCCACTTCAAGGGCGTCAAGGGCCGTGCAAGTTGAGTGCACCAAATATACAATCTGGATCGGATTTCACCGAGCGCAACTGTAGTACTGGATGCAAGAGAGAAAGGATACTGACGTATTATGCTATCTATCTGAACTTCGTATTAGTATTCAACATTTCAGCGAGGAGAATAATTATTAATTATTTACATTGTACTTTGAAGTACTTACCAAAAAGGAGACGAAAAACAAAGCCAGACTCTGCCATACAGCGTCAGCCATCGTGATGAAGAAGTGCTTCTTGTTGTAAATCTGAAGTACCAGATTAGCAGCAAAGAGCCGTGTTGGGATTAGGACCTTAACGGCATGCTGTAAACGGCATGCTGTAAACTGTAGCACTCCAGTGGAAGCCACAACATACACATACACAGAAGTACATGTAGATAATACTATACTAGATGTATTCAATCTGCAGACAGAACTGCTTCATCCTTCGCGGACTCATCTGCGCAGCACAGAGACTAAATCTGAAAATAATTTTCCAAAGCCACATTAAAAAAAAGAGGCCCCAACGTTACGTGCCAGAGTACTCAAACTGACAAGTCAGTGAGCTCTGCGTAGCGGGAACAGGAAAGGCACTATCCCACATGAGAGGGTGCAACTACTACACTACCAGGGGCAAATACTCATAGATGTTAGTACAGTACCAGATGTAGCACTGCTGTGGGAGTAACATTGAGTACTATAGAGTGATACTTACGCTATCACTTTGGCTTTCCGAGTACAGTGCAGGTCTCGCGAGGAGAACCTCTGGTGGAATGTTCTGGTCGAGAACAGCAGTGACAATGGGCGGTACCGACGTGAAAACAAGGTTGTACAACAGCAAGTACAAATCTTCTATGGCAACCGAGCCAGACCAGCCATTGAACAGTTGAAACCAGAAGATGAGCAGCACGAACAGCTAGAAGTGGGATCGACACAGGGCAAGACAACACAGTATATTGTCACACAAAATTCTCCCGCCGGGAAAAGAAAAGGAAAGAGCATTATATTTTAAAAAAACAATTCGGCACGTTCTTGCACATATCCTGTAAAGAGCACATGTGAAAAGGGTGCACATTGCAGGTGCAGGGTCCAACCAATGAGCACTCATGTGAATGCCACCCTAGAACTCTCGGCCGAGAAAACTAAAAGAGATACGCTCGGAAAATGCATGGCAGGGAAACACCAATGCAATCATGTACATGCACTTCAGTCTTCACTTTCTGAAAAAAGAAGGCATATTCCAGGATATAGACCCCGGGGAGTTGAAAGAAAGTGGTGTAGTGTAGAATGGATACATACTGGTAACTACAATACATATAAGTACCGGTAAAAGTAGTGAAGTTGGCCAAAACTGAACTGGGGCATCCCCCTCCCCACCACCACTCCCCTTCCAACGCACGGACAAGAACGGACCCAGTCACTCAGCTCCCCCTCCCCCCCCCCCCCCAATAAGCTAAATAACACAGAAAACCCAACAGACCCAGTCTCTCCCCCCCCCCCCCCCCCCCACACACACACCCACATGGGCACCCACATGGACACACACAGACTTACAGCATTCTTATAGTAAAAGAAGAGAATCATACGAGAAATGCGATCATAGCACCAGTGGCCGTGCACCAACAGCAGACGGTGTAGGTAGTGGAAGCGGCTGATAGCAAAGTCAGATGCCATGACAGCCTGTTGTCCCTCCACACCGGAGATACCCACTCCCGTGTTGGCCATCTGTATCATACTGACATCGTTAGCACCATCACCGACGGCCAGTGACATCACGTTGAGTTCCTGACGAACTAGACCCACAACACTCGCCTAGGGTTACAAAAGGATACAAGGACAGACACACACACGCACACACACAACACAGACACACACATACATAAGACAGAGATGGTTTAACAATGAAATAGCACATTTAATGCATATTGCTACAAGAGCATTCAAGTACTCTGTTCATAGGCTAGAGAGAGACAGCAAGGCCAGCACACATAGGCATGCAACGCAGAAAGTCACACTTATGCACTTGTACCCCCCCCCCCCCACGTGCACATAGAGACGCACGGACATTATCCATATAAAAATCGCTCTGTGAGCGGTTCTAAAAAACCTTTACTGGTACTGCCCCGTCGTAAAAGTAAGAAATTAGAACTGGCCCATTGTCCCCCCAAATGCGAACTGATCCACCTAAATCGCGAATGACGGGACCCGAACGCACCAGTAGCACGAGGTCGGGAGGGCACAGGATCACGGCAATTATCATAGGGTAACACCAGTAGTAGTAGTAGTAGAATTTATTATTTTGATAGGGAAGCCTACCGCTAGTACAGTACATGGCCTATGGTCCGGACCAACGTCCCCATCTGCATCCACAGGTAGGAACCTCGTGCTACTGGTGCGTTCGGGTCCCGTCATTCGCGATTTAGGTGGATCAGTTCGCATTTGGGGGGACAATGGGCCAGTTCTAATTTCTTACTTTTACGACGGGGCAGTACCAGTAAAGGTTTTTTAGAACCGCTCACAGAGCGATTTTTATATGGATAATTTCAGCTCTTTTTCCGTTCCCTCCCCACCCCAACCCCGAAGGTAAACATGATGACCACGCGCGCGATGTACTGTATGTAGCCATGCGACTGCAATAACACACTGATACATACCAGCCCTCCCCGCCTCGCTACCCCGCACACAGATACACAAACATGTGTATGCACACGGCACACACACGTGGCCACGCACACATACGCACATGCACACGGCACAAACAGGAAATTCTTCATGTATAATGCCATGCAAAGCAGTGGCCACCGTACTTGAGGAAGTCAGTTGTGAAACAAAAATAATTCAACTACAGCGTGTAGACAAGCTGACGGCCAAAGCACAACATAGCAAACATGACATTTGCCCAAGGATTGCAGTTTGCAGACCATGCCATGGAAGCAGCGAATACAGAATGTAATATCATATAAAGTGACAAGCAAGGACGTGGCCATCATACACCAGAACTTGCAGAAAGTCACATATCCAACAGATAGAGAAGTGAACAGCAATCTGATACAGCCCACACAGGACAAAGCGGACCTGATACTCGTCCCAGGATCGCAAGTGGCAAACCCTTTTCAATGCATAACATGCAGGTGTACGTTAGACGCATGAACATCTGACCGTGTGGCCAGCATACAATGTCATCACATGTTTACCCCACAAGTTACACACATGCACAGTAGAAGCACAATGAAAGCAATGGAAAAGTACGATGTGGTTGCTGAAGCATCTTCACACTTCAAATTCAGACTTCAATGTGGTCGTCACGGGATGATAGACCTGCAAGATACAAGTGATGAAGAAAGAAAGCAGAAGGTCGTGAGGTAGGCTATGAGACACCACAAACGGTTCACCTACATGTCTGTTCAGGGCTAGTGCACTCACACGGAGAATTGTCATAATCGAGCATTTCCCAAACTGAGAAGTGCAATGAAATCCACTTGCATGCACAGGAGCAATTTTGCAATATTATGATGCGCAATTCGACACGATCTGCGATGCTGCGTGCGATGTGCCCTGCTGTCATGATAGTGACAGTCACCGCGGTATGTTTTGTCAACGTCGCCCGTGCACTCTTCTGTCAAGTCCAAAGTGCTCACATATTTGGCAATGTTTTTGCAGTGATTAACTTTTATCCTAGTTATGTCACGGGTAACTTAAAATGAAGTACCCGCAGGCCGTGTCGATCTGCACATCGTCCACTCTCTCATGTACTTGGCCTGCTTTGTCTGTGTATCCATTTCATGTGCGATCCACAAAATCGACTAGACAGTGGGTGCAATGCGCTCTCTACCTGAAGACGTTCTTCTGGCGACATCTCGCCATGTACTTGGCCTGGCTTTGTCTGTGTATCCATTTCATGTTCGATCAACTAAATCTCAATGCACTACAGAGACTAGACAGTGGGTGCAATACGCTCTCTATCTGAAGACGTGAACCATTACATTTTTTGGAAAAGTTATACGTACACCTGAAACGTAATGAAGTACAGGAATAGAGAGAGTGACTACAATACGCTCTCGACCTGATATAGTGATAACGTGAGTACAAGACACTCTCCACCTGATAACGTGTTAGAAGGTAACATGTCTACAGTCCCACCGTACCCTTCCGACACGACTGTGGACCATTAAATTTTTTTGAGAAGTTATACGTACACCTTGAACGTAATGAAGTACAGGAATAGAGAGAGTGACTACAATACGCTCTCGACCTGATAACGTGAGTACAAGACACTCTCCACCTGATAACGTGTTAGTAGAAGGTAACAGGTCTACAGTCCCACCGTACCCTTCATCATTCCTCATTCACCATCGCGCGATACCCTGGCACACACTGGCAACATATCAATGGGGTGCCTTACCGTCGTCTAGAGGAGACGTCTTCGCAGCAATATTTTCCCTCCTGCGCATTCAGTCGCCGACGCGACAGCGTTCACGGGGCCGTTCCAGTTGCGGAAGACATTCGATTCATCGGGCCAATTCAGAAACAGGGCCGTGGACACACAGGGGGCAGAGGAGAGACATTGTTAGTGGACAAGAAATATGCAGTGGCAAGTGGCGAGTGCCGCATGGGTGTCAAGTTGTCATGCACAATTCAGCTATTACTTACGGTCCAGCTAGTCCTGCCATTGCTCGCTCGTCCTGGTTCCTCCTCGTTCGTCTTCCTGCACGTCTGCACTTCTCCTTCCCCACCGTTGGCTTTGCGGTACGGGGGTGCCGGAAGGAATTCCCACCATGTATCCATGTACATGAAGTCCCACCATGACTCTCCATGTACATGTCCACGGCCACGTCAGCAGTTTGTATAGTACCGGCCGGCCGGAAGGAGTTCCCACGATGTCTCCAAAGGCCTAGAGCGGACGTCTTTGCAGCAATTCTTTTCGTCCTGCACATTCAGTTCGCCGACGATGTCTCCAAAGGCAAAGGCCTAGAGCCTAGTAGAGGGGACGTCTTTGCAGCAATTCTTTTCACCCTAGTACCCTGCACATTCACTCCGCCGACACGACAGCGTTTACGGGGCCGTTCCAGGTGCAAAAGGTCCACGTCAGCAGTTCTCAACTATTTCGCGTACGGGATAGTCGCCGCGACAGCGTTTAAGGGGTCGTTCCAGGTGCAAAAGGTATCCATCAATGGCACTTTGCAGTATGGGGTACGGAAAAGGGGCCTCCTCGTTCGACTTCGCGGCCAATTCGTCGACTTCTGCAGTTCTCCTTCCCGTCAGGGGTACCGAAAGGGGCCCTCTCGCAGTTGTCCTTGCCGTCAGGTCCATGATCCACGTCATGCAGTTCTCAACTGCAACTATTTCGCGTACGGGATAGTGGTCTTTGTCGTACGCGACATCGGCGTTTACCGAGTGGCATTGGCACAAAGCAGACCGTTGACGGGGTCACGTGTCAAAAAAGTATCAACAACGTGTCGACTACGTGTCGACCACGTGTATAGCGGTACACTCAGCGGTACACTAATTCTCGTGCCATTCTCGTGTCACAAAACTGGAACATCGAGTACCAGTATGGAAAGGCTTCAGACAGGAAGCCTTTCCAATACATAAGCACACGCTCACCTTTTGTAGTGGAGTGCTGCGGCAGCAGACCACTGACCTGCACTGCGACGCCAGCTGAAGAAAGTCGAGCTTTAGCGAGTCCGTCAAGAGGAACTGCAAGGTCTTGCCGTCTACCACTAAGGCACGCTGTCGCTGAACATGGCGGTTGGAGGTAGTTGACGCTGCAAATGAGACCTGTCCCTTACTGTTACCTCTACATTATGGGAAAAAGGAAAATAAGGGAAAGGCAGAAACCCAGTCGGATTATTATTATTATTAGCATGTTTGTGTTGAAGTCACTCAGCGGGGTGCCGAGTCCAAAGCTTCGCATATGCTAAATGGTTTGCACGAGAGCTACAAAGGCACACTAAACTCTGCAGGGCTTGCGACTAGGCAGAGAAGGAAGAGGAAATATTGCAAAGAGTGTTGTCATACTCACACAGGGAAGATGAAGCTGATTGCTGGATGAGAAGAAAATTTTCTCCTAGAGCAAAACACAAGGTCAGAAATCAGACCATCACAATCATGATATGCCAGCAGCTATCATAGGATTCCCGCATCTCACTATAACTGTAGGACGTTTGTCTTGCCATATACCTTCTCAATAACATTTGAAACAGCCATGCTGCAATAAGAACTGTGCGTGATATCCATCTGATCACGTATACGGCTCTTGTGTGGCAAGTCATGGGAGGGCACACCATGGACAGTCGCAAACATATCAATGGTTGGAAGTTCTTCACAGGACGGCGCTTGCATTGCAAGTAACACAGGACCATCAGAACGACGAAGCTGCATGTTAGACTCACGGGTGTCGAAATGCCCGCTGCAAGTTAAGCTCCTCAAGACGAGCCAGGAGACGTTCCTCGCACTGCGCCTACAAAACATAACACAACATAACACAACATAACATGTCAGTATTAGGCGGAGAAGACTAGCGCATCAGCAATAACGGATGGCCAGGGAAACGCGTTGCACAGTGACATGTTTTGCACATCAGCATAATAGCAGAACACGGCCAGCTCATTTCATGCAGGCCTCGGAAGATGAAACACCGGGTGTCACTGCCGAAAGTCAGTAGGTAGTGTGGTATCCTACAATCAAGACAATACCAGTGCAGGAACACTACTCATACATTTACCAGTAGTAATGTATGAACACACACAAGACAGGACCAGCTAAAACCATCACATGGGCAAGTTTTTAAAATGTGTTTTCTTCTTCTTTTCTTTTGCTATGAAATCCTACTTCAAGTCCAGTTGAGCACTAAACAAAATCCAAGACAAACAACACGAGTATGGTATGCTGAAAGACTTGGATTTTCACAGGGGTAACCGGCTACTAACAGCGGAGTGATTCAAATTTGGTATGCCTTGATGGCATTGATCACCAGGCACTGGTATTGGTTTCGAACAAGGGAACACAAGCCAGAGTGTGCATAGGAGATCCGAAAGGGGAGAAGTCAGAAGTTGGCTAACCTGGGTGGTAGCATTCAGGACGATCACCTCCATGTCTTCATCGATTAGTTGACAGGAGTACGACACATTGATAGCAGTTTCCTGGTCAAGGCAAGTGAGATGGCAGACAGAGACAAGAACAAAAAATGTCATGTGCGTTACCCCTGGCACATTGGCCACACGAAGTGGCAAGACAATCGTCCTGAGAGTAGACAACAACAAACATCACACCTATTACCCCCTAAATGCAAGTGCATATCAAATCATTAGCAGCCGAGCAGTGCATGCGGCTATTATAATGAGTATTACCTGCTTGTCACCAGTCAGCACCCAAACGTTGATGCCAGCTGCGCGCAGACCAGCAATGGTTTCAGCCACATGGTCCTGCAGGCGATCTTCAATACCAGTAGCACCCAGTAATTCCAGGTTCTGCTCAATTCGACACGCGGATAAGCGCAGCAACTCCTCACGGTTCGTCGCGGCACACTCTGCTTCCTCGTGCTCCTGTAACCAAGCTCCATACTCGTCGACTGAGACGTCCTACATCACAACCACAAACGAGAAAGTCATGTCGAATATGCAGGTCGAACCAAAGTATGTAATCTATGGCACCCGGTGCTGCGCACTTCGTGAATCAGTAGTTTACACTGAACTGGACTACAGCAACGCGCCTACATGTACATGCTGAGAGACAGGCCTACATGTACATGCCGAGAGACAGCTCGCATGTACCTCAAGTGGTCTGTGTACCATGATCTGCTACGCCAAAGAGCGTGGGACAAGCAATCCCAGTACACTAGATACAGTAGTGTTGGCCTTACCCTACTGCCCATACAGAGCGTGCGCAGACCCTGTCTTCCGTACATGTCCAGTTGGCGCTGAGTGGCATCCGCTCTTGTTTCTTCGATTGGCGGCGTAGTGCAAAGCTCGTCTTCAGGTAGCGAAACGGAGCGCGTAACTGAACATACCGGGGGCAGCACACAGAAAAGAAGAACAAGAAGATTGAATGAACTAGCAAGCATTCAAATCACTGATGTGTTCGCCTGTACGGACACAGTGAGCACAGTGAGATTAGAAGCTGAACTACAGTGGAACTCACTTAGTACGTACCCAGGTAAAGCGTGCACCCGCTTAGTACGGTCCTCTTTCGTCGCAAGGATTTCCTCCCATAAGCGCATACAAAGGCGTATGGATACGACGTACTCTGATAAGATGTACAACTAATGAATGGATTTTTCAGCAGGTCCAAACAGACTGGTCGACCTGCCTCGCATACTACGTACTATTTTGGTGTTTTTGTGTACCTGCACACATGATACGACAGGTTTGCTTGACAGGTGCTTTAGTATATTGACAGTGCGGAGGAGGCTGTCTGCAGCACTAGGAGCCTGGTTTGGCGGCACTAACCACGTATATTTCTGAGTGCAATAAAGAGTTTTGAGCATTTTTGACATACTGCACATGTATTGTATTAGGGCATGTTCGATTGGTAAGGATCGGGATCGGGATCCAGATCTCAGATCCGTCGGATCCTTCAGAGTCAACTGGACACTTTTTTGAGCCTTGACTGTTGCCATGTGGACGAAGTAATAAAAAGTCGTACTCACAGCGCCGGTTGTACAAAAAGTCAGCAAGCTCTATCTCGATCCACGTGTGCATACCACAATGTGTACAAAAACGAGTTTTACCCGCCATATACGCACAACGGTCACATTTGGATCCGTTGGATCCGGTCAACCCTGCTCCCCGAGGTGGGTTGACCGGATCCAAATCCGAAGGATCCGGATTCGAGCAATCGAAAGGGTGCGAATCCAGTGGATCTGGTGGATCGGGATCCCGATCCTACCAAACGAGCATGCCCTTAGTTGAGCCACAGAAGTCAACTTTGGATAAGAAGTACCTCGGAAACTACGTACTTTTTTCCATTCCCCGAGGGGGTACGTCTTATCGAGTTCCACTGTACAACACCACCGGTGTTTGAAGTATAAATCCACAAACAAGAACCAGGACAAACGAGGAAAAACCCAACATGCGTGGGGCTGGCAATGAAACCCAATCCACAATGAAAGCACAACAGTGGCCTGCACATTAGACGGGATCACTCGTAAAGCAACGCTTTTAAAGTAGAACTTACAACTGCCCGCACCAGATGGATGATTGAAGCAGGAATAGATAGCAGAATCAGCACCCTTGGTAAGTAACTTTAGTTTGTCCGTGCCCTGGCGGCGTACAATGACAGACATCCGTTTGCGCGTTGAATCGAAGTGCAGAACGTTGAGCACATCGTAGCAAACCAGCGACCCATCCGGAACGCGTATCGTGACTGTGTCCACAGATCTCTTAATCAGCACGTAGTCGTACGCGTGAGCAGCCAAGACAAGGGCCAACTCGTCCGGCGACTCGGCCTCGTACACGGAAGCAGAGGCGGGCTTGTCTGGCGACGGCGTTGCAGATTTGGTGCCGCCGTTAGACGTGGGAGTCCTCTCACTGGTCACAACAGTGTTGCACAGAGCAAGCACAAGCAGGAACTCCTCCTCTATGCTGCCAGGTTGGGAGAGCTCTAAGCGCTGTACAAGCTTGTAGTCAGCTGGCACAGATGCCTGTAGACACATAGACGACCGGGGAAAAGAAGAAGGATCCAATTAGGAGTCAATCATATTCTACTCTACCAGCAGATCTAAACTAACGCAGGCAGAATCTGGAGTGTCCCACCACACTCAACACCAAAGTGATGTTGCAAATCCAGAAAGAAAGCAAAGGCAGTCTGTAATGCTCACATTGCTGTCTGGTCCCAACGCACGGCGTTGTGCCACGCTCATGGCAGGCGCGTTACGAATGTTTGGAGTGGGCGAAACATCTGACAAAAACAAACAATACACAATACAGACTAGGCAAGTCACACTGAGTCCCGAAAGGCCGAAGCAGGTAAGGATGAGTGCTCAAACGCTGACTGCCCTAGCACCCACCAGAAATATGAACAAGAGGCCAGAAGATGAAAGAGAATTCTCGTAACTATAAATTGCACGCTATAACACATTCACACACACACACATACATGTACACACACACACTGCACCACCCAGGAGAGTTCTGCACACGACAACCCACTGTCAAAGCACCACTGTCAGTAACAGCGACCAACAGTGGAAGAATACACGACATGCAGATCTACTTCACAAACCTGGCGAATGAGGGTACTCAATTCCATTGATACTGCATCGCCGAAAGATCATTTCATTCTCCGTTAGCGTGCCAGTCTTGTCTGAGAAGATATACTGAATCTGCCCAAGATCCTCATTAAGATTGAGAGCACGGCAGATCAGACGCTTGTTGGTTCGAGCACTGAAAAAATGTTTGTCCCAGTGTAAGAACAGGACCTGGAAGACCTTCACAAATTCAACGCTAACGTAAAGCGAGATAGGCACCAGCACCTGCAATGCATATACGGCACGACAACAAGAGATCAACAGATGAAGTGGAGATGCTAGTACACTAGTGCATACATGTTCATTCAACACAGAGACTGCACTAGGGGGATTTGGTACCAGAGAATATAAATTAGCAGGCAGAGCAAGCCATACTATACTAGTAGTTGTACATGTACACTCCGTGATATAGACAAGTACAGTCCATCGTGGCAGCTAGGTAGCCTGCATTCCAGCTCAGTCTTGATGGCATTTTTATGCACTGTACAGGCGTGAGAACGGCCTGGCCCGAGCACCACTCGTTGCTCACCTGGAGTGCAATAACCAAGACTAAGAAAATGAGTGTGGCATCTGAGTTCAATTCCAGATCAGATCCTGGTAGGTAGATTGTGTTTCTGTAGTCACGTGCACCCGTCCAGACGCGGTTACCTGTACGCACAGGCAGCAAATAAATACCTCAGGATCTTAGGCAACAAGTACAGTTACAATGAACAGAAATAACTACACTCATACCTCGTATATCTGGGCGGTCCGGGACCGGGCACTGCCCGTAACTTTGAAATAACCGTAAACTCCGAATCACATACATTTTGATGGGGAACGGCCACAGATATGGCATATGACATCACTATTTCCACAAAATGTGACAAACAAGTAGTGATATTTCCAGTGAAACTCGCCCAAAGGGTGCCCGGTAGACCGAAGTGCCCGTAACTTCGGGGTTCGGATAACCTAGGTATGAGTGTACATGTACTTTGCAGCCGGGCCAGTTGTAAAGGGACTGAACGAATGCCAGTTGGCAAAATGCCTAGGCTCAAGACGGGCCATGCAAGTCACTGTTGAGATGCAGTAAAACATGACGCTAAGAGACTGCGTGCCTTTACTGACACTATCATGTCTGGTCCCGAGCTAGGCTTCAACACAATCGTGTTCATACCTGCGTACAAACCACAAAGACTGGTATTCTGTGCACCATTGGCTGGCCAGCAAAAACAGGCTTGGCTGCATTTTTCACATAAATGTACCCTCCTGGGCATTAGGAGCCCTATTCCAGTAAACAACTGTGACTATAAGGTATGTATATTGGACTCCAGGTGCTTTCGAAGCAGGACAACACTGACCTATTGCTCCAATAGAACACAGGATTGCCAGAATTCCAATCAGCCAGACAATCTCTTTATTGATGGCACGTTCCAGCTTGCTTCGTTTTGATGGCGGTCCGCTGTTGTTCAGCATGGCTTTCGTCTCATGACCTACCAGAACAAGAAAAGGCAAAATAGATGGCACACACATACATGTACGAGGTGAAAGACATTAACGTGCCTGTGCCTGTGTTAGAGTCCAAGGCTTTGAGTGTCTTGGATCAAGATTTACACAAGTACGCGGAGAGATATTCCTTCTCTCCACGTGGTTTCTCTGCGCGCGCAAACGTCGAGTAGAACACACGAACGCAAGTACAAGTACTAGTAATCAAATTGTTGCATGGCGCTCCCGTCACGCAGAGCAGAACCGCATTGCTAGCTAAATGTGACTACCTAATCAATTCGTGCGATTGTTCTTGCATTGGTGTCTGATAACTGCACTCAGAGCCACAACTTCCGGTGTGACGCAATCAACTGACCCAGAAAAGAGACAGCAAAACAAACAAAAGACAAAGGACACAGAAACAAGCAATGGGTACAGGGTGTGTAAATATGATTGTGGGACTAATCGCTAACCAATGCCCAGAATACTGGGTGACAGTGGTTAACAAGGAAAGAGCACACAATGGTACAAGCTTACCTGTATACACAACCAAACCGAGAACAGAGCGGGTGTTGCGCAAGGCACATCCCCGCAACAGCAGGTTGTCCTTAGTCAGTGGCGTATTGGTAGTTTTCTCCGGGATTTGCCTGAGAAAGCACAGGAAGAAATAGAGAACGTAAATGCAGCACTGAATGGGCAGGAGCAATACACGACCATGCAAACTAGGCAAACTTGCTACTACATAGTGGCTGCCTAACTTAAACTTCAGAGCAAAACAACTCTCGTATTAAAATGACCTGTAGATAGTGCAGAGAATGGCCGTACATATGGAAACATTACAATGCGCACACTACAATGATATAGCCACTAACATGTATTTTTACATGTCCAGCACTAGTCTGCTAGCCTTGGCGGTGAGCATTCTTTGAAAAAAACTACCAGTAGTCTTGAACACATGATCATATCGGAGCACTGACAATTCAGCTGTCTTGGGAAGGCTTGGTGGAGATAAGTGACAAACACGTATCCTGCACTAATGTTCCTGGTCTGCTCGTTCTCATCGTGCTCCCGCTTGTTTTAACTACTTTACAACGTTCAGCCCGGGCTGTCTTACATTGTGACGGAGTGCAAGACATACAGCCACTGATGCTTACGTTAGAAAGCCCAACGCAGATTTGTAGCTCACAGCATAAGCACACTAATTGCTCCAGCTCCTTCACAAACAATTGCATCATTGCTTGCATACATGAACATGCAACAAAACTTACAGATACCCAGTAAAGCTGTAAATTTGATGATGCGGATTCTCGCAGTGTACTCTTGCTTTGAACTTGGATGGGTCAAATGAGTCACCCTGTGCCAAAAGAAGCGCAATAGATCAGAAAGTGTCGAGCCGGATCTGTTCCCATATACACACGCACGTACAATATTGGACATTGGACATCCTGGAACCTCTCTGTTTTACACACGCACACACATACATACAGACACACACATACACACAGACACATACACATACACACGGGCACTAGGCGTGCAGAAACATAATTATTCCCGTAGCTATGCAGAAGACGTTACTTCAGTAACGTCTGGCGCTAGCCAGGGTCCACACAGCTTTAATTTGGTACTTCCTCCGCGTCATCGAAATTAGTGACTTGTCACTTGTTACTGACAACTCCATAAGCTAAGCCATTCAAAACTTATTACACAGTATGATAGTCTGAAGACTAGTGTAACGTTCCAGGACAGTTGGACTGAGAGTTTTCATGCAGAGATGAAGTCCTCGTCGTCGCTGATGTCAATGGACGCAAAAATATCGTTCTGAAATATTTCAAGGAAGGTTGAAAGTTGGTCGTGCCTCATCTCAAACGCTTTGACTTTCTCCACAGGACAAGAGCTGCTATGCTTGTCGTCTGCTAGCTCTGGATGATTTCTATTTCACCACCAACGAAGCCTAGTAAGAATACACGATCGTTGCGAGGTCGGTTGATTACCGTCGGCGGAATCACCTCGATCTTGAAATGACCTTTTTTTTAGCCGTGGCATGCCCATTTTTTTTATTTTAGCTGTGTGGTCACAGCTCATGCAGGTAAGTGTACTATCACGTCCAGCGCGCCCTCTTTTTCAGCATCACTGGTATATCATGGCCCGGTACCGGTACGGCACCTGCGCGTGCATCACTAGCACTACGTGTAGAGTCTACAGACAACTTCGCCAATAACGACATTCGGCGGGGCATCAGAAAAGTGTCCTTATTCGCGAAGTGTCCTTATAACCGAAGTCCCATTTGAATGTATGTGAACCCATATTTTGTATAGTATGATATGCATATCAAAATCAAGCTCTTTTCTTGCTATATGTCAATGTGTACTTTATTTTCATATTGCAGTTGAAAGGAACTAAAAATTCAATATGGAAGGGAAATCAATTGAAAAATATGCCTTTTTGAGCAATCTACAGGGCCAGAGACATGTACATGTATGATGATGACTGTACAATCATGTACAACTACATGTACATTGTATACATATAGGTGTGCTGGTAAATCCAACAATTTTGAAGCCAACATAAAAAAGGAAGAAAAAGCCCCCCACCCCTTGGCTGCATTTTCTTGCATGTACATATGTGTGCAATAATATCCATCACCAGTGCACCATATGCATAGGTTCTGGTACTTCTGCATGACAGGTACATGTACTTGACTGACAGGTACTTGAAATAGCTGTCAAAAGCCCAGAAAGTCGTTATTCAAGCAGTGAATATGACCTCAGGGCACTAAAAGCATGTCGCTATATGCGAATTGTCGTTATTCAGATAGTCGTTATATCCGAAGTTAAATGTATACAGTTAGATGGGACTTTGCTCTGGGCATGGAAATTCGGTCGTTATTCGCGAATTGTCGTTATATCCGCAGTCGTTATTAGCGAAGTTGACTGTACACGGCTCTTGCAGGTACAATCATGTACTGAGTGTCTCAGCCAGAGCGACAAATTTTATCGCTGTTGCAAGCATTTAGTTTGCTGACCCCTCGATGTTTCTCCAAGCGCTGCCACTTGTTCCACTAAGTCATTCTCACCCCAGCTAAGGTAAAACAGTGATGATGCTTGAGTGAATGGCCATCAGCTCGAGAAATGTGCAGGCTGCAACGCCTGACTGATCTCAGCGAGTCTAAATTACCATCGCAGCGACATCAGCGAAGAAATTGCGTCTAGTTCAAAAATTCCAGCTTCCAATAACAGAAAATAGACCTTTGCCGTCACTCTATACTGATGACTATCGCCTATGTCGAATTCCTTGCCTCTGGTACGAGTGCTGGAGAGTACATACCCCGTTTTATATCAAAAGTCAAACTGCGACAATTCCGATGACGCGGAGGAAGTATTTGTTTGTTTGTGTGTTTGTGTCACGCCTGGCGCTATCCGTATCTGACGGCAAAAAAGCATAGGATGTTATAAATTTTTCAATTCTCCTATCCTGGGATTCGAACCCGCACTATCACCCTACATGCATTCCCCCATACACTTCGCATTCATACCCATTCTTCCAAGTAAGTTGCTTCACGTTATTATCTTGCGTTTGAAAGCCCTATTTGAATATTGCGGGCAGCTGTATGTGGCCAGCTGTGTTTGATGGTACGGTACGGTACGGGAGACGGTGTCGTATTACCCTCGATCGTACCTGTCCCGTACCTATCCCCTACCGTACCGTGCCATCAAAGACGGCTGGCCACAATGCATATTCAAATAGGGCTTTCAAATGCAAGATCACAATGTGAAACAACTTGGAAGAATTAGTATGTATGCGAAGTGTATCGGGGGATGCATGCAGGGCGCGCGATAGTGCGGGTTCGAATCCCAGGTTATGTCTTAAAAAAAAAGGATTTTTTTAAAGAATTTATAACATCCCTATGCTTTTTTTTTTGTCTAGGTCATCAAGGCAAAAGAGCATAGCGTAGGGCCCGGGCGCCCTGAGCTTCCAAGCTCTCTCGTATCATTCGAGAGTTTTGAGAGTTCGAGACAGATCGATTCAAATACGCAATACATAAGATGAACAAAACTATAAAACTATAATTATGGAAACAAGAGACACAATCTTAAAATCGCAACGAGGAGGTCCTCATCGTTACGATTTTAAAATTACTAGTACCCAGAAATATTAGTTAGTTCACACCAGTACAATGAATTGGAAGGTACAACTGCAACTGTACTTATGGTTGAATAGTGTGGTGGTAAAGACACACCTGAAACGGCGGTAAATACATAAATGCCCACATACGCTCTCTACGCTACAAAAAGTACAATCTGGTACATGTACAAAGCTCTCCTTCTCACCACTACCATCATCAGTTTGCGCCTGGCGCCTGAGCACGTGTATGGACATGTGCGTATTTACCGCCATTTCGCTACAAGTTTTTTGTAGGTAGGTCTTTACCACCATCTTATTCAACTGTACCAGTACAAGGTACTCAATCTGAGGGTAACAAGCTAAATGTATTGCCACTCACATCAGGCGTGATAAGAGTCTTGGGTACGACCCTCTGCTTTAGGTTCGTTTCACCATCCAAATTAGACGTTTCCACGTAGCAGAGGTTTGTAACCCTATCACTGCTGTGAATGAGTACCAGGTCTGCCGGGAAGACATCATCACACTTGATCTCAACAACATCACCAACGCATACATTCTGCCACAGAACACTATCGTATGCTCCTGTTTTACTGCAAGACACAGATAGGAAAGAAAACACACAGTAGGAAACATTTAGAATTAATGCCGAGCTTCAGTATTGCACGGCATTTTCAAAGTTTTGGTGTTGGGAATCCTGGGTGGAGAAGCCTGCCACAATGTTTCAGGTAATACCCAAACCTTTACTAGAGTGCAGCACATGCACTGTGGACAGACTGAAGCAAAGTTATCACTATCAGTAACTGTGCGCTTCATGCTAATGGTATTACCTGTAACTTAATTCAAGAAGTACCATAGTTCTGCACAATTTCAGTTATAAGAACATAATCTTATATCCGAAAATGTGCCATTTTGGTATACTAGTACAGTTGTGGCAAGTGAAATCCGACACTTGCCATAGGGGACAGCGCCACAAATGGACACCAATGATGTAATGCACTGCACCTAATTTGTACTATAGAGCCGTATGCATCCCGAACAGATCGAAAGGTCACAGCGTAGATACACACAGTTCACAAATATGGTACACATAAGGAGTATTGGTATCCAGGCCCCATTCATTTTTGCCAGCACCTTTTGAACCTTGACTGTGATGAGTACGAGTTTTGTCATCAGACAGATAAAGTTGTATGTAACACATGTACTGTACGTATGTAGGGCTGCAGACTGCATGGTGCAGTCCCTTATGCCAAGCGTCGGATTTCACTTGCCACAACTGTACATGTATTTTCGCAGCCTTTTTCGTTCTTGCCTTTCTCAGTCGAAAGCTATGAAACTTCCGTCTGCGGAACCTTTCTAATTATTCTACATGTAACAAGGCTTGCCGTTATGTACTGCAGAAAAATTCATATACATAAAGCCTATTAGTCAACGAAATTTTCGCAAATCATGATTAACTATTAGCAATACAGGCTGGCCAGCCCTGCCATCATGCCAGGACAGGATACATATTCACTAAAAAAATTCCAGGCAAAATACATACAAACGGCTCAGTGCGAAGGAGTGACAGTGCCCTCTGGGGCAGGATACACACTTGGACAACCTGGCATTACTGTGCCACTGTATATCAGGTATATAGAAAAGTGCCGGCCACAGTTCCAATGATTACTATGTATTGTAACTCACACGTGACATGACATGTTGCTAAGTGCATGTTATGGTTTCCTGACACACGCATACAAGCTCCAATAAAGACTAAGTGGCAAGTAGGTGCTGCGCATAGACTGTAGACTGAATACAGACTACAGTGCAGCACTGGTCACAGCTGCACGTGAGTGAGTCAATAGCTGCTCCTTGAGGAAAAGGCTCTGGAAAAGATTACACATCATTGATGGTGACAATATTGATGGGAACACTGATATGAATGTTGGCTGCTCTCTACATGGGTGCTCATGCTTTTCCTGCCATCAAGTGCACATGAGGAACCTTCCTCATGCTGAATACCCGGGTAAAACCTGGGTATGTACATGTACATACTCAGGTATTACAGAGGTATTTAAAACAAAAATACAAATACCAGGGTCAAACAATTGATCTGGGTGCATTCTGTGTTAAATTTTCAAGCATTCTAGACACCCATATACGGTGCACATGGTACACTTTGGGAAACGCGTCCATATATCTGGACTGGGGATGCCTTAATTGGGCCGCCAAAACCAAACGGCACTCCAAAGCGCGTTCGGTTAAAACCTTATCTCTTTGGTAGTTAGCGGACCGCACACTTGGGAGCTAACCAACCAACTCTTTGACCCCTCCATTGAAAGTAACTAAAATTTAATAATTATTGCTGGTGGCAAAAGCTGATATTTTGAAGAAAAAAATAGCAAAGAAACTTGAGCTTTATCTCAGATATTCATGTTGAGTACATGAAACACATCATTCGGACACAAAATCTTCAATGCAAGTGCCTCACCTATTATAGACTGCGGCGCTCCTCCTATTAACGTCTCGATCATTGAGATAACGGCGTCGATCCTCAACAATATCTTTGATGGCAGTTACTGCTAGCACAAACAATAACGGCGTCATCGCCAGATACGGCTGTAAGGCATTGAGCTGAGGAACCCAATTGAGAATGACGATCGTAAGAAAATAGATGTTGGCGACTCGATGAAACTGCTCAAACAAATTTTTTGGGAGAAATGTAATAGCGGTATACTTTGTTGTTCGGATTCCATTACTGTGCTGCAAATATTCAGGAAGAACATCTCCCTCCTCAAATTGTCGCTGGTACTTGGCTTCCACAATTCTGGCATGAATTCGGCTCTCCGTACTGGCAACCGACGCTGATTCCGCCATATCAGTGGAGGAAGTTGCACCGTAATTTACCCTTCTTCCAGAATTAATGCTAGACTTGTCTGAAGTGCGCGTGCCACGGGTGGACACAGATAGTTCATCCGGTATCATCGAGGAGACGATCACGTCTCGTTCGCCAGATTACTTATAAGTGGGCACTGCGCCGTGCCCACGCCAAGAGAAGAGCTACTTCAACAAAGGTGATGAATAAAAAAATAGCAGGCCTACTAATATGTGCAGTCAAGAGTGAAAGTCCACCAACAAGCCAAGTAAAGCTGGACTGTACTGACTCTGTACTGTAGACTGTACTGTACTACGACTACGAGTAGATCTACGAGTACGAGATCACATGCGATGGTACATGGTACGCGTGGTCGCGTGCGGGCGCGGGACTGCAAGATGCGCGTACGCGTCGCGTCAAGTAATAAATCCGCATTTCAAAGACACGAGGAAAAAACGTGGGTGCTTTGAAAAGGGGTTTGAAAATGCAAAACAGAATAAAGATGTCAGAGTTTGAGATCGATGAGTAGACTCTACGAGTAGCTAGCTAGCCGGCCTTTCAGTCACTGACGCGGGGCCATAACCACTAAAGACTAAAGTGTTGTTCAAGTCACGACTCAAGTGCTGATGACGAAGATCGGAAGTAGAACTGCAAACACAAGCTCGAGCCGAGCCGAGAACGCTCTCCGGCGACACCGTGATTCACGGCATCAGTCCACGTATCAAGCTCAACTGAGCTTCGAGCCAGAGCGATGGGGGGTAAGAATCAACAAGGCCACCATTTCTTATTTCTTTGTTTCGCGTCGGAATCAGAACTGCCAGAATCAGAATCATGATAATGCGAGAGGCGGAAATAATAGTTGCAAAAAAAGGCTCATCAGAGGTGTATAGCACCAAAGCACTGTAAATTATAAATATTATAGCACAATATTCAATAGCTCGAGCATGGTGTACATTCCAAAGTAAAATCGTACATCGAAGCACAACATCTGGGTAATCTGATCGCAGTTGCCGAAGAAACGATTTACCAACGATGGCCTCAAGGCCATTTCTGAACACCAGCTTTGACGTATGCAACCAGTCCACGCGCATGATGACTCGCACGATCGTACACTCAGATCATGCTCACTGTATATGTGCATGTTCGATTTATAATTTTTTTCCGAAACAAAAAGCAAAACATGTGCGCGGACGTATGATTTACTGCCCGAGTACGAGCGAGTATAAGGGCAATACCGGCTGATACATGACCGAACGGCTTCAGCCGTGAGGTCATGTATCAAGCCGGTATTGCCCGTATACGTTACTGTAAGACATGTATATATAACGAGGAAGCAAATCTAACGTTTTAACTTTTAACGGATGGCATTTCTTCGTTATAATAAGATCCGTTGAGGCCGTACTGCTTCATATATGCTGTGTGTGGATATGACAGAATACTGCAAGATCGTTAACATATCTTCTCGTTAACCTATGAATTTTGGACAATCGTTAAATTTGCGACTCGTTATAATAACATGTCTTACAGTATATACGGGTGAGTACGAAGTGCAGTAAATCATTGCATGCTTCACACCGGTGTTTTATATAGAGTACAGTTCAGCATTGCAAGTCCTTTTCTTGCACCTCTTCGACCTGGATCCTGCCAGACTTGGAGTTCGTTGAGAAATGTACGTCGTTTGAGGCTTTCAGGACTTATTAATTTTTTGTATTTCTTCACCATTACTTTTCTTATGGTGTGAGCCAAAGTCGCAAGTTGACCAACACTGTGCATACATGTACCGTAAAGTACCGCAAGAGTGCCCCACCTTGATTTACAGCCAGGGAAAGGAAAATCGTATGGCAGAGTGCAACTAAGAGGTTGTATAGTGTCACATTGGTGTAAGAACCTTACCTTTTTTTTAAAGGTCACTCTTAGCAAGTTTCTGTGTGGAGCTCGCATCTGCTCGAAGGTAACTTGAGTAGACTGCACAATGTGCATTGTGTGTACAAAGTACGCGTCGTTTGACCTACAGACGGGACATGTCGCCACCACCTCCACAATACGACCACGAAGGGACCCGATGGTGGGGCGCTGTCGCGATACTTTGCGGTACGATACACATGTACCCGATTTTTGTCACCCAGCGAGCTGCATTCATTTTTGGAGGGTGGGGAGGGGGTCCTGATATTCTGCAGCAGAATTCACGGGGGGGGGGGGGGGGGGTAATACCAAGAGTACACAAGCTATTAGGCCATCATTTTTTGTATCTATGTTTCGCGTCGTCCACACGCATACGTTTTGCCTTTTTCGGAAAAAAATAAAAAAATCGAACATGCACGCTACAGTGAGTGTACGATTGTGCGAATCTCAATCATCAGTGTCGACTGGTTGCATACGGCGAAGCTGGGATTCAGAAATGGCCTCGAGGCCAGCGTTGGTAAATCGTTTGTTTGGCATCTGCGAGCAGTATTCTATGAGCGTACACCAGACCGCATCGCTCGCCTCAAGCTGAGAGGATGCGTCGCTCCGGACCTCTTTGCACCGCTGCTGAAGTCTGAGTACAATAATCCAGCGAAGCATGGGCACCAATGGTTGCCTCCTCTGTCCAAAGTGAATATTTACTCACGCTTATAACCCAGATGTTGTGCTTGGATGTAGGATTTTTCTTTCGAATGCACACCATGCACAAGGTATTGTGCTATGTACAGTGCTATACCTGATGAGTGATGAGCCTTTTTTTTATTATTTTGCAATTTTGCAATTTTTTTTCACCTCTCGCATATGATTCTGGAAGTTGAACTGACGCGAAACATAGATATAAAAAAATGATGGCCTTAGCTCTTGATAAAAACCAATCCAAGGGTCCAGCACCAAATCTTCGTATCACTATTAGCAGCTCAGACTAGTGCTGAAACGATAGTGGATTTTCACCTACCGATTATAGTCGTTAGCAAATATTGTCAGAATTTTGTGCGAAATTGCTCGCTACCCTTTCACTGATGCAGATTTTTTGGTATTATGAATATGAAGACATAGCTTGTGGAAACCAAGTTTCTGCCGGGAGTATGCATTGCAGTTTTGAACCATACCCCTGGCAGAACCTGATTCAAACTTCGCAAAAAAAGACGGGGTGGGGGTCAGCAGTCTCCGGTTCTCGCTGATCCTGTTTCGAAGGAATAATAATAGACAGTTGATGCCAACTTCATTCGTCGCTCACAATCCTCTTTGTCACCAAGGAGTGACCCGAGCTGGCAAGAGGATCGCCAAGTGTCATTATCATGGGTTAGGTGAATCCACTCTGTTTTCTCTGTTATGTGTTCAGGGTTAGCGACCAGCTACTGAATATGTCCTTGATGACTGGAAGAGAATTGGGCAACCGCCGTTTCTCGGTGCTATAACGTAATGATTAGTTGATCGTTAAATTATCGATCGATTACCGAGTAATTGATATACCGGTAATCATTTCAGCCCTAGCCCAGACTGATGATGACATACATGCAACCCTGCCCCAAGGCCAAGGGTAGCATCCAGAGTACATAACCCTCCTGGTAAGAAGAGTGGCCATCCCTGCAGATCAGGATTGAGCAGGCAATACTCACATCGTTTCACTTTCTTTCTGATGCAGGGAGCTAATCTGTTCGTAAGAGTCCCAACAGAATCCATCGCTGCACCAGGTGCTAGCAGGGTTTGAGTAAGTCTGCTTGGCGTAAGCTACATTTTAGTAGGAGTACAGACGTTCAAGTCAGCGGCTACACACCTACAGACCAAGACTGGCAGGCCGTACTTCTCATGATCTCATGAGTTGATACACTCAAGTAATACCAGTGACATCCAGACAGAGTGACTCTGGTACAGAATAAGAATGATATAATTATGATATCGGGGCTTGAGCCCCCACGTCGAACACCAATGGAGTGACTTCCGGGAAGGTGTACAAGACGTTGCATTCACAAGACAGTAGTACCACGAGATGGAGAAGAAAGGCCGAAGTCGACGATGACGATAACAACAACAACAATAACAATCAAAGCATTAAACACTCAGTGTATTTTACATGCATATGGTGACACACAGCGCCCTCACATTACATGTATCCATTGTAAAAGTGATAATAGTCACAAGCATGGATGATATTCAAAAGAGCTACTTCTCAAGTTCTACCAAATTCATTTATTGATAGAATACCACCAGAAACAGCACAGGAGTGTTTTGTTTAAAAAAAATTGGTACGAAGGTGTTATTAAAAAAGTACTCCGGTGCGTGGTACCAGCCACACACAAAAACAGGCAAGTTCAACATGATCAAAATTACCATAAAACAGTCGTTACAACCTCTTGACCTCTTCAGGTCACTTTACGTATTCTTCAAGCCATTGACAACGATCTGTGCCTTTGACAAGCTTGTCTGTTTTACAACTTCTTCCGTTAGAGACTTTGACTCCTCCACAGCCTTTGCAGCAACTTCTGATCGATCGTTCCATTCGTGCGAGCCTTGGAATGGAAAGCTATAGGTGGCATTGTATGCAGGCCATGAGCGATAGATGTTCACTCCAGGAATTGCTAAGAGAGGGAGAGAAAAGAGAGAGAGAGAGAGAGAGAGAGAGAGAGAGAGAGAGAGAGAGAGAGATTAGAATACACTAAAGAAGAAAAGGATACAGGGGAACCACTATAAGTATTCCCGTATTTTCCGCAGTACAAACGGAAACTTTCAGTGGAGATATATTTTCGGTAACTTCGGTACAGGTATTTTTTTACTTAAAATAAAGCGCAACCTAAAAATCCACCATGCTATGCCACACAGTGTGCAAAATGCATTTTTGAATCTGGAAAACTGGTTTACCGAAATTTTCGTGCTACCAAACCGTTGATTTTGGGAAATACCGAAAATATTACACCACAGAAAACTCCCGGTTTTACAGTATAAGCCGCACTTTAAACACAGGGTAGATGTCTGCATTTCGTGACAAATCTGTGTGCGGCTTATACTGCGGAAAATACGGTAGTGCCTCGAGAATACTACACAAAATGACACTACAGTCTACCCTCAACAAGTGACGTCGCACAATCAGTTTTGGGACAAAACTGCGCAACTTCTTGCGAGAGTGTCACTTACGAAGACAGTGCACCGTGCGCAGACACACACAGGTACAGTACATTGTGTCCTACTTGCAAAAGCACATGATCCATGGTGAGGAGACTGAAATGCGTACTCAGACAAGACACTTTAAATCAGCATACAGTCGACTCACCATTGCCACGGAGTAACCAGTTCATTGGGACAATCGGGTCATCCGGTGATGCAACAACAGATGTACTTGTTGGAATGTAGCGAATGGTGAGGCCACAGCGCCTCTTGTCTGATGTATTAGCTTCAGAACCATGTATAATATTTGGATGATGGATTTCCACATCACCCTGCAGCACAGAATAGCATCATCCAGAGGTTTTTTCAAGGTTACTACAATCACACTCCACGAGCAGGCAATGAAAAAAAGACCCTAGCTTAGAGTGCATTCACACAGTAGGTAAACTACCGTAAATGTCCGTAAATAACAGTTATAACTGACAATTCGATAGTCAACAAATAATTATAGGTACTAGTAATCGATAATCAAAAATTCAGTGATCGTTCACCCATAATACTGTAAAAGCCATTATATATAACGAAGTGCTAACTCTAACGAGTTAACGAGGAGAAATCTGTCGTTAAAATAGAAATTGTTATACAGAAATCGATACATATACTGTCCTATTGAGCGTTCAGAATGAGTGAGAATCGTTACCTTTGTTACACGTAAACCAGTCAATTTTGGGAAATCGTTATAATTATATGCGCCAGAGTTAGAATAATGGCTTTTACAGTAGTTACAATGTTAAAGTATCTCTGGTAATTAATTCCATGCGACCACATGTACCTGCCACATACAATATGTTAGGCAGGAACACATACGGTGGTGGCAGCTGAAGTCCGACCCCAACTCGGTGCACTCACATTGCAAAGACGCAGCACGCGCTTGTAACGATACGAAATAGAGAGCACTAGAATCGGTGCTGCACTTGAGCACGAACACCAGGGGTCGGATTTCAGTTGCCAGCACTGCACATGAAGGGTGAAAGTGGCTTGTATCAGTGTTTTGACCGTGATGAAACCATACACTGCTACTGTAGAGGTTATACAAATGACGTCACCATGGTGGGCCAGCGGATTCGCTTATGGGAGCTAAGCATGCAACGCGAGTCGGAGGTTTCACTTGAGCTAGTGCGCGTCGCGGCTTTGCACCTCCATACAAAGCATCTGCATCTCAATTGATGATGTCATCACAGAACCTCTTGAACAAAATAGGCAATTATCCATTGGAAGTGTTGAATGAAGTCACAAACCTAGTGTAAGTAGGGGCGAGTAAGGTAAATGTATGCAAGTAGTACACAACACAAATCACAGTCAGGAATTTTTCCGAATTTACCAATCTTCAGTGTGCCATACAGAAAGTTGACCACAGGCCGCAAAACCCTATACCGAGGCTCCATGCGCACCCAGAGCCAAACCTTACCGGCTGCAATTCAATGTCAACAACATCCTCCTCACGAATGTCTACATCCGTATAAGATGAGAGAACATTGTCACCACCAGCACGGGATAGTTCCTGTACAATTTTTTTCGGAAAGAACAAGAAGGGAAGATATCAACAGTGCACTAGTGTCCGATACAACAGGAGAGCAACAAATTATACAATAAGATTATGCCGATGAAAGTAAAGTGAGCACACTCATACCAGTGTGATGACGATTTCTGATGATTATCACATGAAAACGATGTTCGAATCTTAAAATATTGTTCAATTGTTCAAGTGGTATAAAGTGCGCTCACTTTCCTTTCATCGATATTAGGTTTCTTGTCTCCATGCAGACTTTTAAAAGATTAGGCACGGGTATTTAAGTGGTAGGGATTTCATTTATATTAATCTCACAAATTTTGTCAGATTATTATTTTTAAAGCAAATAGATGCCTAGAAAAGATGATAGATAAAACGCAAAGAATGCAATTATACATGTATGGACTTGGAAGTATGCATCAAGAAAGTCGTGACAACGAAACACATACTATATTTGGGGTTGTGCCGATGAAAGATATACATAATTCACCACAACATACAGCCATATCTGTAGTACATGCATGTTACCTTGAGTGCCTGTCGATGTGATCCACGCACGACTCGCAAGCAGCCATTTTCACGGCTGGAATGATCAACAGCCAGCCACAGTGACACCACCTTCATTGGCTTCAGTGGCCAATAGGCACCATCCTGAGGCCGGAATTGTCAGAATGCAAGCAACAGAATTACACTCTCACAATAAAACTGCACAGCATGCGAATGAGTAGGATTGACCTGCTTGCGGCGAAAAGCAAAGATACAAATTGTTGCATGTCAAACTACCAAGCCAACCATATCTCTGGGTAGGCTGGCCCTAGAACATGAAATCACGTAGGATCGTTGCTTTAGCATTCACTGCATGCCAATGCAGAAAGCCTGCGTCTGCATTGGTTAGCGACAGAGCAGCTGAATGCGCAATGTGATGGATGCACTAGTACATAGGCAAAACACAACACAAGTTGACAATAACGGGAAACTTAATTTGGCCAATCATGAGACGGGTGCCCTGCAACTCCGAGTTACAGCCAAAATAATTACCGTACGAGGTGAATAGCAATTTCTGGACATGAAAATAAAATAGAGTCCCACTAGCTGTGTGTTTTACATTTTTCATATCTTTTTGTATCTATTGTATGGCCTAATCCTTCATCTTTCCAAATATGTGACAATTGCTCATGCTGTGATCCCAGAGACTTTATAGCAGGATGTTTTCGACAGGCCAATTTTTTGGCCTAAATTTCAGTGTATGGAATTCTGGACATGAAAGTAAAATAGCGTCAATAGGCATCCTATACTGCACCATTTTTGTTATTTTTTCGATTGATATACTGCAGTTGGCCTCTTCACACTTCCAGCCAACAAGTCCAAGACTATACAGCGTCTGAAGTGGAGTGCACATGGGGAAGCCAACGATTCGTCCATTACTTCTTATTTTACTCAAAATTCAAAATTCTCATGCGACATAGTACCACAAAACTCGTTGAAATGCCTCCCAAGAAAAGGATATCAACAAGGCACCGACACGAGGAGAAACTACAACAGCCCAGCTGTCAACTACAACAAGAAAACACTTCATCCACCTGACTGACTTGACTCTACACGCGACGAAAAATTATTTTACTCGAAATGTCCAGAAATGTACAATGTCCAGAAATAGCAATTCACCTCGTACTCACTCGATTAGAAGCCGGGGGCTTCTATTTTTTCAGTACCAATTTCGAGGAGACTTCTATTCGAGAGGGGCTTTTATTGTTTCATTCCATACCAGTATTCCAATCGATTCTGTAAAACTTTCATATTCACAGCAACTCGGCCCCGAGTTAGTTTGCAAACACTACATCGACCAGGACTTGTACCAATACTCAATAGGAACATGCACGAGATGTTTTTTGCAAACTTGACCTTCATACATGGCACTACCTGGTCAACCCATGCTTTGCGAATAGTAGTCCGGGCTTCTAGCCGAGAGGGGCTTGTATTTTTTCAAACAGTCCTTGTAGGGGGGCTATTATTCAAGAGGGGAATCAAGTGAGTACGGTATGTTTCCTGCCGTTGTCAACTTGTGTTGCAAGCTTTACTTTGTATGTTCAATACTCTCAAAAGTCAAGGGCACCCATGCCGTGCACAGTTAAACTCATATCTATGCACATCCTCCACATGCACAGTCCACTGGCACACGCAACACCTACATTTCCTGCATTTTGCTACCCAATTGAAGGGTAGCATCTCAGGATTCCCAAGTCCTGATCAGAGAGCGTACACACTTTGACGTACACTGGCACCGATTCATTTTAAGATCAGATAAATACCAAATTCAAGAAAGGGATTATTAGATCATATTGGATTATTGGATCATTGGCTCTCCATCCGAGTCTATCAAGAAAGGGAAGCGAAATGTACTAGTAAACATGTTGAAACGCAGGTACCGGAACATGATGATACTTGGAACATTCTAAATGTGATAGGATAACATACATGGCAGCAAACAGCCCAGACACTCACCTGATGCCACAGAACCTCCTGGCCTGAGCGAGGCATTTTGCAGAAATAGTGCGAGGCAAACAATGCAATACTTTCCCCGACAAACTCAGCAGCCAGTCGTAGTAACGCCGGGTCACTGACGATTCGCAGCCAAAAGGCATCTGCAAATAAAGATCGAAGTAAACAAAAAGATTGACATGAGATCCTGATCATTGCATACTATGGATACTAGGAGTGGGTGGATACATGCCGGTATACAGTCATAATGTACTTCCCCCGACAAGGTACATCCGGCCATGGTATAGAGTCTGGCGTTGAGAAGTTTATTTCCATTGCCACTAGGTTCAGCGTCAATTCCTGTGTGCTGTCTTGCTTAGTACACAAAGGACGAAACAGTACCGTCTTTGAGTGTATTCTGTAGAAAGTGCAAGTAGTTTATCAAGAAGTTCGGCAAATCATGAAATTGTGACTGTGAATAGCTGCTGGAAACTGAAAAAATCTGCATCGTACCAGGTGACATTGGACGACCCCCCTTTCAGTCTCTTTCTCTATGGCTGATTGGTCATATCTCAACATCTTTGGTAACTATATTCTACTCCTGGTAAGTTGTTTTTTCTGCCCTACATCGCAAGGAGCATTTTTTTCTGCTATGTTGCTGCTGCCATAACACTGCCTACGTGATCTGCGATCAGCACGCGGCAACCTTCCTCAAATGCCTACTTCAAAAAGTATCTTGAAGAGTAATATCAAAGACTCCTTCTTCCTCCAAAGCTTCGCAAGGCGAGCGTGTGGGGCTGAGTGGATATTTGGATCAACACTATTGGTTGATGGCCTGATTGGGTTATCACTATATGGCGACTGTATTATATTGTTGCCATGAGATTGGCATTGCATACCGTATTTTCCCCAATAAATGTACAGTACTTTTATATTTTCAAAGGTGGTCAGACCTGTACTACCGTAAAGTACCGTTGATCCGCCCCCTCTCTAATTCCCGCCCCCTGTCGATTTTCTCCTTGTGAAGCGACTTCGGCGTATACAACGAAATACGATGTTGAACCGACGCATACACTGCTGTACACAATACTTGCCAATCCAGGATCAAAATGTGCACAATCCAGCACATTGAGACTGATCCTCTACGTTGTTGTACATCGTACTGCACTTGACAGCCTTGATCTAATTCCCGCCCCCTGCCGAAAACCCAGCTGGGAAGCGACATGGCGTGGGGGCGGATCAACGGTACTTTACGGTACTATAGGAGACTACTGTACGCATGCAGGGCTGCAGACTGCATGGTGCAGTCCCTTATGCCAAGTGTCGGATTTCACTTGCCACAACTGTAGTACGGTCTTACATGTGTTACATACAACTTTATCTGTCCGATGACAAAACTCGTACTCATCACAGTCAAGGTTCAAAAGGTGCTGGCAAAAATGAATGGGGCGGATTGGATACCAATACTCCTTATGTGTACCATGTGTTGTGAACTGTGTGTATCTAGCGTGTGACCTTTCGATGTTTTTGGGATGCATACGGCTCTGTAGTACAAATTAGGTGCAGTGCATTACACCATTAGACATCCTTAGCAAAAGTACGATAACGCTAACTTTTACGGTACTCACTCCCAGCCGTGACAAAAGACGTTATCGGGTAACGGAAAAACGTTACAGAGCTCAAAATAACGGGCTGACGTTCGTTATGGTAATTCTGCAAAAAATGCAAAAACCCGCATTGTTTTGTAACTGGCGGGAGATAAAAAGCACGTGCAGATCAAGATGAGAGTCGAGATTGCTCCCTCTAGGCCTCTTATGACATTTAGCTTTTTTGGCGAGTTTTGCCTTTCAGTTGACAATGTCTGCGTCCTCTGCTTCGTGCCTTTCACCCTCTATCCCATCTGGGAAACAAAGGACCAGTTCCACGGCACTCCTGAGGAAGAAATTCATCGGCCTCTCCCAGACGTGCTGGAGCTGGAGAACCCTTACAGTCTTCGGTGCTGCGTTTAGGAGAGGGTTTCCAAGGACCTGCAAACAGCGAAAATTCATTTTCGCTGTGCTTTTGCTATTCCAGAGTGAAAGACCTCGCCAAGGTATTCTTTCGGAACGACAGCAAACGAATCCCTGGTTCAAAATTTTGAATTTACCGCACCTGTTTCCACGAAAATTCATATCGCCATGGTTGTCACGACTACTTCGTCTGAATTATAACGTACATTGTAAAAAGTAAAGTTTGCACGTCTGCGTTACTACCGGCTATACAATTGCGTTGAGAAACACAACCAGCTTAGGAAGTTTCGCATGTGCCAGGCCACCACCATGCCTGTGCTAAGGGAAAAGTCAGCTTGAAAGATCCGAAGTACGGAAAGGTTTGCGTTTACGTTAGCGTTTTTTTTGCCAAGGATATCTATTGGTAGGGACTTCAATCGAAAAACCAAATTTGTGAGTTTCGCATAAAACGCTAGTTTTTCTAAACCGGGAAGATGTGAGAAACCTGTGAAAATTTGAACCCAAATTTCCAAGGCAGTCGATTGAAGATTGGAAAACGGGGGAGAAAGTAGTCACAGAAGTAAATGCAAGTATGTATGTGAGCCGTGTGGTTTCCGTCCAGCACTGCACTATCTGGTGCATACATGGCGATACAGGATGTGTGCATGCCATGCAGTGTGCACGCATGCCGTGCGCGCCTGCTTGCATAAGTCACACGTTTTCACCGTCACTGCTTCTACAGTGTGCGCGCAGTTCACTTGATTTTTTTCCTCTACCACCAGGAAATCGCCGTGGGCTGGTTTCTGTGATCATCTTCCTTCTACTGCGATAAAGCGCGAGCCTCAATGTTCTAGAATCCTCTTGGTTTAGGCTAATTCGAGGCCGCTGAACACGAAAATCGGGTGTTCCTGGCGGGGCCAAGTACGGATCTGGTCGAAATTAGTACTTCGAAGTGCGTCCGCGCCAAGCGCGGAGGCATTATTTTTGGAAGCATGGCATGTGTGGCACCATTGGAAAGGTAATGACCTCAGCTACCTAAAAATAGCATCGACAAGGCCGAAAAGGCCGCGGCACGGCTGTTGGCTGCACTTGGATCGCGGCAAATTAGTTTTCTGCACGTGAACCATGAAAAATCAATGCATGCTCATGCATGTTCATGCATAACCAGTCAGCTGGCCTGCTCGCCCACGCATTTGACAGGTAACAATTCCATCAAATTTGAGATATCGCTTCGTTCTAAGTCTCAAAACAGTTCTAAAGTCACCAAACCACGCTGGTAATCGATGGCTATTCAATGTTAACATCTTCAGGAAGACTTCAGCCGTTTCCCGAGAGTTTGGGCATCGTTGCCGTTATTTTTCACGGTGTTCTTCTTCCTCCTGTCTGGAGCTGCAATTGCATCCTGGAATTATTTGAAAGGTATTTCGTGCGGGCTGTGGGGGGTTCCAACAGGCATAAACTGACATCGCTATAGGATAACTGGTAACTTTCACCCTTCAAGGAAGTAGAGCAATGAGAATTTTTTTGTGGCGGTCGTCCAATTTTTGTGGCGGCCGTGGCTGTATTTGTGCACTTCCAAGGCTTTCATTCTGCCTGATACTACTCTCTACTGTATGGGAATCGTTGTTTAGGCACATGTAGCTGTCTTATTTGGTAGATCTGCTGTTTTCAATCACTTGGGACATTTGTCTAGCCTATTTGTCTTTCGTTCGTGCCATCTATCAGTTTTGTGGGGTGCCTTGACTTGTATTTGTGAAGTTCTCGAGTAAAGACCCTAATTCTTGACTGGAGTCACGTCTTGAATTGAATTTGCTGGGCGAGCCCTCGTTCACGCAGTTGTCCTTATCGTAATAGTCAATATCTGCTTGCTGGACGGACTAGCGGCTAGAACAGGGTGGGATGACCAAATGGTCCAAGTGTGTACTAGTACACGATTATTGTTTCCATCATCGTGAAACAAGCGCTGTGGAATTGCAGTCGTCTGCCTTTGGCACTGAGGACATGAGGAGAGTTGATTGTTACTTCTGCTCAGCAATGAAGCGATCACCAGCTCTCTTTGTTCTAATTATTGAGAGGACATACCGGCATCGCAATCAAGTAAAGATTAGGCAAACCTCGCCAACCTCCAAAGAGAGTCGAAGATATTTTCTCCAAATGCAAAGACGATCTTTGTGAGTTTGTGACTTGCATTTTGCGTGCATACATCATGAGCAAGTCACGGACCACAGCACGTGCGCGGTTACCATGCCATCTCGAACCGACGCCATCTTTCTAAGTTGCCGCTTCTTGACAGCCGTGGCGGGAGAAGATACTCAAAAGAATTATCGGTAAAAATACGAGCATATTCCGCGGAGGCCTACCCATTGGCATTTTGAACAAATTTTTGACCAAAACGTCCCACTTACCGTACTCAATTAAAGGATGGTGAAGCTGTTCTGGTGGAAGTTCTGGGAATCTTTGCAACATCCAATCAACGTGTCCTTGTATTTCTCTAGCAAGATCCCGGTCGATAGCATTCCGCACAATAACAAATCCATCCCGTTCATATTGTTCCCGAATTTCTGATTCGGATTCGAAGCTGGCAAATGCTTGGGGACCTGTCAGATGTAACTGCCGGTGTCCAATATGAGCATTCTTCGATATTTTGGCCAAGCGAAGTGTTGAGGAAACGAGACGATTCCACATTGTTCTATAGATCTAGGAAGGATAGATCTACGACATTCTCAGTTTTCAGACTTGATTTGGCTTGATCCAAATACGTGCGGAACTACATGTAGACAGATAAAAAATATTGCGAAGAACACTGTCATCGCAAATAATTGAAATTACCCATATGGGCCATGTCGTCTCTTCAACTGAACATCGTCATTCCGCCTGTGTAGTTCCATTCTACCACTCCTTTTCCAGGGAGCACGTCGACAGGTACTGAGCTCATGAGGCAGACTGTCAAAGAAAACTCGAAAGCATGCAGCAGTCCGGTTGACAAAAACTCTGCAAATAAAAGTAAGAGTACATAAACCGTTTTTTTTTTTTTTGGTTTATGTACTCTTGATAAAAGGCTAGTGCAAGCAACATCATCATTTTTTATTATAATAGCTATGTTTCGCGTCGTCCGCACGCATACGTGTTGATTTTTTTCGGAAAAAAATAAAAAATCGAACATGCACAGTGAGTGTACGATCGTGCGAGTCATCAGTGTGGACAGGTTGCATACGGCGAAGCTGGGATTCAGAAATGGCCTCTAGCCTAGACCAGCGTTGGTAACTCGTTTGTTCGGCATCTGGGAGCAATATTCTATGAGCTTACACCAGACTGCATTGATCGCCTAAGCTGAGAGGATGCGTCGTTCCGGAGCTCTTTGCACCGCTGCTGAAGTCTGAGTACAATATTCCAGCGAAGCATAGGCACCATGACCAACGGTTGCCTCCTCTGTCCAAAGTGAATATTTAGTATTAATTTTATTTTACTCATGCTGATAACCCAGATGTTGTGCTTCGATGTACGATTTTTCTTTCGAATGTACACCATGCACGAGCTATTGTGCTATGTACAGTGCATACACCTCTGATGAGCCTTTTTTATTATTTTGCAACTTTTTATTTTTTTCCACCTCTCGCATAATTTATGATTCTGGAAGTTGAGCTGACGCGAAACATAGATATAAAAAATGATGGCCTTAACAGCACACAAAAAAACATTCGCGATTCGGTTGCCATGAGTGACGTAGTAAGCGTCTGGACTCTATCCTTATTATAATGCGCGCGAAATACAAAAAAATACAAAAGAGGAAGAAACCTCACATGCGCGTGCATGCTGTGTACATATGTACGTGTGAACTTGGCCATCAACAATATTCATTCACGTTTTTGCAAGGGAGCAATGTTTGCTTCTTTTCCGGTGTCGCAGAATGTCTTGGTGTGACATAGAGCTTCATACGGGTGGCGAGGATACCGGGACGTCTGCGTTTGGAGTGGCCAGCAAGGGCCAAAGTGGCTACCAAGTCGAGAAATTGGCTACCATCGTTGCAGGTGGAAAGGTAAAACTTACGTTGCAAATTCCAACTTGGCAACGTTTGACGTGCACTCCCAGTAGTTGAGCTAGTGTGGCACGTGGCCATTGTTCAACTACATGTGATTGTTCATAAGCGCTTGTTGAACATCAATGTAGCGTTTTCCTCAGGACTGGTAGCGTTCTTGCTGGTATTTTGATATTCGTATTACAGTAGCACCAGGGATTGATTGTAGCAAGAGTACTCTTGATTGTAGTGGACATGCTGTGGTCGACAGTAAAATATAGACTAACGTTTTGGAAACGACAATCATGCACACTCGACGTGCTATATTTGCAGTACATGCAGTTCAGATCAAATCCATAAGTGATCCCGAAAGGCAATACATGTACACGTACTGGTAAAAGTACAATATTCGTATGATCATGTAGCAGTTGGAGATAGTAGCCCAATATGAATTCGAAACAATAAGAAAAAATGGCCAGTCAGCAAGGAGGTTGACTGGGAGAATTGACCAACCAGCACACATGCTTAGAGATAAAGAACATTGTAGAAGAAGTGTTAGAAGTGTCGAGGTTAGTTCAGTACATAGAACAGTGAAGGTGAGTTGGACAAAGCTCTTCCTTCTGAGCTGTATTTTCCAGAGTCGAAAATTTGGGCTCTCCTGCAGGTTCTACCCTGAGCATTTGTTTTCATCATACACAAACTGGTAAGAGAGAGAGAGAGAGAGAGAGTGTGAGAGAGAGAGAGAGAGAGAGAGAGAGAGAGAGAGAGAGAGAGAGAGAGAGAGAGAGAGAGAGAGAGAGAGAGAGAGAGAGAGAGAGGTGGGGGACTTATACACTGGTATGGGTTTGACGACCCAGAGAAATACTGTAGTTTTCTGTTATTTATTTTAAATCTCTTCTGGAGTTTTCAGGCCTGGACATTGTGCAGGCGCTTAGCTCGTGTATAGTCAGTGTAGTCGGGTCACTACACCTGCAAATAGCTGTCATAGGTATTACATAGTGAAAGCAGGTAAAAAAAATGGCAGCTATGAGATTTCCAGTGGTATATGGTCACCCCACCACAGACTTGCTCCAGTACTTGGTCACCACGCCACGGATGTGAGAGCTACGCCCCTGTTGTGTGCAAGTTTGTTGCGGGTATATGTTTTGGGACCCATTTTTTTACAGGTGCCACTAGGGGCCTGTGCAATCCCAGTGCTTTTGATGTTAAAACGGACTATTGTGGATACATGTTAATAAAAATAATTATGTGTTCATGCCATGGGCTACTGCTTGTTTACGAGACTACCATAATGTGTGTGTGTGTGTGTGTAAAAAAAATGGAAAAATGAAAAATAGGGATTCACTGGCCAGAAAAAGTCATTTCAAACAGCTGTGTGGTGATACCAGGCTAAAATAGTGGCGGTCAATTCATCAGCCTTGCAAGCTGTTGAATGGTGTAATCCCAGCACAAGAAAGTTGCTATGTCTAACATAGCTGTTCACTATTATCGCTCCCGCGATGGGCATGTCTGAGGTCTGAGGTGTGTGTGTGTACGTGCGTGTGTGTGTGTGTGTGTGTGTGTACGTGCGTGTGTGTGCATGTGCTATTGTTCCAATGTAGGTATCTCAACAGCCAGTTATCTCGTCATGTTCAACGAAAGACTGTGTATGCTTTGCCATCGATTCGAATGTCTATGTAATCGACCACACACGTCGCGATGAAATCTTTGACCTTTCACTCAGTACGTTGATAAAGTCCAGGTTCTGATTTCTGTCCACTTTGTCTGATGTGCACCGTGTTTGCGGCGATTGGCCTTGCTTGTTGATGTTCTCTTGTGGTTTATTTGAAGGTGGGGTTAAGTGTTCATACTATCTCTTGGACAAACAGGCCTGAGGTAATGGAGCCTGTACAGGGTGATTTTTATGGTAACATTGCTTTCTTTTTTATTCACGTTTGCCTACTCTATTTACTCTCTGTACTGTCGCTCTTGTTGTGGTTATGCAGGCGAAACGGTGGATTGTGTTGCACTGAGCCAGAACTCGGGATTTCTTGCAGTCGGAGACCGGTACAGGATAGATAGCTTGCCCTGTCCATCATCCATCTATTTGTTTGTCTGTCTGTCTTCCCATCTATAGTATAGCTTCAGTGTAAAGCACCCTGGATGCGACATACCATTGGATATCACATACCGTATTGGAGTATAAGCTGCACTGGAGTGTAAGCCGCACCCCCCCCCCCCCATTCTTTGCCACGAAATACAGACATCTAAACTATTTATGACTGTTAATTTGATCATCGGAGTATGCGCCACGTCCCCTATTTTTTGGGGTGAATTTTGAGTGTTCAAAATGCGGCTTATACTCTGGAAATTACGGTACTACTGTAGCGGACATGGAAATCTAGTCGATTGACCGGGGCCGGCGCCCTTAGCGCGTACAGAACGCTGCGTGCAGTGCACAATCTGTCAATCATGTTGATCCGAAGGGACCAGCGCGCTGCAGCGCATAAATGCATGTGTGTATACCGCTTACCCACGGCTACATGGCCAGCGCCCTGAGGCCGCTAAACGTGCGACTGGATTTCCATGTCCACAACAGTATTTTTGACGACCCTGCATTATAGTGATTATACTACTAGTAAACTATTATGCTTTACCTCAAGTACAAAGCACAGGTTTTTATGTCCCCTGGAGGTATTTTATAAGTTACATTGTAAACGATCTACAGTATTTTTCGGATATAAGTCGCACCGGAGTATAAAACCCGCACCTGGGTTTTTTTTGTCACGAAATACAGATTATTTTGCTATGCCTCTAGATTTCATGATTTCCATCCAAGTACAAGACCTGTGCATGTTTTCTTTGTGTTGCCATTTTCCCATCTGTTGTGTACGTTTTGGTATAATGGTGTTGGTTTTTGCAGGAAAGGACAGTTGCATTTTATTGACGTTGCACTTCGAAAGCGAATTTTCTCTGAGGTAGGCCTTTTGTGGTTCCTTTTTGATCCCATTTAATCCTTTCTCCACTGAATCTCTTCAGAGACGTGTATATTGTCGTTCCATGAAATCCCGCAGAGGCAGAGGCAAGGGCATAGGGTTTCTAGCCTGATTGACAGTTGATTTGTAAGATTGCATTGTTGCTTGTCGTGTAGATCTTTTCCAGTTCTCAGTTGCCAGCCCTTTGTAATCGCTCTGCTGACTTTGCTGCTTGTTCCAGGTTCTTGTTTCCGCTGAGAATGTTACCGGTCAGCGGTGCTTCCACTCGGCTACGTTCTGGTCTACGTCGTCAGAACCAGGTAGAGTGCATTGCAGTTACAGAGGGCCATGGAAGATTACAAGTTCTGACTTGGTGTGAACACAGTGTGAATACCAACTACTTCTGAGCAGCGTATAGATTTAAGGGGGTAGTACACTCCAGTTGTTGTACTATATTGTACCCACTGGTCTGCTTTTGGTCCGTTATTCTATAGCATTTACTTATCCCTCTGGTTGGAGCTGATAAACATGGCGGTTATTTGCTCAAGTGTCTTCCTGTATGCATTCGTTCAGGTGCATCATTTCCTTTTAGGGACATACTTGTAGCTATCGATCTGGCTGGTCAGGCTTTGCCCGGCCCACTTTCCCACCAGCCATGTTTCGGTAGTGAAGCAGGTATAACATAGTGTCAATAATTGTGTACAGTATGCTTATGTACTGTCCTGGACGGATTACCTGCACTTTGCCAGACCAGTTTGAAGCGCTGTGCTATGTGCCCGTCCTTTTACCGTCTGCACTTGTGGATCATATAGTTTGTGTAGACGTCTACTAGACGATGCTGTGGTACTTGCCGAGTTGCTAATGGTGGGGTGATTACTTCAAGCATGCAGTCAGTCCCTGTTGTGATATTGTTTTTTCTTTGCCCCCCCCCCCCCCCTCTCTCTCTCTCACTCGCAGGGCATAGCTTGGTGGTGGCCACAGCAGCCGGCATGGTGTACTACTTTAGCCGTATGGCATTGGAAGAATTGCATGATGGTAAGATAAGTGTACAGTTACACACAACCCTGGCCTGCCTGGTGTTGTCATGCATAAGATGTTACTGGCTGGTTTACATTTTGTAGTGTGTCTTGGTCTTTGCTGTTGCGCTGGTGTACCTATCGCACACTTACATTGATGTAGCTATCATGCACTTACTTTGCGTTGGTGTAGCTAACACACACTTACATTGGTGTAGCTATCACACACTTACATTGGTATAGTTTCCCCACACTTACGTTGGCATGTGGACTCAGGAAATGGTCTGATGGTCACCAGTGATGGTGGATCTGGAGTTGTATTCTCTGCCTGTCAAAGTACGAAATAGTTAAATTGAACAGCTGTGGTAGGAGAACTACAGTCGACCTACCCTTATAACGATATTTGCGTCACACCAAGAAATATTGTTATAATGGTAATATTGTTATAGGGGTAACTGGTTCATTTCATACACATACGTCATAATTCAGGGATTTTGTTCTTTTTTACACTCTTCATAGCATAAAAAACTGACATACAGTCGACCTACCCTTATAACGATAACCCTTATAACGATATGTTCCTGCCAAACCAAATCACTCCATTGACTTTTGTATACAACGCCTTACCATTATAACAATATTGCTATAACGATATTACCCCTATAACAATATAGAATGGGCTGACCAATCAACACTTTCCATTCTATAACAATATCCAGCAGGGGATATGCAGAGTCCATTGTCAAGGTAGGGCAAGCTTCACTTGAGAAGTCGCTAGGACATGACGAAATGCAATGGGGGCACCAGTGGGCACCTTGCTGTGTACGTAATGTGCATGTACATACGATTTTGACGCTATGAAGAGTGTAAAAAATGAACTGAATTCATGCATTACGACGTATGTGTATGAAATGAACCAGTTACCCCTATAACAATATTACCCTTATAACAATATTTCTTGGTCAGACGAAAATATCGTTATAAGGGTAGGTCGACTGTACATGCACATTATGTGCACAGCAAGGTGCCAACTGGTGCCCCATTGCATTTCGCCATGTCCCAACGACTTATCAAGTGAAGCTTGCCCTACCTGGATAGTAGGCTCTACATATTCCCTGCTAGATATTGTTATAAAATGGAAAATGTCGATTGGTCAGCCCATTTTATATCGTTATAGGGGTAATATCGTTATAGCAATATTGTTATAGAGGTAAGGCATTGTATACACAAGTCAATGGAGTGATTTGGTTTGCCAGAAAAATATCGTTATAGAGGTTATCGTTATAAGGGTAGGTCGACTGTACCAGTAGCGTTGCATATGTGTAGAGCCATGTGTTTTAGGCGTTTGTTTCAAACATGTTTCTTTGTTGACAGTGCGACACGGTCTTTCACCAGTGCTGCCTAATTATGGTTGGTTCGCCTCTGTGTGCCTGTCTTTACTCATGTAGGAATGGTGGATGGCGATTTTGTAACTGCTCAAGAGGTTAGTGCATTTAAAATTTAAGAAGCATGGTCACTGCCGCATTGAGACCATCGAGCAGTGGAACTAACTGCCCCCTCCACTATGAAGTTGGGCCATCTGTCTGTATCCTCTGTGATCTCTTTTCTTCACCTGTTGCCAAGTTCTTCCAAAAGCACACAGACACACAACATTATGTTGTGCCAATAGGTTCGGTAGTATTGTTACCGACTTGCTTGAAGTAGTTACTAACTGTGAGAATTACTGTTGCGTTTTTGGTTGTTGCAGATTCGAAAGAACATCGTTACAAAGGTCTTCAAGGTTGCTGAACTTCATGGCGATTGGATTGGTGAAGTTCTGCCTATTCAGAGGTCTGGCATGCCAGCATTTCTTGTGACTGTGAGTGATGGCTGGTACACTGTGGTCTCTCTCTCTCTCTCTCTCTCTCTCTCTCTCTCTCTCTCTCTCTCTCTCTCTCTCTCTCTCTCTCTCTCTCTCTCTCTCTCTCTCTCTCTCTCTCTCTCTCTCTCTCACCTTCACCTGCTCCTGCATGCACCATATTTTCTTGCTCGCCATTGCTTCGCCATCTATATTTCTTTTTTTTCCTTCCTTTCCGTCTTCCCTTCTCCTTGTGTTTTACTATAACATCTGTAGGGAAAGGGTCGTTGCAGTCTCAGCGTCTGGGGGACTGCTCTGCCCATTTCATCTCAGACCGAAACAAGTACGGACATTGTATTGCTGGATGCGATCAGTCGTCCGTTGGCATCAGTAGGTGGAGTCAAACGTGCACAGCTGACACAGGATGGCGGCTATCTCATCCTTCTCTCAGAGAGCGGGAAGCTCAGCGTCTGGGATCCGAAGAGCTTTGTGTTTGTGTCCAACCTGTCACTCGATGATAATAAGCAAGTGCTGGACTTTCGCCTGGCAAACAGTGTTGGAAAGATGTGGCGAAAGGCTAATAAGAACTCCTTGGGGTAAGAGATCATACCAGTGAGTAATAAGTACAAGTAGCCTTCTGAATACACTGTTAGGACACATTTACTAGCACCTAGAACTACCACAAACATCACACATGCTAACTACCATTGCAATCCTGTGGACCCCATAAGCCATGTCGGTGATGACCCTATTCTGTTATTTAGTGTACCGTAATATTGGGTGTTTTAGGCAGTCTCTGACTTTCTTACAGGCTGACCTGACTTCCTTTCAAGCATATTTCGGCCTAAGAAAGATCAGCCACAATGGGACAGGGGGTGATTAAAACTGTAGTCCAGGGACACATAGAATGTGTGGTAGGAAAAGCACCTACTGCACAGTGGCTGTTTCAATAATAATTGTCGACAATGTCTTATAGATGTGTTTCTTTCTGCACCACCCGTGCTACATCTGGTATGTGGAGGTTGGTGACTGTTTAAGAGTTCACTTCGCAAACTCTACACTGACTTCTTTTGAAGAATGAAGAAAAAAGAAGAATCCTTTCATTCTCTCCACTCTCTGTGCAGGAATGACGAGCCGCAATTGGTACTCCTGACTCAGTCTGGCTCCAAGGTGAGTGGCAAAAGCAAGGAGTGTTGCACGTCTGTTGTAATGTTGTTGACATTGAAATCTGGTGGAATGACCGGGGCTGCCACCCTGACTGCCTTAGTGAGTACACCCACCGTGATTCACGTACACATTGTAAAAATGGACCAGCAGTGCTCGTGGCTGCAAGGCCAGCGCCCCGTGGCTGCTTGCCTTCTCAACGGATTTCAATGTCCACAACAGTATATGGGGAGGAACAATACTAGCCATCGAATTCACATGGGACGCGTTGTATCCACAACGCAACAGTTAGTTGAATCCCAAGAATCCTGCCAGAGTGCTGAGTATTAGAATATTAACTATCAAATGTGCAGGCCTCATTGCGGAGTGTCACTCAATGGTTCTCGCATTAAATCAGTTGTCTTATCCAGACAATAATTATCTGGCATGTCCTTGATGTTTCAGCCTGTGTGTGCGTGTGCGTGTGTTTGTGTGTGTGCGTGCGTGCGTGTGTACGTGTGTGCGTGTGTGCGTGTGTGTGTGTGTGTGTGTGTGTGTGTACGCGCATGTGTGCGGTCTGGAACTTATGTGCTCGGTCTGTATGTTCAGCACTTCTTGGAGGTCCGCTCCTTCCCATCCTTCCAAGCAATGTACTGCAAAGCAGTGACGCGCTCCGCTCATCTCTCTATGCCTGTCAATGCCCTGGTATGTACATGCTCTATACAGTACGTGGATATGGTGGCACTGGCGTTTCTTTGCATGTTTTCTTGGTGTACTCCACATTTAACTGTATGCTGTCATTACTGTGTGCTTATGCCATCCTAGTGTTTTTCTTTGTATTTTTGCCATTTAAGAGAGCATGTCTGAGAAAACCAGAACATATGTGCAAGTCGATCTCTCAGATTTCGCTCAAATTTTGCAGGTAGGTTTGCTTTGGGGTGTAGACCGACATTCCAAAGCCCGCACAAAATCTTTTGAAGGGAACCATGAAATTGGCATACCCCTCAATATTGGCCCAATATTGGCACGATTTATGGGTCTACAAACGAGCTACGGCACAGCGTACAAGAACAAAGTATGAACAAAACTCCATCAAGTCAACATTACCTCACCTTAGAAGAGTTCTTGGGGCAGCACCACTTAGCCACACCAGCATCCCAGAAGACGAGGGCAATCATCCCTTGACGCCACAAATGATCGTCTTGAAAATAGCCAAATTACAAGCGCTGATAAAACTGCGAGCTACGTCCTCAATTAGCAAACACTATACACCGGCAGATAGTAGAACACCTCTTCTAGCACTGAGGACATGTCCCCCATCATCCTTTTTGGGTTTTCTTGAAATAAACAATTTTGAATTTTTCCACTCGACCATTCTGAAATACGTCCAAACTCATACCTGCGCAGGAAAGCTCGCCCCTCCGCGACGTCTAGTCAGCAATTTCTACTCCAACACCACTCCCAGCGCTGCAGAACAAAGTGTATTGTTGACTCTGACAAGGAAAAGCAGCGGTGATCACTTGTCACTCCAAACGACAAGCTTCTCCTTGCGCCACCAACATAATTCGGTGCAACAGTTGATGCAAAAGTGACTGAATTTTTGCGTGTAGTTTTTGGATTTTACTGCAAGAGGAATGAAGAAATCACGTGCATCGTGACGTAGGATAATGCTTTCTGGTGCGCGACACAATGCACATGATCACGATCGTTCCCGAGGCGCTATTCAAAACGGACCATGAGGGAGGAGGTAAGATGCATTATATTTCTTGCATGCTCTGCTCAGAACATTCAGAAACTATCGTTATAGCACTAGCAGTATTGCACTGGCAAGAATTCTTTGAGATATTTCCTCTTGCAGTAAGAACAGGGATGCATTTTTTCAAACTAACCTCGCTCATCCCGAACATGGTTCAACAGGAACTACAGCTAGTTTACATGCTGATGATCCACGTAGATCTGCAACAGCAAGGAATGACCGTTGTCCATGCCATCAAGGTCGCTTGGAGTTGACCAGCGCGCGGCCTACACTGGTTGCATGGGGTATGTGGCGCGCCCACATGGCAGATTTCTACATGAACAACGTGATTTGACCCTACTCGCCCTAGTCTGTGTGCTGCATATTGAGGGAAAGTCCCGGCTGGAAGGCCTACAACACGACATGCGTGCTCTTAAGCTGGACATCAAGATGCACTTGATCCGATCTTGATCAACGGGTGATCCATGTAAGTGCAGGTGCGCTTGATCAAGGTGACTCGGAACAACTGCTGAACCGTGATCTACGAGACCTGGCATTCTTGTGTCACGAAGCACGTGATTTCATCATTCCTCTTGCAGTAAAATCCAAAAACTACACGCAAAAATTCAGTCACTTTTGCATCAACTGTTGCACCGAAAAATGTTGGTGCCGCAAGGAGAAGCTTGTCGTTTGGAGTGACAAGTGATCACCGCTGCTTTTCCTTGTCAGAGCCAACAATACACTTTGTTCTGCAGCGCTGGGAGTGGTGTTGGAGTAGAAATTGCTGACTAGACGTCGCGGAGGGGCGAGCTTTCCTGCGCAGGTATGAGTTTGGACGTATTTCAGAATGGTCGAGTGGAAAAATTCAAAATTGTTTATTTCAAGAAAACCCAAAAAGGATGATGGGGGACATGTCCTCAGTGCTAGAAGAGGTGTTCTACTATCTGCCGGTGTTTAGTGTTTGCTAATTGAGGACGTAGCTCGCTGTTTTATCAGCGCTTGTAATTTGGCTATTTTCAAGACGATCATTTGTGGCGTCAAGGGATGATTGCCCTCGTCTTCTGGGATGCTGGCGTGGCTAAGTGGTGCTGCCCCAAGAACTCTTCTAAGGTGAGGTAATGTTGGCTTGATGGAGTTTTGTTCGTAGCTTGTTCTTGTACGCTGTGCCGTAGCTCGTTTGTAGACCCATAAATCGTGCCAATATTGGGCCAATATTGAGGGGTATGCCAATTTCATGGTTCCCTTCAAAAGATTTTGCGCGGGCTTTGGAATGTCGATCTACACCCCAAAGCAAACCTACCTGCAAAATTTGAGCGAAATCTGAGAGATCGACTTGCACATATGTTCTGGTTTTCTCAGACATGCTCTCTTAATGACTTTGCCATTGTCACTTCTGTGCTCCATTCGTTACAGGAGCGGCTGTTCGTGTTGAATGATCTGGATGAGTTTGTTTCTCTGCCGGGATGGTAAGTTTTTGTTGAAAACTTAATGCACCAATGCATCGTATGCTGTTACTTGTCATGAAATGTTAATCCTTTGAGAACAGCCGGGAAATTCGAAATTCTTCATAACTATTTCATGTTCTTTGGATCGTAGTCGTTAGTTCTACTCACTCGATCTTCACTATCTAAGGCTTCCTGGAAAGGTGACATCCCTTTGGTATCGGAGCTAATTGGGAGCTGGTCCACAGCCTTTGTCTCCTGGTGTCAATTTATCTTATGCGAACCAACCCGACAATGGTCATCTACCTACATTTTTCAAATCTGTGTGTTTGTACTTGTGCGCACGCGCGCGTGTGTGTGTGTGTGTGTGTGTGTGTGTGTGTGTGTGTGTGTGTGTGATATCTATGACATTGTCTTCTAGTTCAACGGCCATCCCAAGCCGACTCTGCATCCATTGCTTTTCCGAGGCCATTCCAGAGAAGAGGTATGTTGTGATGTGTTGAGTACTCGTTCCCCTTTATGTTATCCATGGAATTGGGTTAGCCACAGGGACCAGGATTGCATACGAGCATGAGATTTTGGATACTGAAGAAAAGCATGTAAATGAAGTTAATGAACAAATAGCGGCATTGTGCCTACATCTTTTTCTCAGCCCTCTGGAACCACATCACTTTGGTGTCGTCTTTAGTTGCAGGGTCACAAGAAAAATGTGATGTTTTATTCTTGTTGATCATCTATGCTGTATTGGAAATATAAAACAGCAGCAGCTTCAGATGCTCTTTCTCTCTCTTTTTCTCTCTCATATGTCCCTTTCTCCGTCTCTTTTTGGCTTTTGGGCAGGCTAGCACTTCTACTGCGCAAGGGCAAGTTTGACGAAGCACTTTTATACGCTGAACAGTTTGGTCTCGATGTCCAGGTGGGTACATTAGTCAAGTTGCCAACATCCTTTGCCGGTGTCTTATTCTTTCTCTCTTTTTATGCATGAGCACGTGTCTGTGACCGCTGTTAATCTAATTAGCAACGAACCCTCTAAAAACTTCTGTAAGGCATGACGTTATTCCGAGTGAGGAAATCTAATCGCGTACCTAAGGCGCACAGGTGATATTGAGGGTGTGTGCTGTCTGTATTTTTTTGCAGGTTGTCAGCGAAGCACGCTGCTCGTGGCTTCTGCAGTCACCTGGTTGGGATGTTGAATCTCATCAGAAGGAGTTGCTTGACAAGCTGGTGGCAGCATTTGATTCTGTCCTGGTGAGTAGGGGAGTGCCTGTGTCTGACCCATTCTGAACAGGAGAGTGTAACTGTTATTTAAAATGAGTCCTTGGCATCTACCGGTATATCTCGCTCCATCTCCCTATAGCCATAGGTCCATGTTTCAAATGTCAACTTGCAGCAATAAATCGTAGATTGACTTTCTTTACATACTAACGCCGGAGCTCGCGCTTCCTGCCGATTGACTTGACACTCGACTGACTCACGACTGCGTCTGGAGCGCATGAGAAGCCCGTCGAACCTTTGAACTGGATCAGTCTGTTGCGACGTGTCTTCGTCCTTTATGTACTTGCCGGTAGTGTAGTAGTCTTCTGTGTACAGTGTACTTTCTGGTTGTGTGCTGGTCATTTGCATGTTTGCTGGCTGTGTGTGGTTGGCAGGACACCAATTTCGTGCTCCAGTGCTGCCTGGATGATCCTCCGGCCTGCCAGATGGCGACCGCTGCCATGTTGAAGTATGCGGATAAGCGGGTAAGCAGTGCCAATTATTGCATTTATCACACCCGTGCTCTGCTTTTTCGACAAGACTACTTTGATAGTTTTTTTGTATCTACCTCTTTACGGTGGGACAGCATAGATGAGTACTTCTGGTGATCTGAGGTGCGTTTGGGCTTATCTGATCTTGCCTGTATTCTCTACACTTGTATCTGTGTCGGGTGTGCTAGGACATTTCAACACTGACGAGGCCAGTGTTCTCTTCGGATTTGTGCGTGTATCTAGCTATGAGAGATGAAATTGCCATCCAGTTGTGCATTCATGTGTTTGTATTGTTGCCTCGTTCCCTGTGCTTTCGTGTTTGCGCGAATCCAGCTGACAACACGGCTGTCAAATCGTCCTGGACCAGATGAACAGGCTGCTCTCATTGCACTCAAACAAGAGGTCAGTATCTGGCTATAGTGGTCACCCCTGATGCGAACTCCCTTAGACCAAGCGTATCCGTCTAGTTGGCGCTCCCCCCCCTTTTTTTTTTTTTTGAAGAACGACACCAACGTGTTGATTGGCAAATTATTGTCTACCTGCCCCGAGTTGCATGTGTGCACTGTGATGGTTAACTTGATGGCTCTGTTGTGTTCTGGTGTGTTCTGGTGTGTTGCTAGCTTGAAACTGCTATCATCCGCTTCGGCACATATCAGCTTGCGTTTGGTGCTGTATCGTTCAGGTAAGTAGGGAAATTCTTATGAGAACATTTGCTGCTGCTGCTGTTGTTGTTATTGTTGTTGTTGTTGTTGTTGTTGTTGTTGTTGTTGTTGTTGTTGTTGTTGTTGTTGTTGTTGTTGTTGTTGTAACTTGTTGTCATTGTTGTTGTTGTTGTTGTTGTTGTTGTTGTTGTTGTTGTTGTTGTTGTTGTCGTCGTTGTCGTCATTGTCATTGTTATTGTTGTTATTGTTACATTCATTGAATTTTCCGCCCACCGCAAGTGCACGCGCTGCTGTGTATTGTTCCGGACACAATGGCTATTGGTTTGTTGTACATGTATGTCCATATTCCGCTAGTAACCTCTCTACATCCTCTGTGTATCTTCTGCATGTTGCTTGTAGCCCATCTCACTGGCAGTCCTTCCGAGCATCTTCAATCATACCTGAGATTTACCAATGTCTGGTCAGCAAGAACCTGGCTGCTGCAACCGTCATGTGGAGAAGACATAAGGTAGATCTTTTTGTGTTCAAGTGAGAAGGATGAGATGCCAGTTTCTGTTCTCTGCATTTTAACGGACATTGAGCAGCTCTCACGTTTACCCCCATACTAATTTATGTTTGTTGGTGTTGTTTTGAACTCTTCTCTAGACGGAGGTGCATGGAAGTGTAACTGTTGACAGTCTTCAACGACTTCTCTCGGCTGTGCCTGATAGTCTGCCATCCAAGAAGTTGGTTGGCTGGCTTAGAGATGCACTGCTTCCGTCCTTTGTTGAAGTGCTGTTCCCAAATGCCGAAGCAGAGGTGTGTACATGTATGATGTTAGTCACCAGTAATGCATGTGAACACCGATGGACACTTTGTTGTCTCAATGGCTCTCTTTTCTTTCTATCCTTTGAATTTCTCTGCTCATTCATCCTTCTAACTTCCAGTAGCAACTACCATTGCAGTGTCATTCGTTCACAGTATGCAACAACACATCATTGCTCTGATGCTAGTGAATTCCTTTTTTATTAGTCTTATTCTCTCCTACTTTTTTGCCTCTTTTCTTGATAAGAAGATTAAAAAATCTATATCCTCGCAATGGCTTATGTTCTGTCTGTTGCTGTGCTTGGTCTCCACTGTAGAACATGTTGAGCAGCTGGGTGAAAGAGCGTGCTCTTCGTCTGGAGCTCACAGAGAAGGTATGTGTGCAGAGCACTGATACAGCTGCCCTTCTGGGAGGTTCTATTACTCTTTAGGATAGACAGTAGTAAAAATGATCTCTATATTGAAGGTGTTTGCTTAGGGATGTATCACTTTACCTAATGACCGTGATGTAAAAAACCAGGATGAACTAGTTTTGATAAATTCTTTGGCCTGGACGTTTTTGAATTGTGTAATTACCGGGCCATCTGTTCTCTATTATTGTCTTCAGTTGTGCGCTGTCCAAGGTGTAACATGTGTGTGTGTGTGTGTGTGTGTGTGTGTGTGTGTGTGCGCGCGTGCGTGTATGTGTGTGTGTGTGTGTGTGTGTGTGTGTGTGTGTGTGTGTGTGTGTGTGTGTGTGTGTGTGTGTGTGTGTGTATGTATCCATGCGTGTTTATGTCTCTGTAGGCCCACTGGCCTGGTAATGCGTTGAGCATGGTGACAACAGTGGCAACAGCACTGCATTCGCCGCACAGTCGACCGTTTGGCAGCAGCAGCACCACCACCAGCAGCACTAGCAGAGGCATTGCTAGCCACAGTCCTGCCACTGGCGTCAGCGGCATGCGCACACCGGCTCGGTTTGTCACGCAGGTCACATCGGTTGCCTCTAGCAATTCTGCCGCAGCGGAGAACGACGACGATGCTCTGATACGGAATGAGTCGCGTCCACTGCAAGGACTGCTGCAGCAGCTGACAGATCTGCAGCTCTTGCACACCAGATACCGCTTTCCAATGAGCCTTGGTGATTTCCTCTTGGTAAGTGTTGTTTACTCTCGTTCTTATAACCTTCGCTACCTGGTGTCCGCATCCTACGGGTACTGGTGGGCGTAAAGCCGATCTGGGTGCAAATGTATTTTTGCTCGCTTGATTATAGCTACATTTCTTGATCGTGCTGGCCTCAAGCGAAGGCCCTTGGTTCGAGTCCTGGTGGTGACAGTCAATTTTTTCTTCAGACTTTTCCTTTTTCTTTCCCTCGCCCGGTGAATATGTCTTGATCAATTTGGTATTTAGTATGGGTTCATCAACTGTATAGGGTTTCTGGCTGCTTGGCTTTCTTGTCCACCTTAGGAGAGTAATCGGACACGTGTGTTCCGTTTGCTGGAGCGTGTGGCAGCAGTGGAGGTCATTGAGCAGGCACTAACGCAACACATCGTCCCGTACTGCCGACAAAACCTGCTCAATTCTGATCAGGTCTTACTCGACTATATCAAGGTGAGTGGGCGCTTCTTTCATACCCAGATGTTGAGGAGGTGTGTGTGTGTGTGCTCAGGTATTAAGGTGATCATGTGTGTACAAAACTTGTATTGCTAATTACTTTGGCATACATCAATATTTTTCCACCAAATTTTCTGTGTCGATACATTGGGTTAGTTGTCATCAATTTCCGATGTCAAATTTCAATTTTGAGAGGAGTGACGTCATCAGTGCTACTTTTTATGTTCAAATTTCAACTCAAAACGCGGAGAAAACGAAAAATAGTAAGGCCACGAATCCTGGTGAATTGGATAGCCTTCGGGCCCTAGATAAAGGATATTGGTGGATATTGTATATAGATATCAACATTTCGCTGGAAACCAGTGTCGACTTGTTTCACCATACGCACTGTACACATTTAGTATACAAAGTTGTTGTACCTCGGGGTCTGCTCAGACTCACCACTGCGATGAACGGGTGTTAAGCATCGATATCCAGCACATTCTCGCTTGCTGGGATGTACAGCTAGCCAATGCAACAGTTCTCATTCGCCAAAGACATTCCCCACGCTCCGCGTTTATGGAGGAAACTGTCATTGTTGTTCGGGAATAGCCGACATTGTCTCCTACACAAAGTGACTGCGAGGATTTGCACGGCAAGCTGATTATGCATGGTTCACCTGTGTGCGCTTGTACCTGTGACATATATGGCACGGACATGTATGGCACCAGTGCAGTGCTAGTGCATGCAGTCATCTGGTCACGTACATGACTGACGCGTAGATCTACTACGGGCTGCGGGGTGCCAGGGCAGGCCTGCACTGCAGGGTATAGATAGCATGCACTGCCCATGCAGGCCAGCTTGACTCGTGATCCCACTTCCACGGCCCGTGCGCGTGCATGTGGCATGTCACACGTCATGCATGGCCGAGTCTACGAGTACGACCACTCAGGGCGTGCGGATCTCTCAAGTATTGTAGTACAGTCATGTAGATCTACCATGCATGCAGGCCAGGCCAGCGCCGCGGCATGCTTGCGTGATGCACGCAGCACGGAGAGATCTCGCCACATAGATCTACTCTACGTGCCAAGGCGGCAACACGCGTGCACGCAGCGGATCGTCAAAAAAAATGCAGAGAGCACGCCAAATCCGACTTCCTTGGCCTCCACGATCAAGTACCAAGACCAGCACACATGTACAGCGAGTGAGCCAATACTAATGTCAGTAAGTCCTTACACAGTTAGTCTTGGAGTGAAGCATTAGTTAGTGAGCTGTCAGTGTCAATAGTGATCCTGTGTTTGTCAACACGCAGGTTCCCACCCTTCAAGTCACACACGTGTTTTTCAACATGCACTGATTTGAGACAGCTCCAGATATCATCTCTACAGAGTATACTGTGTGCAGTCTTGGAATACAGAGACCCACTTAGACCTGACTTCAGTTGGAAGAGAGAGAGAGAGAGAGAGAGAGAGAGAGAGAGAGAGAGAGAGAGAGAGAGAGAGAGAGAGAGAGAGAGAGAGAGAGAGAGAGAGAGAAAGAGAGAGAGAAAGAGAAAGAGAAAGAGAAAGAGAGAGAGAAGAGAGAGAGAGAGAGAGAGAGAGAGAGAGAGAGAGAGAGAGAGAGAGAGAGAGAGAGAGAGAGAGAGAGAGAGAGAGAGAGAATTCTCATCCGCTCAGGTTAGTTGGAGCAGTTGTAAAATCTCTTCTTCAAATAATAATTTCATAAGGCAACATACCACATGTACGTTTATTGTGCACAGGCCTGGACTTCTACAATACTTTTTATCAGACAGTTATAGTATCAGGACTTGTGCTATTCAGATACCAGCTCAGCAACAGACAGCTCTTGCCAGCAGGTAAGCCTACATACTGCATGCCTTCGGATAGCCAAAATAAATGTATCATTGTACAGAATGTTAAGGTAATGCTCACAAACTAGAAGCGCAGACAGATATGTCAGCACAGGGCAGGCATTCTTTACAGCAAAACTCAAGTTGTGGGGTGCTGTGGCAAACGATATCATAATTAACACACACCAGCTTGATAGCATACTTGTCTGGTAACTATGCAAAGAGTTCTTTATGTGAATGCGCGCACATGCACGGGTTGTTACCTGCAGGCAGCACCATGGCACAAACCATAAGATGTCACTATGCCAGGGCGCACATGTACCAACTCCACAAAAACAAGAAGCTGGCGCTGAACGAGCGGCACCGGGCATTCACTGAGTTCTTCGGCTGTGACATGTCAAAGGAAAAGTTTGCCAGGTCAAGGCAGCGGCTAGCTGCACTGATGCAGCGTCGATGGCGTGCAAAGTCCATAGGAGAGTACCTCAACACGTTTCGACTGGAGAGCTGGAGGAAGCTGCGGACCGGTGTGAAAGACCGCCACAGCGTAGAGGACTGCAATGGGTGCTGGTCCAAGCAGGAGTGGAATGCCTGCTTCCCCTTGCAAAGTACCCGTGGCGCCTATCGAAAAGTGCCCGTCAATCAAACCTGTGCAAATGAAAACAGAACAACACAGCCCGTCACTAAAAGCAACCAACGGGAAATCACACGACACGTGGTGAGCGAACTGGAAGCACAATGGGGACAGGAGGATGTAAGCACTCTCCTGGGAGACCGAATCAGCTTTGCTGCAATGGATCGACAGCGCATGCGCCGTTCATTCGAGACAAAAGAATCGGCACAAGCCCGCAATCCTAGAAAAAGGAAACACACGCCCAGATGCTATGCATTTGACAAGGAAGCCCTCCTCGAAGATGCGAGAACAACTACAGCAGGAGAACACATTAACTGGACTGCCCTTGCCACAAAGCACGGCGTTGGCAGTGCAAATCGAGGCCAAATCGTTAAGGTTTGATGTCCAGCAACATTCTCCACCACGGCAGCAGCACGCAAGGAGAAAGCGGAAACGCTTCACAAACGGAATCAGCTTTCCGCAGCAAATGACCAGCCAGCACCTGAAAGCGGCAATTCAGGACAAAGTGGAAAAGAACGACTTGCTGGAAGGCGAGGAGTGCGAGGGGTGCGTGCTTGTGAAGCAAAAAATTAACAACAATGGGATAGTTTCTGAAACTCACCTTGCAGTGAAAGGCCGCAAATTGCCCTTGCTGGCTCTCCGAGAGAAGCTGCTGAAGGAGCACGAGGCTGCTGGCCTGATGAAGGAGAACAACAGAACAAAAGACGAATACAGCAAGATGAATAGAGGGGACGTGGCGAAAGAGCTGAAGGAGATCGGCCAAGTCTACAACGACAATACAAGCACAGCGGACTTGATCAATGTCCTCTACAAGTGTCACCACACACGATGTTTGATCATAAGCAATGATCATGCTGACGTGCTGGGGCACAACATGCTGTGTGAGACTGTACAGGTGGTTTATGACCCCGCCATGCACATTTCTGACAAAGATGGACAAGTTCAGTCATTGGTGGAAGCACCACATGTACGTTTACTGGCTCTGTCCGGGTGTTCAGAAGTCGATCAGCTGAAACTCATCCCGGACAGGCTGGTAGACCTACATGTGGCTGCAGTCCCAATTCCAACTAACGGTGGAGACCCCATCGTCGACAAGTTGGTGGGATTTACAGGCGACATGGCGGCACGCTGGTTCGAGGCAGGTGTTAGCCGATCTGGCAGAAGCCACTACAAGTGCGGAAGTGGATGCGGAGTCAAGTCAGATTCAATTTCAAATTATGAAGACAACATCCGGCCAGTGCCGTCAGTAAAGACCCTCCAAAGTTTTGCTACGGCGGGAAGATATGGCAAAGTGCCAGGCCGCGATTTGGCGAATTTGCACCAGCAGGAGCAGCGAGAATAGCTGGCAGCCAGACACTTGAGCACCACGTCGACACTCAATGATGTACTGCGTGGAGTTCAGCGTGTGCCAGCTCTTCTCGCTTTAAACCACACTGCCAACATTGCCCAGAACGCATCGGAAGACTACTCCATATTCCCCACAGAACCGCTACACGATGTCAAAGGCCACCTGGCACATGTGATTCAGGAAATAAGTCACACCCTCGGCGGACAAGTCAAGGACATGTATGACTCTATTGTGGACAGCCAGGTTGGGCGACAACACAGCCGAGGGTGTGACTGGCGACATGCTGCTGTATTACTGCATGCAGCCATGGAGGAAAAGGAGGACTGCCCAACCTCCGTAAAGCAGCTGCTACGGACCATGACGGACATAGCGCAAATCTGCTATGCGGGGGAGCAGGAAAGAAGCCCAAAGCAACTGCTCCACCTGTCACTGATGCTGTGGCGCCACTTGGCCTGCTCAAAAAAGTTATTACAAAACCAAAAATAAATGTAGAAACATTATATGGAGGTTACCTCCATGATCTACTCCACGCTCCTCAGCAGCTGGCGGTCCTGAACCTGAGAGCATGCAACACGGAGGCGTTGGAGAGGGTGCAAGGGCAAGCTCGCCAAATTGCCCTTGCCACCACAAGCAGAAGGCCTCAAGAAATTACCAGGGAGATAATAATCCGCCTGCGGGGAGAAAGAACAAGCACAAAAAAAAAGCAGACAAGCAGTATTGAAAAAGTACTCGACAGCTCAAGCCTTCCGGGCTACTATTGTAAACCGAGACAACCTGGGACCCGACTTCATTGCCCTGATGACGACAATCGCTCGGTTCTTGGAGAAAGGTGAGGGAGTGTGGTGGCATGGGCATGACAACGCAATCATATTCCATGATGGCCCAGACGACCAGGAAACCAGACTGGAAGGCCCACATCTTCAGCACATCCGCGCAGCAACAATCGAAGATGCAGAGGAAGAAAATGCAAGAGCGTGGCAACGGCTTCTGGATGAAGGTGTGGGCCTTCCAGTTAACCTGCAGCCACACGCCGCAGAGCCACATACATGTATGGCCACCCAGCCGGAGGTTCCTCCAAGAAACGATGTGCATTCCACTACCCAGCCAGAACCAACGACCGGGACGCAAGCCACAGCACAGCCACAAGCTACGGCACAGCCACATCCCACTGATGAGCAGACTGAGGCCCCAACACTGTTGTTGGTGATGGATCAGGTCCCGAATTCTTCCGGTGGGAGCTACACTAGCAAACTGGCCAACGCAATTGAGAAGGTGGCGGGAAAAACTAGCACACTTGAGGACTGGGACCGGCTTAAAACTAGAGTGAAAACGAGTTCTGGACTGTCTCCATGTGAGTTAGCCACATACCATACAGCAGAGAAATGTCTGAAACAGCAGGTTACCAATGCGTTCAAGCAACTACGGCAAACAGGTTTGGAAAGGGAGAGGTACAAGTGGGCAAAGTATCTCGTGTACAAGGTATGGAAAATACCGCTCTAATCAATCTGAATGTTCACAGTATACCAGCTAGAACTGGGAATGGCAGCATTATGCTACTTTTCAACATTGTGGGTTGATACAGTTCGTCAGTTTGCTTCAGAATGCATTTTTCTGCTGCCTGATAAGCTACACAGCAACTCTTGTCCACCACTCTGAAACGGAAACAGCGCGTCTGATGACAATGATGATCAATCACGAGTATAATCATGTTCTTTATCACCCGCCGAAACACCGATAACCTTCAGTTCTTTTGCATGTGCATATTAATGGCCTATCGTGCTGTAACAGGAACTGTAGCATTTTCAAATATTTGCCTGCATATCAGACATTGGAAATGTTTGAAACAAATACAACAGCTCTTTGAAACAATTGCACTTTCTGCCTTTATATTACTGGATGTAGTCCTGATCAGCGTTTCCAACAAGAAACAATAATGTATACTATAGTACACACAATGCTGCCGCCGGACCTTCAAGTTGTTTGGATGCTAGTGTCACATAGACCATTGACTCCTTTTTTTAATAATCCTTTTTAATACAGGTAAAATCCTGATATTTCGAATATGGCTTAATTAGAACATACTACTCAATTAGAAGTCTCTTCCGGGACCGATTTCTGTCAATACGATTTCCACGTCACAATTTCTGATAATTAGAACCTCGATCTGAGTATGTCCGGTTAATTAGAAGTCCCACGGAATCCACTTACATAGAAAATGTTTGGGAATTGAGCTGATAATTCGAAGTTAGCAAACCATAATTAGAAGTTCACTTTATTTTCTGCAAATCAGTTTGGTTTGCATGCGCAGGCAGTTCGGTGTCCACTAAATCTGTGTCTAAGGTGTGTAGTGCCATTCTGCGTGTCAATGCGAGCATCTTGACATACATAATGTGTTGTGGTTGTGGTACATGTTTGGATAATTAGAATGTCCGGATAATTAGAAGTTTTTCCCCGGCATTTTGGTGTTCGAATTATCAGTATTCCACCTGCACTCACAACAATTGCCGCACACTAGCAGGGCATAATTAGTACATAGTGTTAACATATCTTACCAGTTTCTAAGGCTGTTGGATGACCAATTCACAGGTCAGAACATAACCCATTCGGACAGAATATTAATGCAAGTACAATATCACTACTCACCTTCTTTGACACGCCTGTATGTGCCGGACCACTCTTCATAGCCTGTCCCATACACATCAGTTTATATGCGGACATCCCGCTGTAGGCAGAGACCGCGCACGGGTTGTCACGATGTCACGAGGAAAACACCATGCTTCACGGGTAGTAACGTACTCTTCTGCTACTGCTTCAGGTCACTAGCCCGCACCTTCTAGTTCAAATATTAACTTCCTTCCTTGCAAAACGCAATCTGAAAGAAGACAAGAAAAGGCAGAGTGGTTGCATATCTGGGAGGATTTCACAGACCTGCACTTTTTTTGCATGCCAGTAACTGAATATGAATAGCATTTTCTTCCACATTGACACCGCATGATTCTTAATTTTTCTTAGTGCACATGTGTCCAGATCGAGGATAGTGTGCGCAATAACCAGCGCGCTGCATCTTTGGTTGCAGTCCACCCATAAGGGCCGGGTTCCACTGCGGCTTCGCTGCTCCGCTGCACGTCATCTGCGGCATGAAACGTCATCATTACCATAGTGACCGCGGCTCGGGCTGGCGCAGGGAGGCCGCGGCTCACCCCGAGCTTTCGCTACACTGCTTGATCAAAATTGCGATCCGCGGTTGCGGCTCGGCCAGTTTCCCGTACTTGCATTGTTTTGTACGCGAGAGGCCAGAATAACGAGGATATTGATTTCGCGGAGGCAGGTAAAATGTCGTAAGAAAAACTTGGAGCCCCACCACGGTCTTCCAATTATGTTTCTGAAAGTCTATTTCTCCAAAGAGCAAGGCGTAAGAAGAAGTCTACAAATGTTCGGCCCATTCAAATTTCGGCCTCCCAGGGCTAAAACACATTTCGGCTGCAACAAATTCGGCCTGTACTGCTGCTGCCTGTATACACTGTCACACTGAACCTTGCAAAACAAAATTTCGACTGCAACAAATTTTCGGCCAAATACCGATGTGATCAGGCCGAAAATATGCCTGCGCCAAATACTTGTTCACTTACAGTAGGATTGCAGCCAGGTTTTATCGCAAAAGCAATGAATTGGACAAAACCATGAAAATCCAGGCCGTTTCACTCCACTTGCAACAGTACATTGTGCAGCTCGAACTCCAGGCGAGGTACCTTTTTATAGCCCTTGTTCAAATTTCGCGGCACTGCATCGTGTACGATAAAAATCATGAATGATTACAGAATACGAGAGCTCACTAGCGCCACCGCTCATCTTTTTTATGAATGGACTGTAGCAGTGGTGTACATGTATGCAGAGTGCTCGTACATGCGTCGATTCACAGCTATCACTTGCTAGCTGTACACACACTACAGCTGTACTGGTAATCCTGGTGATGCCGAGGACTAGATTGCAGATGATGTGCCAAGACCAGACTACATTAAAGTAGACTGCCTGAAGCAGGGAGTAGTACAGTTCAGCTATTCCCTGCCCTGATCTGAAGAGATGTTCTCAGGTGTACGATTCAGTGGCGCATTTGCTTGAACTACCTGTATATGGCGGCGCTTGCACGATTGTTTTTCCAAGTTTTTTTCCGCGCAATTCACGGGTGTAGATTCTAGCCTGGCAGTTCTGCACCTTTAGTAAACAAGATCACTGTACCGAGTCGCTCCATGTACAACGTAACATTGTAGTTCGTTATCTCTTTGACATTATCTACAGTACATACACAATAGCCAATCTACAAACATGTACCACTTAGCTGCAGACCCCGCAACAATGAAGGCAAGAACGAACAAGCCCACAAACAATAAAATAAATTGCACCTTCTTCACGACATCGCCTCCACTGCTCCAGGTCCATACGACCAGCGATACTGCTCCAAATCCTTCCCGACACAGCAGCAGATGGCTGAACATGTTTACTCAAAAGAAGATTATGTTGGTGCTACTGGTTGCGAGACGGACACCCGAGAAGCAGTGGAACCCGGTTCAGAAAAAAGGAGTTGGCCAGAGTGGACGCTCAAAAGACAAACAACAATGACAAAGACTGTTGTCGACGACAAGCGCAAAGTATATACACAACAAGATCGTTTCTTCTTTGTCGTCTCCCGATCGCGATCCAGCTAAAAATCTGCATTTCAAAAACACGAGGTGTAGCAGTGAAAACTGTTGACGTTTGGCGTGCATGCGCGTGCGCATTCCCAGCTACACAGTAGTTTGGTTCGTGATGGCGCTTTAATCACGCGCAGATCACGCCGATCACAGGATGTCGACCGAATATCACCATGGCGATCACGGTCATGATCTTGAAGTACAGCGGCACCAGAAAAGTGTCCTTATTTTACCTGAGTGTGTGTGTGTGTGTGTGTGTGTGTGTATGTGTGTGTGTGTTAACCCTTTGAGGCCTCACTGAAATTGCGTGTTGTACACCTCCCTGCAGTTCGTGCTATTTTTCTGCTTCTTTGAACTTGCAAGATGAAGTTGTGTAACAGTAGCAGCTATTGCGGCTGGGGTAGCGCCTATTCGATGGTGGATCTTTGATGCCAGTACTTGCGAGCTGATGGATCATGTGAGCCGTGAAGTCTGAATATTCGAAGTACTTCCGGCATTGGATATTGTCAGGGTGCTTAGCAATCCTGATGTGGAACGATATGCATTGATGGTGCTCACGTCCACCAGGTCATGAAACAAGCTGTTTCAGTTCCTTTATGTCTTTCTCAAGTTCCGGTACATTACTATAAGCTACAACTGGCTTGCGTATCTCTAGTACTTGGTGGGCACCATCGGCCTTTCACATTTCTCGACACAGTACCTCGTGCTCATGATCCAGGTAGATGTTAGAGAACATTGACACCCAGTCTTTTTTCCTTCCATTGCTGGAACAGCGGTCAGGTTGTCGGATGCAGCGAGTTGTGCCACTTTCTGCCCATCTCTCGTACTGTTTGATGTCAGCTTACAGCACAGCTGAGAAACCTGGGCGGCTGGGGCGAAGTGTACTGACCAGAGACATACTTATACAGTGCTGCTCAATGAAATCCAATCGCGGCACTCAAGTTTGTGCCTTGCACCATTTCGCAGCCCAGTGTTCGCAGGTCCAGGGCTGCGCAACGCCCGGCTTGTGCTTGAGTGACGCAACTGGATTTCATTGAGCAGCACTGTAATTTTTACGTATACATGTGGTGAGCAAGGGTGAGGTATAAACAGTATCCATGTGAATAATGTGACCTGCTACTATGTTCTCCACTGGCTGCATTACCACTGCATGTGCCAGACTGTGTTCGCTGCCAAACTCCTGTCCTGTGTAGAATTCAAAGTTTACGATGACTGATGTATCAGCATCGCAAGCTGTGAATACTTTGAATCCCGCGTCGCCGACCTGGGTTTAGCATGTGTAACTGGTATGTTTTGCCTCATGACCTGGGAATCAGAAAGTGCAGTGTCTGTTGGAAGAACTGCTGGAAAGTTATTTTAGTAAACTGATAGTGCACCCATCAGCAATATGAAACGTGGTGGTCTATACAGCAGTTTAAAAATCTCGCTGAAGATATTGTGCTGATTGTTGCCGGTCGTTTTCTATGCTATGTTCCTCTGAAACACCAGGATTTCATTGCCAACCATGGTCATCTATGGCGTAACTATGCCGGCAGTACTGTGGCGGCCGGGACCAGTGCGCCATGGGAGGCCAAGCTGCTTGCCATTGTGCCACACATCAAGACCATGGAGGTAAACAGTGTGGCATGCGTATTGAGTTGTGTGTGTTCATACCGTAATCACGTATAAAACTGGTCTTGTTCTTGCACGAGCCAATATTATGAGGGCTGGGCTTGTATTTAAAGCAGGCATTCCATGAGTGTCAACTCAAATTCCAGACTCCAGTTGTCCATCAGAAAACCAAGCTTGTAGTCAAAGCATTGCTCTGTAGGAAGCAGGCATCTCAGCTGGTACCTCTCCATTCGCAACGTGCGTGTGGGTGTATGTGTATGCGAGTATGTGTATGTGTACGTGCATGTGTGTGCATGTGTGTGTGTTTATGTGTACGTGCATGTGTGTGCACGTGTTTGTGTGTTTATGTGTGTCTCTGTGAAAAATCACCTAGTGCCGAGTCAGTGCAGTATTTGAGTTGATCCGGGTGGCTGCCTTGCCGTGGAGCAGTGCAATGGATACTCTTGTCAAGCAAGCCATGACCTGGGAGCACTTGCGGTAAGTTCTCTCATCTTCATTCTCTTGGATTTATTGTGTTTGCCCAACATGGAATGTTGTTCCAAGGCCTACCAAGTATGAAGTCAGTGCAGAGACTGTGTTGTGTTGTGGGAAACTTTTGTTGGGCATTTGTCACTATGCCACTGGTTAATTTTGGACCATTTCTGGGCCAACATGTCAAGCTGTGAGAGTAGTGTACCGGTAGAAGCCGGCTACTAGGTTAGAGATTATACTAGCACAGCAGATTGCCGATTTTCCAAACGTCACGTATCCGATTTATCCGAAGCGCCTGATCGCACTGAATTTTTCCTCGCCCAACGTGAAGGCTATCGGCTATCCCAAATAGCAATACAACAACCGCCGTCCGGTAGTTGGGTGGTGGCTGAATCAGCTACTGCAGCGGAGAAGCCAAGAAAGATATGAGATTCGGAGAAGATCAGAAAATAACGACTCAAAAGACGATTTGAAACTCGGATGTTGAGCCATAAATAAATGTAGAAAGGAAAAGGACATATGGATACGAGTTAAGGTGGCTCCTACCCCTCGGGTCCAAATTTTTTTTGTTTGAAACGTGGCTACAAACGATTGTACTTTGTTCCGTTGGATATCTTGTGTACGGAGACAAAATTTTATCAAGTTCTACCGGCCGGTTTCACTCGGGGGAGGGGCCAAACATAGCATACTCACAATTGCCAATTTAGGCCAAAAAATTCCGGAAAACCATTTTTTTGGCCGTAGCACTGGTAGTTACCCCCTTTTTCTTGATGTCCAACATCAGGACAGTAGTATACTTGCTAAATATCCGCATAAGCTGTAGAAGTGGGTAGAATTCTGCTAGAAGGTGACCTTTTTCTCTTTTCGGAATCATCCCATTTCAGCGCACACGTCCCTCATATTAGCCCCGCCCACAAGTATTTGACACTGGACTTGCCCTGTATTTGATGGTTATGCTATTATAACCTAATAATGGTACTGTGTAGCAAGTTTGAGCAGGTTCTACCGAAGGTAACTCGTGAAATAAAACTTTGAAGTTTCAAGTGATGCCATATTTCAAGAATCAGCACATTGCACTGGGACATTGTCGAACGCCTTAGAACCCCTGACTCCACCATATGACAGATACGTATCTTGCAATAATTGATTGCAACATCTTCCGAACATAGTAGTAGAGCTTTGGATCAAGTTTTAGCAGTTTCCACCGAAGCAAACTACCAAAATAGAACTTTGAAGTCGCCCACATACTAAATGCCATACATGTAGCTGAGCATGTGTATTGAGTGTACATGTATGCTCTAGTGTTTTTCACAACTTTCTCCAACATGTAGCCGATAGTGATGTGGAATTTGTTGACTGCTTTGTCCAAAACATAGTGCTGAAGCAATGCACATTGGGCACTTTCTACTGGTAATGTAAATATTATAATATTATACAGTGTTTGCTGCCAACATAGCAAGAAATTCTTCTATACTAAATGCGTATTCCACGGGGTACGGTCCAATGGCTTTTCACTTCACATCTAGCCACTGTTCTTCGTGCATTACTTGAATGCTTAGTCTCCGTGGTAATGAAGCTAAGAGCCACACTGGAGAAGTTTCTACTGAAGCTAACTATCAAAAATACAAGTATAAATTTTCCAAGATGCTACTATTACATCAAGTAGCTGTGTGCAATGCCACTCTGTTGAACACAGTAAGGAAAATCGAGTCACTAAACCCCTATTTGCCAGATACATGCTGTTGAGACTGATAGCAGCTGTATGATCTGATATGGATGGCGGTTCCACACTGACCAGCACATGTACACGCGCACAGGCAGAAGAACACACAAGTAATACACCTAACATTACTTCGAAGTACACTATGTACATCATGTAAATACAAGCGTATATACAAGCATCACTCCTGTTCTCCACAACCGGCAGTCCTGGGCCACTCCAGCTGGTCAGAGTGCAATAATTTCTGCAGCAGGCTTGACTTGGAAAGCTAATCACAACTGCCATGGCTGCAACATGAGTATTACCAGCGCTTTTACAGTGCTACTTGTATTATAATATAATTGTCAATCCATTGTGGTGCATGGCACTCGTTTTCAACAACCGAGTTTTTGTCATTAGTTGCATATCCAACGCCAGCAGAAAAAGCGGGGGTGGGGGCAAATTACCACGGTTCAACACTACTCACATTGAACGGCGTTATGCCATGCCAGGCGCGCACACAAAACGCCCGCGCGAGCGCGCATGCATGTACACACCCGGGTGACACATTCATGCGACTTCATAGCCTGCACTGTCGTTCTATGTCATAGGAGTGAGTGCACACACAAATAGATGTACATGTAGATTGCCTAATTTTGTATACGTAATAAAATTGTATAGAACAATAGAACAATAGTTGCCTGAAGAGTGCTTTTGCACGAAACTCAGAGTAGCAACACTGAGAAACTTGGAGATCCTTTGTGTCTAAGTGTATAATAAAATTGTATATGTATACACACATGTGCGTGCACATATAGATAAACTCAATGGCATACGCATGAGTGTGTGCCAGTAGGGCCACATGCCAATTATCGGATTAGTCTGTGAAAGTTGCACGGCAAACTTTCGGACAGTCTAAAGATATGACACAATGAATGTGGAATACCCTCCAGTGTGTAAGACCATTCCATATCTATTTCGCAGCGTTTGTGATTTTCGGAGCGTCCCTGTTGATATTTGATGTCCTCACTTGGTTGATGACACAGTCACAAATTATCAAATTCACCTCCAATGCCATCCAATCTGCGTTCCGCGATACATGTACAGTGAACGGTGTTGAGGAAAGCCATGCAGCAATAAAACAATCGAGACTCCCAAGCAGAGGATACAATTCAACAGCGTATTGAAGTACGAATTGTTCTAAACAATTTTCAAGACACAATTACAAAATTTGAAGTGCGTCTTGAAACGTGTTTGAAGTGCTTCGATGTATTTACCTTCGATCTCCCTGAATCGATCCATCCACAGCTACCTGACGAATTTGCCAGTCAGTGCGGGAGATGATCGAGCAAGTAAAATATTTGAAGGTCGCGAGATGTCAGTGGCACTGGCAGGAAATCTACACAAGCGTGTTCAGAAAATTTTCTAATACTCAGGCATGATTCAAGAGCGGACTTTGATTTCTCCCTTCTTATGGTACGAGCATCAGTCGACATTGCATTCTTGGAAAATCTTCCGTGCGAGTGCTGCCTTCCCCTTTCATAGAAAGAACGAGTGAAGAGGGACACTAGCAGCAGGTTCTAGCTGGGTCGCCAGAATTGCAGAAACTGAGCGAGAAGACGTTTTCCTACAACGATTGATCGCACAAAAATCATCGCTACCGAAAAATTTACTGAAAATCTACACTTTTCAAACGATGCGCGCGCAGAGGGTGTGAGCCACCTTAAGAGTAACTCTCCATCACTGTAACTGGATACTATATACAGTCAGAAAGTGCAATAACTAGGCACAAAACTGACAGAGTACTGAGACATTCGACGTCCTGACACCTAGCTTCAACACATCGTCGAATGTCTCAGTACTCTGTCAGTTTTGTGCCTAGTTATTGCACTTTCTGACTGTATATAGTTTCCAGTTACAGTGATGGAGAGTTACTCTTAACTCGTATCCATATGTCCTTTTTCCTTTCTACATTCAAAAGACGATCATCACATTACCGGTATTCGATCACCATCACGTTTTCTTCCTGGATAGTCAAACCCTTCCATTGCAGGGACAGGCTCTCGACTGAAACTGAACCAGCTTGTTTGACACACACACACACAGTCACACACTGACACTTTGGAAAGAGACACTACCACTGAATCTTCAATGATAAAGGAGGTCGGCAAGATTTGCATGTGCACAGTGTACCGGTATAACCTGGTCATGAGACTACCTAGTCTGTCAGGCCAGTATCCTGTGGTACCAAATGTGCCAGGGCTGACCTGCTTTCAGAGACCACCTGGTCTGTATGACCTGTATTCCTTGGCACCCGATGTGTGTAATGTGCGACGGTCGACTTGGTTTCAAAGACCACCTACTTTCAAAGGACGCGATAGGCTGGTCCCGTGGCTGGTCGCTGAAATAAGGATTCACCTGTAAAGTGTATTATCTACTTGCACTCTGCTCAGTTTAATTGAATTGAAGTTCAACCATGTGTTTGTGTCTTGCATTTCCCTTGCCTTTGTATGGTTGTTTGTATGGCATTCAGTCATCGTGAATTGCTCCAGCAAGTACGGACAGCACAGCTCTGCAGCATGTTACATCGCTATGGCATCAGCAATGTGAATCTGAAGCAATCGGCCTTGGCCAAGGTATATGCATTTTCTGTGCCCAGTGGCTGTGTTACTTTGTGTGTGTGTGTGTGTGTGTGTGTGTCTCTCTCTCTCTCTCTCTCTCTCTCTCTCTCTCTCTCTCTCTCTCTCTCTCTCTCTCTCTCTCTCTCTCTCTCTCTCTCTCTCTCTCTCTCTCTCTCTCTCTCTCTCTCTCTCTCTCTCTCTCTCTCTCTCTCTCTCTCTCTCTCTCTCTCTCTCTCTCTCTCTCTCTCTCTCTCTCTCTCTCTCAACAGTATATCTACGACCCTGTTTGTTGAGGTATTGCTGCACAACTTGACTTGATTTGGGTGACATAGACTATTAACGTGTTCTGGTTCGTTTGTTCTACCCAGTACCTATTTTGTGATTTATGAGTAATGTATCATTGAGGTATCAGGACTTTGCCTGTTCAAATCAATGAAATGGTTTGTATTACGGGTTAAAGTAGTGTCGCATCCCCGGCTCACAGTGACCGGACCCCGAAGTCACTACGAGCGGCGACTGAATATAGACGTGTGGCCTCACGACAAGCCCAACACAACCCAGGGGCCAACCAATATAGCTGGCTTGGTCCAAGTTCAACCCCACACGATCAACAGACAAAGACTGTTAGTTTTACGTTGTGAGTAGTTTCAAATCCGAGCTCAAAGTACGAAGACAGAGAGCTGAGACCGAGTCTCGACTGCTAGACTAGACTAGACTAGACTAGACTAGACTAGACTAGAACTGAAAACTGAAGTAAAAGAGAGAATGAGAGCTTCTTTTATAGGGTGCTTCAGAGATATATGGCGTGATCATTGCGAGGTAATTCCAGGAAATAGCAGAACAAGTAAAACCGGAATGTGCGCAGCCAGTCAGCAGAAATGCAGAATATACGTACGGTGATCATTCGAGAAGAAAGAGAAAGAAAGACATCGAGAGAAGAAAGACCAAATTGGGACGTGGGGAGCCCGCTCACCCACGTCAGAGTACAATGTGAGTATATGAGGGTCACGTTGGGGAGCCCGCTCACCCAACGTGCCATAGTTCAGCGGCTTCTTATGGTAAGTTCTGCTGCATTCTTGGTCTTGCTTGCTTGATACTCTGACCTCTCGTGCGGTCACTGCGGTGACGGTTTTGGTTCTTGCACACGTCTCCTGTCTTGCACTTAGCTCTTGTTATACAAGTACAATGTCATTATTATTAGTCTTGGCTCTTTGCACGAAGCGCCGAGGCATCGTGGAAACCTGTAGAACGTCGTAGTGACGTGGTTTTGCACAAAGCCTGGAGTCACATTTCCAGGAAGTGAAGCACTTCCAGGAAACGTACAACGCGAGAACCTACCTGACCAGGTTCCGGCCTTGGATCACATGACGTGTCATGCCAAGAAGGCATGTCACCTACGTGGGAAAGCGCGTGTCGCTCAACCTACATGGTAAGCACGTGGGACAAGACACTGGCCAAACCACGTTGTACTAAAAGGGCGTGACAGCTCAGCACAGAGCTGCTCACTATGTAGATCCTGCTGTCACAGGACTATCAGGCAGCAGTCGTCACGTTTCTGGGACGTGACATTTCCCCCGCCGTTGAAGAATCACGTCCCCGTGATTATCCTCAACCGATATGGTAGTCGGTGAGATACCGCGACGTTGCCAGTTCCGGACGTGTCATGCCCCTGGCTCCGCGACGGATACAATAGGTAAGTCAACTGGAGATGCAGGATGCAAGTCCAATCCACCACAGGTTTTGGTGCGAACACCATTGTCATCAGCCGAATACAGCATATCACTTGTATCAGGCTCACTTGAACCGGGCTCATACGACTGAACAATAACACTGACTGCTCACGAGGAAATACAAATTCCCCGCCAGGTGCCAGGCACATAAAGCATTCACTCAATCCGATGGTGCTACACAGTTGTGACACAAGATCGGTAAAGAGCTCGTAGTAAAATCCATCCGATAACGAGCAAATTGGGACCTCACTCGCAACAACTCATCATCCCCAGATGAGTCTCGCCTACCAGGCTCCTCGACACAGGGCGTCCCCTGGTCAGCCAACACTGTGCCCGAGGGATCCAGATCCAAATCATCCTCTCCCACCACAGCCTTTCCACTTCAGTTCTAGGACCTCGTCCTATATGAAGCGCAGACCATACTTCTTCGGCCCCAGGAATCCCATCCTGGCCTGTATGGTCACCACCGTCCCCTTCTCCGTAACGCGTTGCTCACTACGCAAGCTCATCACCACCAACCGAAATTGGCTACAACTGACCGATCCGGGCGCCTCATCCATAGAGACCAACTGACTCCTCTGAGCAGTACACAACCCGAACCGGTGCACAGTTCAGTCATTTGTTGAGGATACAAAGGCACCCATCAACATCACACTTTCACAGGACACAGTTCCTTCTGCAGGAAACTGGTCAACTTTCACCAAGCACAAGGACCGCGTCGAGTAACGAGTACACACTCCAGCACAGACTAGTAGGTCATGTACTGTCCGGCCATCCTCTCCACAAACTTTTTTTTTCACAAACAGAACGTCTGGAGAATGAAGATCGACAACAAGGTCAGAACTCGCCATCCTCGCGACATGATCGTCAAGAGCATTCGCAGATAAAACTGCTTCCGCCAGCACCAACGCTGGGCGTCACAAATCTTCGTCTGGTGCGTCGACACGCAGAACGAGATTTGAATTCGTCCACAACTAGCGACGTGGTCTGCATCCTCCCATCGTTTCAGCCATGAAACAACCGGGTCTTCAAACAGCACTCGCCATTGCGCGACTGAGAACAAACTGAGTGCAAACGTCAGTAAGGCCTCATCGTTGAAGAGACGACTCGTCAAGCTTCAAGCGGTCTCAACAAACACCATGTCTGAAAAGTGGCGTTTTCTTGTCGAAACTTGAGAACTACACTGCACTACTCCGTGATCCAGTCGTAGTGACTACTTTCACAACGCTCCGTAAAGAGGACCCAAGCCCTGTTTACGGCTCACATGGTACACGGGTTCACGAACCCTTCCATATCTGAAGCTGAACAAACGCGCACTGCACTCATAGATCTACTTGAGAACTGCATGAATGCAAACAACTCCTCGATCGATCGTGCAACTGGCAATACATTTCGCACCTTGGTGTCCGCCATGTAGTCCGCAGCAAAGCAAGCTCGTCGTGCACTACGAACTCGCACTGCAGCGCTACAGGAACACGAGGTACGGAACGAAAGCCAGTGCTGGATCCGAAAGAGAAACGCACTCGAAGCTTTCTTCGTACCAAGTTGGAGCGTCCAACACTGCTGCTGCTCTGCCACGTCTATCACCAAGAACCTGCCATCAGAGACAAGGTTGTTCACGAAAGACTGCTGTGGACATCGCGTCGTTGCAGTTGCAGAGTGAGGAGAACTTAGACCATCCTGGTCACAGCACCAAATGTCGCGTCCCCGGCTCACAGTGACCGGACCCCGAAATCACTACGAGCGGCGACTGAATATAGACGTGTGGCCTCACGACAAGCCCAACACAACCCAGGGGCCAACCAATATAGCTGGCTTGGTCCAAGTTCAACCCCACACGATCAACAGATAAAGACTGTTAGTTTTACGTTGTGAGTAGTTTCAAATCCGAGCTCAAAGTACGAAGACAGAGAGCTGAGACCGAGTCTCGACTGCTAGACTAGACTAGACTAGACTAGAACTGAAAACTGAAGTAAAAGAGAGAATGAGAGCTTCTTTTATAGGGTGCTTCAGAGATATATGGCGTGATCATTGCGAGGTAATTCCAGGAAATAGCAGAACAAGTAAAACCGGAATGTGCGCAGCCAGTCAGCAGAAATGCAGAATATACGTACGGTGATCATTCGAGAAGAAAGAGAAAGAAAGACATCGAGAGAAGAAAGACCAAATTGGGACGTGGGGAGCCCGCTCACCCACGTCAGAGTACAATGTGAGTATATGAGGGTCACGTTGGGGAGCCCGCTCACCCAACGTGCCATAGTTCAGCGGCTTCTTATGGTAAGTTCTGCTGCATTCTTGGTCTTGCTTGCTTGATACTCTGACCTCTCGTGCGGTCACTGCGGTGACGGTTTTGGTTCTTGCACACGTCTCCTGTCTTGCACTTAGCTCTTGTTATACAAGTACAATGTCATTATTATTAGTCTTGGCTCTTTGCACGAAGCGCCGAGGCATCGTGGAAACCTGTAGAACGTCGTAGTGACGTGGTTTTGCACAAAGCCTGGAGTCACATTTCCAGGAAGTGAAGCACTTCCAGGAAACGTACAACGCGAGAACCTACCTGACCAGGTTCCGGCCTTGGATCACATGACGTGTCATGCCAAGAAGGCATGTCACCTACGTGGGAAAGCGCGTGTCGCTCAACCTACATGGTAAGCACGTGGGACAAGACACTGGCCAAACCACGTTGTACTAAAAGGGCGTGACAGCTCAGCACAGAGCTGCTCACTATGTAGATCCTGCTGTCACAGGACTATCAGGCAGCAGTCGTCACGTTTCTGGGACGTGACAGTAACGCTGCTAGTTCTTGTTTGAGTATTGAGTATTCGGGTAGAAACCGAGCAAGTACTCGAGCGATCTTGAGTTTTCTGGTAGAAACCGAGCAAGCACTCGAGCGATCTTGAGTATTCCATCCTTCTAGAATATCATGGGATACGTTGTTGATTTGTATACAGTTGTGGCATATCTGCACACTGCACCTCTACTTGTACGTAGCCCTTTCAGGGTCACAGTGCATTTACTGCGTCTGGGCACTGTGATTCAGTGCATCAGTACAATTGTGGAGATAGCAGCAAACAAAATGTCACAACATTCTTGTTTCTCAACGGATTTTCACAATTTATGGCTTACTGGAAAGCTGTTTCCCTGCTCGTCATCTTCAATGTGCTTTCAGAGCATACAGCACCCCAAGGGCGCCCCTAGCCTCGTCATCAGTGTCCCTATCATGCTCCAGCTTGGCATGAAGACCACGCACAACAATTTCCTTCGGTTCGGGGCTCATACTCAACGTAGAACTATGATTCATACTGCACCGAACTCGTGAGATTCAATCGATTCAAGGGTGTAGTCATTCGTCATGTTGCCTTTGAAACGTCATTGGGAAATCCCCTTGAATGCCTTGAAAGTAAAAAATCGCCAGACAGAAACTAAAAAAATGTTCAGATCGAAATCACGCGTTCAATTTATCGCTGCTCGATCATTTGTTGAGCTATCGCCACACCGAGACACCTCTGGAAAGCCCTTTCCAAGACTGTTCCAATGAGCTATTGATCATGGCGATGCGATATTCCTATTTTCAGAACAAGTGCTTGCTCGAAGAATATTGAGCTGGTACTCGAGGAATTGGTATACTCGTTTCACCCCAAGTTTGTATGCTTTCATGTCTGTGGTTGGGTGTACATGCGGCTGTGCATGTGTGTGCCTTCTCGTTAGGATATGCTGCGTCGCATTGTGCACAGTGAAGAAGACACTTGCATGGATGATGCCCTGGAGGTATGATGAAATATGAGGAGAAATGGCGGACTTGATCATAGTTTGGCTGTAAAGTTGTGCTTGTCCAGGTGGTGTGTTTTGATGTATGATTTCCTGCTGGAGTGTACATGTACAGAGATACAACTGTCAGTAGTTGTAGGTTGTCTTAAAGAAGATTATGGTAGCCAGTACAATTCAGTATGGTCAGGCTGTGTGATGTTAGCCAGTACTCTGCAGCATGGTCAGGCGGTGTGATGGTAGCCAGTACATTAGAAGTAGGACCTGCAATGCTACTATGGATGTAGTACATTCATGGTGATGTAAGTGGATCACTGGAAGCCTTCTCCCAGGTCTCCCACGATGGCACTAGCTCTAAGAGTTCTTATGCTAGTCGAACCTGTCCAGGATGTGTGTGTGTGTGTTTGCTAACGCCTGTCTGCTTTCTACCACTGCTACCCATTTGCTACTGTGCATCCTCAGCTTTGACAGTATCCTTTGACAGGACAGACACCAATAGATGTTATGCCGTGTGATGCCATGCACGAAAGAAAAAGAAAAAAAGTATTCACCCGCCCACACCCACCCGCAATGTGTTGTCAGTGGAACAGTATGATGTGTAGCGAAGTGTATCTGAATAAGCCATGCATGCATGCACTTGTGGAAGTCTTGACTGTCTGACAACCCGGCGTGTGACTGCTGCTTGCCTTTTGCAGCTGGTTTCCGTCTTCCACAATCTTGATGCCAGGGATGCGTATGCTTACCGTTTGAAATGGCTCTGTAGCCGGGACAAGGTGAGTGTGCACGGTTCTATCCTACTTTTAAGTCATGTGTCACCGCCCATGTTGCCTTGGATCATGAATCATGTGTGGTGAATAATTATATTCTTCCTTTTCTTTTTGATTTGTTGCGTCTAGTTTTCCCTTCTCCCGTGTCCATCGTTTGCAAAATTCTGCGTTCTTCTACATCCGTTTTTCTCCCTGACGTTCTTTTTTTTTTAGAGTCAAGTTAGTGTAGCATCACTGACATGTGTGTGTGTGTGTGTGTGTGTGTGTGTGTGTGTGTGCATGTGTATGTGCGCACGCACGTGTGTGTGTGTGTGTGTGTGTGTGTGTGTGTGTGTGTGTGTGATGTATCATGCTAGCTACTCATGTATTGCGCATGTACTTCAAGTTGTTATCACCCGCATAACGCGTATTGTTACGTTATACGCCTTGCTTCACGTGATTACGTCATGTCTCTATTGGACGCATGCACGCATCCATATTCTGGATTCATGTGTTCTTCTCCTTGCTCTTCTTCCTCACTTGAGAATGTAAATAATTAGTTTCTATTATCTTGTCACCAAACTAGTTCCTGTTGTCTAGTAGTAGTGGTGTGCATGAGAACATAACATGGCGCAGTGAAGTTTCGTACCTGTGTTTTTCTAGTTGCCCGTGGTGCATCCCGGTTGTGTTCGCACGAGGCCTGCAGGTCCAATTACATTTTATTTATTTCTCTAGTCGTGACCGTCTTCTGAAATGTCAGATGCAGCTGCACCAAGTGTGCCGAGCGCAGATATCGCTGCTCTTGCTGATCTCTTCAAAAAGCAGATGGAGGCAGCCAATGAGCGAGAGAAGCGTCTCGATGCAATTATCACTGGTCTTACTCAACAGAGTCAGCCTCGCTCGTCGCCAGCACCGCCAGCTCCAAAGCCTGTCGCGGCGGAGCGACCCATGCTGCTGTCCTCCGCGTCCCTGTCAGAGTTTGCTGCCTGGCAGGAACTGTGGGAAGACTTTTCTCGGTGCCAGCACCTGACAGCACAGTCAAGGGAAACCAGGGTATCTGCCATCCGTCAGTGCCTTGACGAAGACCTCAGACGTTTCATCAGGGAGGGCACCATTGTCATCGCGACCAATCCTGATGCGTGCGACGTCTTGGAGGCGGTCAAGCAGTTTCTTCGCCGACAAAGAAACCCGATACTTGACCGAATTGAATTTTATAAGCGCACGCAACAGAAAGGGGAATTGTTTGACGGGTTCCACACTTCCCTGAAGGAATTGTTTAACACGTGTGATTTTGTGGAACACGAGCTCTGTTCTGCCTGTTCGGCACGTGCCTGTTCTACGTGCAAAACTAATCTTGCACGGGTCCACGCGGACATGATGCGAGACCGCATTGTGATCGGTATCCTGGACGACACCACCCGTCACAAACTGTTGTCCACCTCCGACCTGACATTGGAGGCGACAGTCAAGGTGTGTCGTGCAGAAGAGGCAGCCACACAGACCAGCCACCACATCCCTACCGCCGGCCAAGTCAATGCTGCCAGGAAGTCGTCTTATCAGCGCGCGAAGTTAGCTTCACAGCCCCCAGTTGAGGCGAAGCACACTTCTGCTCGTGATAAGTGCCATAACTGCGGACGCACAGCGCACACGAAATCGCCGTGTCCCGCGATCAACAAAGTGTGCCTTAACTGTAATGGAACGGGTCACTTCCGGGCAATGTGCCGCAGGCCTGCCAAGAAGCCGGACAAGTCGTCCAAGATCGCACACTTGCGACTCAACCGAGCATCTCTGTTGGACGACGCAACAGTTTCCGTTGCCACCCAGCTTGTGACCGAGCCAGAGCCCGTAGCTCTTAGTTGGCTCCCGGATACTGGTAGCGACGTTGATGCCATCGGCACTCAACACCTTGACCAGTTAGGCGGATTTGTCGAGAACCTGCTTGACGACATCGACGATGTTCGTACCGCAGATGGCGCCAGTCTCACCCCTGTTGGCAAGATTTCGGCGACTCTCAGTTGTGGACCAAACCAGCACACGTCCACCATTCATGTCTATGATGGTTTGACTGATGCCCTCCTATCCCGTTCATCCTTGCACGCCCTAGGATACTTGCCGTCCGGCTGGCCGAAGCAAATCGCAGCAGTCCAACAGGTAGTCCCATCGGTCGTTCCCGATGCACCTGCGGACAAGGTTGTGTCCAAAGCCACCGACTCAGAGACGATGAGAGCCGAACTCCTAGCTGAATTCGCTGACGTCTTTGATGACTCTGTGTTGAAGCCAATGCTTGGTGGACCTATGGAAATTAGAGTGCGAGCTGATGCTAAGCCTGTCGCTGCATATCATGCCCGCCAGATCCCGCATGCGTACCGTGACCAAGTGAAGTCCCAGCTGGATGACATGGTCCGGGATGCCATCATCGAGGAGGTCACCGAACCCAGTGCGTGGTGTCACCCAATTGTCATCGTGGACAAGAAGGGGACAAACGAGAAGAGGCTCACCGTTGATTTCAAAAAGCTCAACGACCAAGTCGAACGCCCTGCTCACCCCGCACCAAGCCCTCGTGACGCTGTATCCAGCGTTGGCAACGCAAGATATTTCACCAAGCTAGACGCCCGCCACGGCTATTGGCAAGTTCCTCTGAGCGAGGCCTCCCGTCCGTTGACCACGTTCATGACACCTTGGGGTCGGTACAGGTACCTACGCAACCCACAAGGATTGGTCTCTGCCGGAGACGAGTTTAATCGCCGCACCGACGCCGCGTTCGCTCATATCTCCCAGTTCCAGAAGGTCGTTGATGACTGCCTCGTCTACGATAATGACCTGAACACCCACCGATCTCACGTCCGGGATGTCCTGCTCTGCGCCCGGGAGAATGGCATTACTCTGAGCGCCAAGAAGTTTGTGTTCGGCATGCCAGCCGTGGAGTTCTGTGGTTACCGCATCAGTGCTGACGGCTGGACCGTCGATGATGCCAAGGTCAAAGCTATCAGCCAGTTTCCAGCTCCCAGCAACCGCACTGATCTCCGATCGTTTATGGGTCTTATCAACCAGTGTGGTGAGTTCACCCCGCACCTGTCTGAGCACGCCGCCCCGTTGCGCCCATTGCTCAAGACGTCCAACGAGTTTGTATGGGACTCAGTTCACACAGACGCAGTCAACGCTGCCAAGGCTGAGCTGTTGTCACCATCAACGCTGTCATTCTTCCAACGTGACCAGCCACTCCGCCTAGAGACCGATGCATCTGCTTTGCATGGCCTTGGCTACGTTCTGTGGCAGTTGCAAGATGGCAAGTGGCGCATTCTCCAGTGTGGCAGTCGATTTCTGTCGGATCCAGAATCCCGGTATGCTGTCATCGAACTGGAGCTCCTAGCTGTCGTCTGGGCGGTGAAGAAATGTTCTCTCTACCTCGCCGGTACATTGTTTGAGCTTGTCACCGACCACCGGCCCCTCACACCAATCATCAACTCGTACTCGCTCGATCAGATTGAGAATCCCCGGCTCCAACGCCTGGTCATGAAGCTTCGTCCATACCAGCTGCATGCCACTTGGCGTAAGGGTACTGACAACGCTTTCGCCGACGCGCTGTCCCGCAATCCAGTGGATGATCCTACCCCTGACGATGAGCTCGGTGAACACCCAGCCCTTCGTACTCCTGCCATACGCGCTTGCATTCGGAAAGACACCGAAGGCCAGATTGCCAATCTCCGGTTTGCCGAATTGCAAGAAGCCGCTCGAGCTGACTCGGATTATCAGGCACTCCTCACCACCGTCCGGAACGGATTTCCCGACGACAAACGCGACTTATGTCCTGCTGCCCAGCCGTATTGGACAGTCCGTCATCATCTTACAGTCGACCAGGACCTGGTACTGAAAGGTCCTCGCATTGTGGTCCCGCGTTCCCTCAGGCGTAGTGTGCTTGACGACTTGCATGCTGCTCATCAAGGTCTCAACCGTACCAAGGCTCGTGCTCGCCAGGTGGTGTATTGGCCCCAGCTGTCCAACGACATTGACAATATCGTTCGCAGCTGCGCTGAATGCCGTCACCACGCACCTTCCCAAGTGAAGGAACCGCTGCTGGCAACTGAGGATCGTTGTCCTGCCCTCCCGTTTGAGAGCACCAGCGCGGATCTGTTCGAATGCCAAGGCTACCAGTTCCTGGTATACGTGGACCGCAAGACCGGCTGGCCCTGTGTTGCCAAGATAGGACGCACCGCCACCTCCGCTGACGTAGTCCGTGCGTTCCGAGGCTGGTTCGCGGATCTCGGTGTCCCAGCTGTCCTGACGACTGATGGTGGTCCGCAGTTTACAGCGCAGCGTTTCTCCGCCTTCTGTCAGCGTTGGCAAGTCCGCCACGTCAGATCCAGTCCGCATTACCCACAATCGAATGGCCATGCGGAGGCGGCTGTCAAGGCCATCAAATCGCTCGTGTACAAGACCACCACCAACGGAGACATTAATGTCGACGCCTTCCGTCGTGGCTTATTGGAATGGCGTAACACTCCCCGTAGCTCCGGTCAGAGCCCAGCGCAGGCCCTGTTTGGCCGCCCCCTGTCGTCATTCGTGCTTGCCCACCGGACCAGTTTTGCCCCAGCGTGGCAAGAAACCGCTGACGAAATCGACAGTCGTGCCTCTGCCCAGTCTGAAGCAGCCAGTCAGCACTACAACCAGTCTGCCCGTTCTCTGCCTGCCCTCCACCTTGGTTGCCCTGTGGATCTACAAGATCCCCGCAGCAAGTTGTGGAACGCCCGCGGTACCATTGTCGCCATTGGGAGCCACCGCGACTACATGGTCAAGCTTCCCAGTGGCCGAATATACTGGCGAAACCGTCGCTTTCTTCGTCCTGTTGTCTTGCCCGTAGCACCTGCACAGCCGATGCCTGCTACCCCCATCACTCAGCCTGCCCCGCCAGTCCGGCGCAGTCAGCGAAGCCGCCAACCCCCGTCTAGGCTGAATATTTCGAACACTCGTGGCCAAACTTATGATTAGCTGCCTGTGCGTCTTTCTGCCTCTTGTTGAGCTCAGCTATTTTCGTATTCAGTTATCTCTATCTGCTTTGCCGTCCTTTCTAGTTGGTATTAGATGCCTTGTTGTCATCTCAGAAGGGGCGTGAGATACATGTATGTAAATGTAATTGTTATATTTCTATCTCAGAAGGGACGTGATGTATCATGCTAGCTACTCATGTATTGCGCATGTACTTCAAGTTGTTATCACCCGCATAACGCGTATTGTTACGTTATACGCCTTGCTTCACGTGATTACGTCATGTCTCTATTGGACGCATGCACGCATCCATATTCTGGATTCATGTGTTCTTCTCCTTGCTCTTCTTCCTCACTTGAGAATGTAAATAATTAGTTTCTATTATCTTGTCACCAAACTAGTTCCTGTTGTCTAGTAGTAGTGGTGTGCATGAGAACATAACAGTGTGTGTGTGTGTGTGTGTGTGTGTGTGTGCGTGCGCGCACTATAGCTTGCTCATGGCTGTGTTCTCACTAGTCAAGGAATCATGTGTTTTTCTTCTTTCATTTCTTTGTAGGTGTCTGCTATATCAGAGCTAATCAAGAGTCTCACTATCAGCACCGCTGCATCAGTCACCAAAGACTTTGTCCGGCGCTGCTTCAATGTCATTGAAACATTCACGGTAAAAATTCCACTTGGCACACAGCAATGCATCTCCATCTTAGAATTGATCTGTTGAACTGACATAGAATTGCTATTGATGTGGTGATACGAGTGTGTTTGCCATAGAGAAATGGTGTCATAATCACAACCTTAGGTATTCAATCTTTCTTTTTGTGTGTTGTGTTCTGTAGTTTGATAATCCCAATGCAGAGCTGACTCAGATTTACCAGAAGTGCTACAAACAACTAATCTTGGCGGCATGTGCGAGTCTGGAAGCCCTGTTCAGCTTTTCAAGTATGGTCATGCTTGTGTGTGTGTGTGTGTGGTGGGGGAGGGGGGAGGGGGAGGGTGTGTGCGTGCATTTGCGTGTGCGCACACATGTGATTGTGTGTGTGTGTGTGTGTGTGTGTGGATATGTGTGTATGCGTGCGTAGATGCGTGCATACATGCGTGCGTAGATGCGTGCATACATGTATGTTTGCATGTACGTGTACATGTAGCTGACTTCGAATGAACATGACCCGGAGCTCTAGAGGATTAGAGATTGATAGCTTTGCAAGCTGTACCCTAGGTTGCCCAGGCCTGACGAATAGGACTGGCACCGTGCCAATAGCATGCACCTAATACAGTAACTGTACACACATAGAGCATTACTGCTCCATCCAGCACTATGCAGTATTGCAGGCTCGAGTCAGACTTATATTCTGCAGAGTGTGTTGGTAGCTGGAAGTGGATTGGGCTAAAGAAATTCGTTACAGTGCTGCGGCATGTCGGCCTCTGTTAGACTGTATTTGTCCATTGTCCTTTGACAAACTCCGGTGCAGTCATGATGCCCTGTATGCAGTGATGACTTGCATGTCCTATATTTGCTCTCTTCATAGTTATTTGAACTCGGATATTGAGTCAATGAATGTCAGGTGTCGAATCGTTGAATGTCTCAGTACTCCCCGTCAGTTTTGTGACTTGTTGTCGCACTCGCTGACTGTATATTACCTGGTTACTTTGCTGGACAGTTGGTCACAACTCGTAACATTTTGTCCTTTCTTTCTTTTGTTCATAGTTGTTGTTCTCCTTTTGTTTCAGGCTACAGTGCACCACTGGACTTAGTGCACCACATGGATATTCTCATGCGCATGCTGAAACTGTCGGTACGCACCATTCTATTGGATTTGTTTAGCCATGCGTTATTCATGCTGTAGCGCATCACTTTGCAATGGAGTTAAAAGAGTTCTGAAGAAAAGCTTTTCTGCTCTCGCAATTACTAATCGAATCCAAGCATCTTACTGCTTCCAGGTCTGTGCGTATGGCCACTGCTCTGGCTATGCTGATTCTCAGACAACTAGACAGAATCAATGTAGACAGTTTGAGTGTTTCATTATGGCCCTTGGATCACAGGTTGAAGCTTTTTTTGATGATGACTATTTTCGGAGTTTGAGAAGGGCGAGCATCATCCCACTATTTCGAGGTCACGTCGTGTACTGTGCATGCACTGCAATGATAGTGGCTGAAATCCGACATCATGAATAATAGCACCGACGGGCGTTGGGCTACGTAGCGTCAGCGGTTGCTTTGGTGCTTTTTCCATAATGTTGGATTTCACTTTGCCAACGCTGACATATTACGTGCTTCCTAGGCCGCACCGAAAATGTCCTTTGTTTCGAGTTGACTCGATCGAGTCCCAGGGTGGTTGTAGTTGCTAAGTGTAACATTTTTGACGCTGATATGTTTTAGTTTAGAAACTTAATTAGCCGCGATTCTGCCTGAAGTGTCCGTCACTATAGTTGACGGCAGCCGGACCGTCGTCAGCAGCTGCACGGAGGAGGAGTGTTAGAAACTCTTGATCGAGAAGGCATCACTCGCTTTAAAGTCGTGTATACTTCCCCCAGCTGCAACGGTGCTGACAAGAGTGATAATGTTTGGACTTCATTTGGAATTCGGACGCCCATTCTTTTTCTTTACGTTGGAGCAACAGGAAGCTGTAGTTCCTGGCCGGCGACGATCGCTGAACGATCTGTTGGTGCGCAACGTCTCGGAGCTCTGCTTTGCTCGGCGTCTGAGTATGACCAGTTTGGCTGTTCCTGGCGATCTGATCGATCGGGCTATTGTCTTGTTGATTGAAAAATACTATGTAGTAGTAGATCTACATGAGATATACATAGCAGATACAAAATATGTGGCCGATATTACTAGTATTATAAAAGCAGGCATACAACGCTAGCTTTGTATGCCTGCTTTTATAATACTAGTAATATCGGCCACACATTTTGTATCTGGCCTTCTGGGCTAGCTGTGTACTGTATAGATGTGCATACCAGATCTGGCATGCATAAAATATATCAGCAAAAAAAATTAAAAAAAGCTGACCGACCGACCGGTATTTTTCTGGCCTTGTTACCAGAAACAAGAGACTTTTTCTCTGCGGCCCTATTATGTCTCCTTTATTCTCGCTCCACATATACTGGCACACACAGAGACACAGACAGTAATAGCTACAACACACAAAGTGAAGTGTAGTTGGCCGCAGCCAGATGTGAACCGGATAACGAGTGAGGTATGGAAGCAAGGACTGAGAACAGAGGGTCTCAGATAGAATAGGTGTGCCAGCGGATAGCAGAAATAGGCCATGATGCAGAGCCACTTGGGACCGTCAGATTAATTTTCCTGGACAGAGCCAGCCGGGGAAAAAACCCTCGCGCCAACGGACGCAGTAGTGAGGGAAAAAACCGGGTGTATATCCCCAATGGCGATTAGGCATCATGTAGGCATGGCAAGCACATCACGGCAAAAGTGATCATCATCATCATCACAAGCCCATAGCCCTAAGGCCGTCGGGTGTCACAGAGCAAGCATGAACAAGCGAGCACCATAAAAATCGATCGCGTGCAGCAGCGAGCAGGGACTGCACGTCAAGTGCAGTCCATGAAATAATATTATCAAGCCATGACATTCTGGGCCTGCCTCGGCCACGACCTCCAGCAACACAACCCTGAAGAACAGTCAATGACAAACAGCCGGAACGAACAATATGACCACAAATTGCAATTTCCTTTTACGAACAGAAACAATAAATGGGACTTGTTTGTGAATACTATTTATTTCCTCTCTAACAGACACATTCGTCCGGTGATCAGTGAACGGAATCCTGAGAAGGTGTCGATAGCTTCTCATTTCGAAAGCCTCGTTCTTTTTCACAATTTCAGCAGTTAAGGTCCACGACTGGCAAGCTTAAAGGAATATGGATAAAACAATAGCATTGAGTAGACGTAATTTCGAGCCGATACTGATGTTTCTATCCCTCCAGATTGTTACTAGTCGTGCAACAGCAGCCGAGGCTGCTGCGATCCGACTCCTCACTTCTTTGATTGAACGCTGATCATTAGTAATCGTCCTACTCAGATATTTAAACTCGTCAACCTGCTCGAGCTGCTTCCCGTCAATGGCTATGCTTGCGGACAGACCTTTGCTTGCTCCCGTTACCAGCAGCTTACTCTCCTCAGTGCTGATTTCCATGCCGTATGACTTTGATGTGCTGGCCAGCCGGCCAGTAAGGTCTTGCAGTTCTTCCTCGCTGCCAGCCACCAGATCAATGTCATCTGCAAATCGCAGGTCTGTTATAATACGTCCACCAATGCTAATGGAACCCGCGAATCCCTCTAATGACCTAGATACCAGTTCCTCCAAGAAAATGTTGAATAGAGAGGGTGATAGAATGCAACCTTGCCTAACGCCAACGGTGGCATGGAACCAACTGCTATCCGTTGTTCCTACTCTTACAGCATTCTCGGACTGCTGGTACAGGGACTCGATCAGTGTGATGATAGTCGGGCTAAGCCCACACTTGCGCATTATCTTTCACAGGGCTGCGTGCCACACTCTGTCAAATGCCCTGCGAAAATCGATGACATTGTTATAGATGGGTCTCTGATGGTCACCATAACGCTCTGCCAGTGTACGGATGCCAGTGTACGGATGCCAGTGTACGGATGATAAAGTGATAAAAAAAAGCAATAATACGTAAGATGCACAGAAATGAAGGGTGGGAGGGCAGGGACACTGGTGAGACTCAAAACTGACGGAAGAAGTCAGGAAAAGAAACGACAATAAAGAACCAACCAGATGCCATATTTGCAACTGAAAACGTTTCGCGAGAAATCATTTCTCACCTATCTCGCGCAGAGAAATACAATTTCACTCCTTTCGAAGGCGATAAGCCAGTCCCACCAGGAATATAGTTATTATTATTATTATTATTATTATTATTATTATTGAGCACTTGCCATTTTCTCATGCTCTTCCTGCTGGTTTGTGCTGCTCACTTTCCTTTGCACAATGAAGCATGAGTTCAGCCTGCATGCCAAGGCCAGTGAATTCCTGTCGGAAGACTCGCGAGTGGGCCTGGTCGCCTGTTGGCTGCACACTTCCCAATGGTCACTGGTAAGGGACGGCAGTGAACGCACGTGCATGCACCCTGGCTTGTGTTACGTTTGGTGTGTTGGTGTGTGGCGTGACCTGTTGGCTTGCATTACGTTTGGTGTGTTGGTGTGTGGCGTGAGTGACATGTTGGCTTGTATTACGTTTGGTGTGCTGGTGTGTGGCGTGACCTGTTGGCTTGTATTACGTTTGGTGTGTTGGTGTGTGGCTTGACCTGTATGCTCCTGTCATGGATACCAGTATTCATAATTCTACTCGTGGACGATAGTGTTAATTGATATGTTTTATAACCGTCAAATTGCTAAGCACAGACGCTGTTCGTGTTTGTGTGCTACATGCAGTCTGGCGATGCTTCTACGGACGAGAGCAGCTCCTTGGCCATTCAGAAGGTACAAAGGTAAATTGCTCCTGAGCTATGCTCAAGTTGTGTTATGTCACAATGCGATTAGAGTATGTCTGACGTAGCCAGAGATCCAGCGTCCACTGCCCTTTAGTGTGCATGCTCATGTCTGTGGGCGGACGCTGTTCGCGTCCAAGCAGCCAGGAAGTATATAGGTTGTGTGTGTGGGTAGCCGGCGGGCACGTTGCCTACTGTGTGTTCAGTGAGTGGGCAGAGTGCCCTGCGCTGCTGGGCTGCCATCACGTGTGTATCGGGTTACACGTCCATGTCGTTCTGACGGACGACGCCTAGGCTTTGGTATCCCACACATATCCTGTAGCACCACGTACGTTCTGTAAAGATTGTCATGCACGTGTACGCGGCCAGTCAGCCATTCGAACGATAATGCGATGTGACGATATGGTTTAGATCGCAATACTGTAATGGTCGCGGTTTGACTTAAAGAGATATTAGTAGGTGTCGCATTATTGTTCGAATATTTAGGAGTGTGCTACTAATGGGCCGGGGATGTACTTCCTCCGCGTCGTCGAAATTGTCGCAGTTTGACTAGTGACTTGTCACTTGTTACTGACAACTCCATAAACTAAGCCATTCAAAACTTATTACACAGTATGATAGTCTGAAGACTAGAGTAACGTTCCAGGACAATTGGACTGAGAGTTTTCATGCAGAGATGAAGTCCTCGTCGTCGCTGATGTCAATGGACGCAAAAATATCGTTCTGAAATATTTCAAGGAAGGTTGAAAGTTGGTCGCGCCTCATCTCAAACGCTTTGACTTTCTCCACAGGACAAGAGCTGCTATGCTTGTCGTCTGCTAGCTCTGGATGATTTCTACTTCACCACCAACGAAGCCTAGTAAGAATACACGATCGTTGCGAGGTCGGTTGATCACCGTCGGCGGAATCACCTCGATCTTGAAATGAACTTTTTTTAGCCGTGGCATGGCCACAGCTCATGCAGGTAAGTGTAGTATCACGTCCAGCGCGCACTCTTTTTCAGCATCACTGGTATACCATGGTACGGCACCTGCGCGTGCATCACTAGCACTACGTGTAGAGTCTACACGGCTCTTGCAGGTACAATCATGTACTAGCACTGAGTGTCTCAGCCAGAGCGACAAATTTTATCGCTGTTGTAGGCATTTAGTTTGCCGACCCCTCGATGTTTCTCCAAGCGCTGCCACTTGTTCCACGAAGTCATTCTCACCGCAGCTAAGGTAAAACAGTGATGGGGCTTGAGTGAATGGCCATAAGCACGAGAAATGTGCAGGCTGCAACGCCTGACTGATCTCAGCGAGTCGAAATTACCATCGCAGCGACATCAACGAAGAAATTGCGTCTAGTTCAAAAATTCCAGCTTCCAATAACAGAAAATAGAACTTTGCCGTCACCCTATACTGATGAATATCGCCTATGTCCGATTCCTTTCCTCTGGTACGAGTGCTGGTGAGTAAATACCGTGTTTTATATCAAAAGTCAAACTGCGACAATTTCGATGACGCGGAGGAAGTAAGGATCGGGTAGATTGCAGTGTCTTAATGGGCGCGGTTGTATAATATAGAATGCTGAGATCATTAACAGAGGACTATGAGGAAGAGCAAAATGACAGGGGTGACAGTGTTGAAGCTCTGAGCAGACGGCGTCGGCAGGAGTGCCTACGCAGAGAGTAGAAGATAGGAGAAGAGAGGTCCCGCCGCCTCCAGAGTCGCCGTGCTCACGAAAGGCTACGCCGGCAGTAAGAAGCGACAGAGCAAATATCCCGTCGTTTGGAGACTCGCCGACTTCGTGACAAGATGCGTCGACAGCAAGAGACCGCTGAACGGGCATCCAGTCGGCAAGAGAAAAGACATGATTTCATGCCCAACCTTGTTCGGTCTGCGGTCGGTAGGGCCGTCATCACGTGACGCAACATGACTGGCCCTATCCCGTTCGTGTTCCGTACCATGCCGGCAAAGACTGCTGCCCACATGTTGAAATAGGGCTTTCAACTGCGGGATCACAACGTGAAACAACTTGATAGAATGTGTATATCTGCAAAGTGTATCGAGGGAATGCATGCAGCGCAAGGCGATACCGCGGGTTCAAACCCAAGTGATGTGTATAAAAAAAGATTGAAAAAATGAAATAAGCTAGTACCATATTGTTATAATAGACACCCTTAGCAAAAAAAAACGTTACTTTGTAACGGTATTACAGTAAGGGGAAAAATACCGAGATTTGGGTTCGACCTTTAGCAAGATGCACGCTATTTTTAAGACGTTGTTGCCATGAGAATAACTTTTATTCCGGGCGCTACAACCATTTATGGCTCCACATACGTCATACACGATGAAATGGGTACGCACTACGCAATATTTGGCCAAAAAACGTACCGTTTGTCACAACGATACATCAGCCCCCATAACGGTTTTACGCTTCAGCTTTAACGCTATGTGGGTAATCAAGATATGAGTACCGTAAAAATAATAGAGTTATCGTTGTTTGCTACGGGTGTCTCATATATTTACTTTTACTTCGTAGAATGACTTGTACCTGTCTGAGAGTTGGAGTTTGGAGTTATGTATCCATGTGCGTTTATGAGCTAAATTTTCGATTGTCGTACACATGTTTTTGTATTGCAAAGACGTTTCTATCAGTTCGAATAACACACATGATAGGCAATTAACGTTCTTATACTGGAGACGGCGCTTAAAAATGTTCAACCAATTACTCGATACAAAGAAAGCAGAAATACCAAAAAAATGTCATGCTACATGTAAGTACCATGCATGCAACACTGAATTCCACTGAGACTGTGCTAATAATAAACACTGTGCTAATGTTGTTTGGAAATACGCTCACAGTGTGCGTGTATTAGAGACTGCACTAGTAATGGAGAGACCGGTACTAAAATTGGAGAATATACCGTGTATTCACAATGAAAACCATACACGTGAAGTACATGTTGTAAATATGTCAACAAGTGAGAGTTTGAACTGGCGTGTATTAGAGACTGCACTAGTAATGGAGAGACCGGTACTAAAATTGGAGAATATACCGTGTATTCACAATGAAAACCATACACGTGAAGTACATGTTGTAAATATGTCAACAAGTGAGAGTTTGAACTGGATTCTGATCTACACCAGTACACATGGACTATACATGTAGGTACAATGACATGTTGTTATGAAGTGTGCTGTTGTGCAGGTAGAGCCACTTCTCAAACCAATACTGGAGTAAATACATGATAGAGCTTTTAGTGTGTGCTGGTTAAGGAATTCTTCAGGCGTTCACGAAATGGAGCTGTTGATTGTTCAGCATCCAACTTGCACAATGGAGCTGTTGATTGTTCAGCATCCAACTTGCACAATGGAGCTGTTGATTGTTCAGCATCCAACTTGCACTTGCTCAGCTCTTCGGTGACAGCTTCGGCTTCTTTGTCCAGTGCAGTGTGTGAAATGTCAGTGTACAATCTTCCTGCCATGTGGATTTGCTGTTTATCCACATTGTTATCATCAACAGAACTAGCAGCAACAGCAACAGCACTAGCTCCAGCACCAGGCGTGGGAATTGCAGAAGAGGAGGATTCTGCTGCAGCCTGTGTACTACCTTCTTTTGCTGTCAAGTTGTGGAGAGTTAATGGTTGGGCCTGGCTTGTGACGGCTTTGCGCACCTGCTCCAGGGTAGTTTGTAGGGAGAGAAGATCAGCGGATGTCATACTTTTGTCTTCACACAGGAGTTTGAAGAGCTCTTCCTTATCCTCCCTTGCACATCGAATAATGTCAGGAACCACGCGTTCGCAGAATGTTTCCAACATCGACCGAAAAAAAGTAGTATCCAAGCCGAGTGGGTAAAAGCTGGCATCCAAGCAACTACCGGTATTTGTCTCAATCACAAAATGGATAGCTTCATTGCGGCCATTTGCCTTGCAGCTTTGCAAATTTGCAGATTTTGTGCAATAGCCACAATCACATAGAATGCAAATTCGCCTCCAAAGAGAATATAACGTGATCTTACATACTGTGAAGAAATTCAGCGCCAGACTTTGCTCACACATGTGTTGACTGTCCCACACACCTACATCCACGCAATTAGACACATATTGGCGGCACCACTTCAGCAAACCCTGTAGCCTCTCAAGGTTCTCCAGCAGCAATGCACTGCAGATGTAGTGTGTGCGAACACATGCTGGTTGTTTTCCTGACTTGGACTGACGTTTTGTTTTCGATGGCTGCATGTGTGGGCACTGTAGTGGCACAGGTCTTACCACTCGACGACGAAACTCAGCCACATCATATTTGTAGAAGGATGGATTGAAGATTCTCTTTGCCTCCAACACAACAGACTTCCACTCATCACTACTCCGAGATACGGCACTACAGCTCACTTCTTTTCCAACACACGTATCCACAATGATGAAGAACTGAGCCAGCATAGTGTACGCATCATCCAAGAATGGTAGAAACTCAGTGGCACTGAAGAGATCTGCTGATGCCACACTGAATTCCTTCAAATCGTTATGCTCACCTTCTTTCTCACTCTTCAATAGTAACAGCTCACCAGCATAGCAGGAACAGAAGACTTCCAAAATGTCAATGGTCTCCAAAGAAGCAATTTCACATAGGTATTTCCTTGATCCAGGTACATGTGTTGCAATGGTGTCAACTATACATTGTAGGCTATGAAACACATAGCAGAACTGTGCCATGAACCCAAGATCGTTGGCCGTAATGTGCTCAAAAGCACGGAACTGCTTTGGAGGTACTTTTGCGCGGCATTGATCTGGCTGATCGCTGAAGACGTCCTGGAAGATGCTGTCAAATGCTGAAAGTCTGTGCTGCAAACAACTTATAAAGGTAATGGGCCCCAAAGCACATCCATAACGGGAGAGTCCAGGAATTCTTTCCACATAGCACATGTAGGTCTTCTTGTCTACTGTCTGATTATCTGCTAGAACCTCTGATTTGAATGTTCCTACGTACTCGTGACTCTGATATATTGCCTGATGCAGACTGTACTGGAATTGAAGACAAGAAAGGAGGAGGTTTACACTTTCAGTGCTTTCAAAAACCATATCAATCAGCTCCTCATGACGTTGCTGGCAACGTGAAAACACCGACTGTACTGCTCTGCATGACTCCTCATCTTTTACCAACCGCTCCTTTGTCTGGTCTTCTGTTTCTGGCACAGTTCGGGTAACAGGCTTGCCTTGGGACACGGCATTCTTTCTCTTGACAGACGTCTTTGTCTTCTTACTTTTTCTTGGCATTGTGAAGGATGAAAAGTAGTCAGAGTCTGGAATACGAGTGACATCAGTTTGACCATGAAACACTTGGGCAAGCTCAACTTGTATTCAGAAATGTTGAAATCTGCACTGGTCGTTGTCCTGCGACCTCTAAAAAGTGACTTGATGTAGCCAGTCAATGTTCACATTACAAACACAACTTGTACCAAGTGAGATGATGAGAGTTTGTATACTTCTGGTAATACGCATGAGCACCAGTACACTAGGCCACCTGGAATAACTGGACAGAACGCTGCAGAGCTGAACGCAAAGGATGGCAAAAAACTGTACTGAATTCTGAAATGGTTCAGGCCAACTAATATCGTTTTCCCTGGGTGCTACCACTCATGTGTATGTCCAGAGACTCGACTGATTTCACACTGTACTGGATGGGTGATAAAACTCACATTACCTGCCATATTCACTGCTTGTCCAGTGTCCCTATAGCTGGCACTTGCATAGTTTGATGCAGGTGACAGTAGTGCTGGCAGCATTTATAGTGCTATCTACTTCAAGTAGTAAACATGGTGTTAAATGTGACAACAAGTCAACAAAACATGCTAAGTTCACCAAATCTTTGTCTGATAATTGTTTTCCAATGTACAATGTCTGTACTGAAGCGATGATTCTATAATTCTTTAAGCATAAAACTATCTCACTAGCAGTACTAATCTCATAAGACCAAGCTGGGTGTCTCTGTAGACAAGGTTGACGAGCGCTGGAGGATATCCCGAATGCTGGGCTCACTTCTGGGTGACATTGAGGATGCGACACAGCGCAGGCAATTAGACAAGGCTACCTTCCGATCCATGTGGTCTCTTTGGAAGTGCCGAGGACTAACCGAGCCTCTGCGTATGAGGTTGTACTGCGCCTTTATCTTGCCGATACTTCTATATAATTCAGGCGCCTGGGGCCTGACGTTTCCTAGCAAACGGTCCCTGGACGCTTTCCATAGAAGGCAGCTCAGGTCACTTCTCGGCATCACATGGCTGCAGAAAATTTGTAATTTGGCTTTGTATGCCCGATGCGGAATGGAGACAGTGTCGGGCTTGATCCAAAATTCACGCTGGAGTTCGGGCATGTGTTTCCTGGGTAAGGACACGCCAGCACGATTGAGCATCGAGCAGTACTTTCAGGCATCCATGGGGAGGTACCGTGGGAGGCCGAGGGTGACACTACCAATAAAGCTCCACATCAATCTGTCCCAGTCAGACAATGGGCAGCTGTGGAGTGCCGATAACTTGCACCGTCTAGAGCGGATTGCTGTGGACCATCCAGCATGGAACGTGCTGGTGAAGAATATTTTTGTACCGTAAAACTATTTCCCTTTAAATACGGTATGGAATGTTCTAAACAAACACATTCCGACGGAGTTTTTGCAGAACTCAACTATTGTTCACATTCATAAGCAGGTGTTTCTGAGTGGACCAGCAACGACGTGTATGCACAATGAAAACCATACACATGAAGTACATGTTGTAGATATGAGAAAAAGTGAGAGTTTGACCTGGACTCGGTTCTACACAGGTATACATAGACTATAGGTACAATGACTAAAAGGACATGTAGTTAGAAAGTGTGCTGTTGTGTGAGTAGTGTCACTTCTAAACAAATTACTGGAGTAAATGCATGATAGAGCTTTTAGTGTGCGCTGGTTAAGAAATTCTTCAAGCATTCTCGAAATGGAGTTGTTGATTGTTCAGCATCCAACTTGCACTTGCTCAGCTCTTCGGTGACAGCTTCGGCTTCTTTGTCGAGTGTGGTGTGTGAAATGTCAGAGTACAATCTTCCTGCCATGTGGATTTGCTGTTTATCCACATTGTTATCATCAACAGAACTAGCAGCAACAACACCAGGCGTGGGAATTGCAGAAGAGGAGGATTCTGCTGCAGCCTGTGTATTGCCTTCTTTTGCTGTGAAGTTGTGGAGAGTTAATGGTTGGGCCTGGCTTGTGACGGCTTTGCACACCTGGTCCAGGGTAGTTTGTAGGGAGAGAAGATCATCAGATGTCATGCCTTTGTCTTCGCACAGGAGTTTGAAGAGCTCTTCCTTATCCTTCTTTGCATTGTGGATGACTAAATCCACGAGTTGACAGAGTGCTTCCACCAGCGGGAGAAACATAGTATTCTCCAAGCCGCTTGGGTAACAGCTGGCATCCAAGCATCTGCTGGTGGCTATCTGTACCCCAAGTTGGATAGGTTCCTCTTGGCCAGCTGCTTTGAAGCTTTGCAAATTTGCAGATTGTGTGTAATAGCCAAGATCACATAGAATGCAAATTCGCTTCCCAATAGAATGTAACGTGATCATACATACCGTGAAGAGATTTAACACCATACTTTGCTCACAAATGTGTTGACTGTCCCATTTACCTACATCCACGCACTTAGACCCATATTGGAGGCACCACTTCAGCAAACCCTGTAGCCTCTCAAGGTTCTCCAGCACCAATGCACTGCAGATGTAGTGTGTGCGAACACATGCTGGTTGTTTTCCTGACTTGGACTGACGTTTTGTTTTCGATGGCTGCATGTGTGGGCACTGTAGTGGCACAGGTCTTACCACTCGACGACGAAACTCAGCCACATCATATTTGTAGAAGGATGGATTGAAGATTCTCTTTGCCTCCAACACAACAGACTTCCACTCATCACTACTCCGAGATACGGCACTACGGCTCACTTCTTTTCCAACACACATATCCACAATGACGAAGAACTGAGCCAGCATAGTGTACGCATCATCCAAGAATGGTAGAAACTCAGTGGCACTGAAGAGATCTGCTGATGCCACACTGAATTCCTTCAAATCGTTATGCTCACCTTCTTTCTCACTCTTCAATAGTAACAGCTCACCAGCATAGCAGGAACAGAAGACTTCCAAAATGTCAATGGTCTCCAAAGAAGCAATTTCACATAGGTATTTCCTTGATCCAGGTACATGTGTTGCAATGGTGTCAACTATACATTGTAGGCTCTGAAACACATGGCAGAACTGTGCCATGAACCCAAGATCGTTGGCCATAATGTCCTCAAAAGCACGGAACTGCTTTGGAGGTACTTTTGCGCGGCATTGATCTGGCTGATCGCTGAAGACGTCCTGGAAGATGCTGTCAAATGCTGAAAGTCTGTGCTGCAAACAACTTATAAAGGTAATGGGCCCCAAAGCACATTTATTATGGGAGAGTCCAGGAATTCTTTCCATATAGCACATGTAGGTCTTCTTGTCTACTGTCTGATTATCTGCTAGAACCTCTGATTTGAATGTTCCTACGTACTCGTGATCCTGATATATTGTCTGATGCAGACTGTAGCGGAATTGGAGACAAGAAAGGAGGGTGTTTACATTTTCAGTGCTTTCCAAAGCCATATCTAGCAGCTCCTCGTGACGTTGCTGGCAACGTGAAAACACCGACTGTACTGCTCTGTGTGCCTCATCAGCTTTTCCCAGCAGCTCCTTTTTCTGATCGTCTGTTTCTGGCACAGTTTGGACGACAGGCTTGCCTTGGGACACAGCATCCTTTCTCTTGACAGACGTCTTTGTCTTCTTACTCTTTCTTGGCATTGTGAAGGATGAAAAGTAGTCAGAGTCTAGAATACGAGTGACATCAGTTTGACCTTGAAACACTTGGGCAAGCTCAACTTGTATTGAGAAATGTTGACGTCTCCACTGGCCGTTGTCCTGCGACCTCTAAAAGTGACTTGATGCAGCCAGTCAATGTTCACATTACAAACACAGCTTGTACCAAGTGAGATGATTTAGAGTTTGTACACTTCTGGTAATACCCAAGAGCACAAGTACACTAAGCCACCTGGAATCACTTCACAGAACGCTACAGAGCAGAATGTAAAGGATGGCAAAAAACTGTACTGAATTCTGAAATGGTTCAGGCCAACTAATATCGTTTTTCCTGGGTGCTACCACTCATGTGTAAGTCCAGAGACTCGCTTGATTTCACACTGTACTGGATGGGTGATAAAACTCACATTACCTGCCATATTCACTGCTTGTCCAGTGTCCCTATAGCTGGCACTTGCATAGTTTGATGCAGGTGACAGTAGTGCTGGCAGCATTGATAGTGCTATCTACTTCAAGTAGTAAACATGGTGTTAAATGTGACAACAAGTCAACAAAACATGCTAAGTTCACCAAATCTTTGTCTGATAATTGTTTTCCAATGTACAATGTCTGTACTGAAGCGATGATTCTATAATTCTTTAAGCATAAAACTATCTCACTAGCAGTACTAATCTCATATGACCAAGCTGGGTCTCTCTGTAGACTAGGTTGATGAGCGCTGGAGGATATCCAGAATGCTGGGCTCACTTCTGGGCGACATTGGGGATGCGACACAGTGCTGGCAATTAGACAAGGCTACCTTCCGATCCATGTGGTCTCTTTGGAAGTGCCGAGGACTGATCCGAGAGCCTCTGCGTATGAGGTTGTACTGCGCCTTTATCCTGCCGATACTACTATATAATTCAGGCGCCTGGGGTCTGACGGTTGCTAGCGAACGGTCCCTGGACGCTTTCCATAGAAGGCAGCTCAGGTCACTTCTCGGCATCACATGGCTGCAGAAAATTTGTAATTTGGTTTTGTATGCCCGATGCGGAATGGAGCCAGTGTCGGACTTGATCCGAAATTCACGCTAGAGTCTATTCGGACATGTGTTTCCTGGGTAAGGACACGCCAGCACGATTGAGCATCGAACATTACTTTCAGGCATCCAAGGGGAGGTACCGTGGGAGGCCGAGGGTGACACTGCCAATAAAGCTCCACATCAATCTGTCTCAGTCAGACAATGGGCAGCTGCGGAGTGCCGATAACTTGCGCCGTCTAGAGCGGATTGCTGTGGACCGTCCAGCATGGAACGCGCTGGTGAAGAATGTTTGTGCACACACTTGTCACGAGTAGAAACAGCCATGGCACCCTTATAGACTCATAGCAACCATTCTAAATAATAATATTACTATTTGAATCTTCACTGGTTTGAGGGAAAGACACAAATGGGAAAAGCCTGAAGAAACAATTGACTGTCACTACCAAGACTCGAACCAGAGACCCTCACTTGTAGCCAGCGATACCCTAACCACTGAGCTATGGTGCAGTCTATTTGAATCTCTTAATAATTATCTGGCAACTCAACCTCATACATATAGTTATCTGGCCACCCATTGACCATGATGCTACATGAGGAGTAATAATGATGGCGTTTTTTCCAAGGGGACCAATTATCATTTTTATGACGCTCCATGTTACTGAAGTATCAACTTTGATCATTGGTTTTGTAGAGCCCTAAACCCTAGTAGATATCTACATCTGCTTTGTTTCAATGTCCAGGATAAGCGAACGCGGGGATCAAGTATAACTGCTTGGTTGACGCTGCTACTGGATTGCGTATAATAATAATACTACCTCCGACAAGCGAAACTTGGCGCGTTTTTTTACTTCAAATTACTCGAAATAACTCACAATTTACAATCAAAACTAATGATTGACTCACCAAAATTCAACTTTGTATTGCTCAACAAGGACCTTAGAGACATCTGTTAGGCTGAACAACTCTCCTCTGATTCAGAGATCGCAGTTTCTTTTGGACAGGAATTGTCCCTGTTTTGAGACGAAAGTGCGACTAGAGCGGATTCAGTTGCAGCAAGTACCTCTGTTGTAATCGCTCTGACAATCTCGATGTCGCTCCTGTGTGCAGTGCTCGAGCCACGGTGTCGAGGGTAGTCGTTTCCGCCGCCACTATCCAGATTGAAGTGGTAAGAACTGTGCAACACCTCCACAAGCGTCTGGAGTCCAACTGTTTTGCAGGGTATTCGCGCCAACTGTCCAAGATTGCCTGCAGCAATTCCTGGCGATTTTCCTTAGCCACCAGAGACACATCGCTCTGGTGACTGTTGAAAGGCACTAGGATTGTTTGGCATGGACGCATGGACTCTGTGCTGGCGGAGTGACTAAGAGGAGAGAGAGAGAGAACTCCTTGGTTTTGCATTGCAACGCGAAAGCACGACGATTCTCCTTCGCAGAATGGACGCGCACGCAGTTTTGCTAGTACACGAGAGACACGCATGCCTCTGACTAAGTCTGAGCCATGTGCCACTCACTAGCTCGTCGCTTGGCTTCCTGCACCCGGTTGCATGGAGCTACAACTAGTACAAGTAGATCGTACCTCACAGCAGGGAGTCGTCAAATATTTGACGACTCCCTGCCTCACAGCCTTGTGAAATAGTTTTGGTACCAACACAAAAAAATCAAAAAAACGCGCCAAGTTTCGCTTGTCGGAGGTAGTAATAATATTAAAAATTAAAGTTGATTGTTCCAACTAGGAACACACGCTTCTTGCCGAACTTGACACTTGACTGACTCACGACTGCCATCCGGAGCACACGAGGAGCACGTCGCACCTTCCACTCAGTAAACCTGCAAGAAAGCACCACTCCCTGCTCAATACACAGTGTTTCGGGGAATTCACCCCATATCAGTTGAGCTTGAGTAGGCTGAGGAAGATTGTGCCTGGAAAGCACCACTTATATACTGCCTCACGCGGACGTGCGACTAGTTGTTGGAGGTGACAGCGTTGCGAATAGCTATACTGGCTCTCAACGTCTGTTTAGCACAACTCCATGAGTGACTCTGACTCACGCTGCTACCTGGAGCTTCACGAGGTGTTTGTCGCGCTGGAAACAAAGTGTCTCTGTAAGTTTGTATCCCTGGTGAAGGTTTGGCCTGGAGAGCAGTATATAAGTGGTGCTTTTCAGGCACAATCTTCCTCAGCCTACTCAAGCTCAACTGATATGGGGTGAATTCCCCGAAACACTGTGTATTGAGCAGGGAGTGGTGCTTTCTTGCAGGTTTGCCGAGTGGAAGGTGCGACGTGCTCCTCGTGTGCTCCGGATGGCAGTCGTGAATCAGTCAAGTGTCAAGTTCGGCAAGAAGCGTGTGTTCCTAGTTGGAACATTCAACTTCATGACTATTATCGCCGAAGTCGCAACTTCTAAGTTCGTATTAAAAATTAATTTTAAAATAATAATTTATACAATAAGAAAGACCAAGGAACTACAAGTTAATTAATAATGAGACGAAAAATAAGAACCAAGTCAAGTGAAGTAGTAGAAGTAGCAAAGATACTGAGTAGGTACAGGTTCTCAAGGTGTGATGCCACATCTCTGGCACTGATGTCCTAAACTGTGAGGCAAAGCAAACGGAGAACATGAGATTTGCAAACAGCCAGCCAGTCTAATACCAAATGAATTCATGTACAGTAAAACCTGGTTTAAGCAACCACCCCACGGTGCAAGCAAAAGGGGTCGCTAAAGCCAGGTGGTCTTTAGAACCAGGCCCCACAGTTTCTGTGTAGAACTGCCCATGCATGTGAAAACGGTCGTTAAGCGCAGGTGGTCGCTAAACCCAGAGGTCGCTTACACCAGGTTTTACTGTAATATTCTGCATGTCTACCCACGTGTGTAACTGTAAGGGAAAGGGTGCATGGTGGTGTTACCATGGAAACATTACCCGATCGGGTACCCGTGCTACCCGTGGAAAACTACCTGAACCAGATACCCGAAGAAATGCTACCTGATTCAGCACTAATATATATGTTATAGGGTCGAAACGATTATTCTAAATCGGAACGAATCGAATATGGAATGTTCTGAACAAACATATACCGACGGAATTTTGCAGAACTCAATTATTGTTCACATTTATTCACATGCATGTGTTTCTGAGTGGACCAGCAACGACGTGTATGCACAATGAAAACCATACGCATGAAGTACATGTTGTGGATATGAGAAAAAGTGAGAGTGTTGACCTGGACTCTGTTCTACACAGGAATACATAGACTATAGGTACAATGACTACAAGGACATGTAGGTAGAAAGTGTGCTGTTGTGTGAGTAGTGTCACTTCTAAACAAATTACTGGAGTAAATGCATGATAGAGCTTTTAGTGTGCGCTGGTTAAGAAATTCTTCAAGCGTTCTCGAAATGGAGTTGTTGATTGTTCAGCATCCAACTTGCACTTGCTCAGCTCTTCGGTGACAGCTTCGGCTTCTTTGTCGAGTGTGGTGTGTGAAATGTCAGTGTACAATCTTCCTGCCATGTGGATTTGCTGTTTATCCACATTGTTATCATCAACAGAACTAGCAGCAACAGCACTAGCTCCAGCACCAGGCGTGGGAATTGCAGAAGAGGAGGATTCTGCTGCAGCCTGAGTATTGCCTTCTTTTGCTGTGAAGTTGTGGAGAGTAAATGGTTGGGCCTGGCTTGTGACGGCTTTGCACACCTGGTCCAGGGTAGTTTGTAGGGAGAGAAGATCATCAGATGTCATACCTTTGTCTTCGCACAGAAGTTTGAAGAGCTCTTCCTTATCCTTCATTGCATTGTGGATGACTAAATCCACGGGTTTACAGAGTGCTTCCACCAGCGGGAGAAACATAGTATTCTCCAAGCCGCTTGGGTAACAGCTGGCATCCAAGCATCTGCTGGTGGCTATCTGTACCCGAAGTAGGATAGGTTCCTCTTGGCCACCTGCTTTGAAGCTTTGCAAATTTGCAGATTGTGTGTAATAGCCAAGATCACATAGAATGCAAATTCGCTTCCCAATAGAATGTAACGTGATCATACATACTGTGACGAGATTTAACACCATACTTTGCTCACAAATGTGTTGACTGTCCCATTTACCTACATCCACGCAATTAGACACATATTGGCGGCACCACTTCAGCAAACCCTGTAGTCTCTCAAGGTTCTCCAGCAGCAATGCACTGCAGATGTAGTGTGTGCGAACACATGCTGGTTGTTTTCCTGACTTGGACTGACGTTTTATTTTCGATGGCTGCATGTGTGGGCACTGTAGTGGCACAGGTCTTACCACTCGACGACGAAACTCAGCCACATCATATTTGTAGAAGGATGGATTGAAGATTCTCTTTGCCTCCAACACAACAGACTTCCACTCATCACTACTCCGAGATACGGCACTACAGCTCACTTCTTTTCCAACACACGTATCCACAATGATGAAGAACTGAGCCAGCATAGTGTACGCATCATCCAAGAATGGTAGAAACTCAGTGGCACTGAAGAGATCTGCTGATGCCACACTGAATTCCTTCAAATCGTTGTGCTCACCTTCTTTCTCACTCTTCAATAGTAACAGCTCACCAGCATAGCAGGAACAGAAGACTTCCAAAATGTCAATCGTCTCCAAAGAAGCAATCTCACATAGGTATTTCCTTGATCCAGGTACATGTGTTGCAATGGTGTCAACTATACATTGTAGGCTGTGAAACACATGGCAGAACTGTGCCATGAACCCAAGATCGTTGGCCATAATGTCCTCAAAAGCCCGGAACTGTTTTGGAGGTACTTTTGCGCGGCATTGATCTGGCTGATCGCTGAAGACGTCCTGGAAGATGCTGTCAAATGCTGAAAGTCTGTGCTGCAAACAACTTATAAAGGTAATGGGCCCCAAAGCACATTTATTACGGGTGAGTCCAGGAATTCTTTCCATATAGCACATGTAGGTCTTCTTGTCTACTGTCTGATTATCTGCTAGAACCTCTGATTTAAATGTTCCTACGTACTCGTGATCCTGATATATTGTCTGATGCAGACTGTAGCGGGATTGGAGACAAGAAAGGAGGATGTTTACATTTTCAGTGCTTTCCAAAGCCATATCTAGCAGCTCCTCGTGACGTTGCTGGCAACGTGAAAACACCGACTGTACTGCTCTGTGTGCCTCATCAGCTTTTCCCAGCAGCTCCTTTTTCTGATCGTCTGTTTCTGGCACAGTTTGGACGACAGGCTTGCCTTGGGACACAGCATCCTTTCCCTCGACAGAGGTCTTTGTCTTCTTACTCTTTCTTGGCATTGTGAAGGATGAAAAGTAGTCCGAGTCTAGAGTACGAGTGACATCAGTTTGACCATGAAACACTTGGGCAAGCTCGACTTGTATTCAGAAATGTTGAAATCTGCACTGGTCGTTGTCCTGCGACCTCTAAAAGTGACTTGATGTAGCCAGTCAATGTTCACATTACAAACACAACTTGTACCAAGTGAGATGATGAGAGTTTGTACACTTCTGGTAATACCCAAGAGCACAAGTACACTAAGCCACCTGGAATCACTGCACAGAACGCTACAGAGCAGAATGTAAAGGATGGCAAGAAAAAAACAAGTCTACTGGATTCTGAAATGATCAAGACCAACTAATATCGCTTTTCCTGGCTGCTGCCACTCAAGGGTATGTCCAGAGACTCGCTTGATTTCACACTGTACTGGATAGGTGATAAAATTCACATTACCTGCCATATTCACTGCTTGTCTAGTGTCCCTATAGCTAACACTTGCCTTAGTTTGATGCAGGTGACAGGAGTGCTGGCAGCATTTGCTATCTAGTAAACATGATATTAAAAAATGTGCTGCAACAGGTCAACAACACGTGCTAAGTTCACCAAATCTTTGTCTGATAATAGGTTTCCAGTGTAGAGTATCTCTACTGAAGCGATGATTTTATAACCCCTAAGCATAAAGCTGTGTCAGTATTGCGTTAAACAGTATACTAATCTCGTCAGAGCAAAAGTAAGAAGTACAAGTGAAGTAGTAGAAGTAGCGAAGATACTGAGTAGGTACAGGTTCTCAAGGTGTGATGCCACATCTCTGGCACTGATGTGCTAAATTGTGAGGCAAAGCAAAGGGAGAACATGAGATTTGCAACCAGCCAGCCAGTCTAATACCAAATGAATTCATGTACCGTAAAACCTGGCTTATGCGACCACCCCACGGTGCAAGGAAAAGCGGTCGTTAAAGCCAGGTGGTCTTTAGAACGAGGTCCCACAGTTTCTGTGTAGAACTGCCCATGCATGTGAGAACGGTCGTTAAGCGCAGGTGGTCGCTAAACCCAGAGGTCGCTTACACCAGGTTTTACTGTAATACTCTGCATGTCTAGCCACTTGTGTAACTCTAAGTAGTGACTACACCCAATTTCCAAAACTTGCTCCGATTGCTTCGATTTTGGTCTCATTCGATTCTCCCAGGCGTAGTACATAGGAGATCTGCAAGTATTATTCGAATCGGCCCAACCATTCTTGAGTTATAGTGATTTGAAGTGGGCCAAGTTGGACTTTTGCTGGAAACAGAAATGAATGGGAGTGATGGGAGAATCGAGAACGACCGCACAGTCAGTGCATGCAGTGCAGTGTACAGTGCACACGCCTCGTCATGCGAACTGCGCGTACGAAATTGCATACTTTGGTATTCTGGCTCAGAACAAATTCGCTCATAGAGGAAGACGAAAGCGTCTCACCGCCTTGTAATTTCACATGGCCAGTAGTTTTTCGACGTTGAAGACGATGGAATAAGTTAGTCCGCGACGCTGCGACCCGACCAGAACAACCCGAAATTCATACCCTGAAAAAGCGCTGAGCGCAGAGCTCCTAAATTTCGTCGTATGGAAACGGGACTTCGGGTCTCAAGGGCACGAACAGCCTCCTCTCTCAGATAAAGCAATTCACTCGATGCGATATTCTACAATTTGACCTGGCCACGCCGAAATGCACTGCCATGTCGGATTCTCCCATCGGAAGTATAGAAACTTGTTTCCAAAAAATCAGCGTCTGGGTGCGAGGGAGTAAAGTCATTATTGTATGGGAAAGGGTGCATGGTGGTGTTACCATGGAAACATTACCCGATCGGGTACCCGTGCTACCCGTGGAAAACTACCTGAACCAGATACCCAAAGAAATGCTGCCCGACTCAGCACTAATATATATGTTGAAGGGTCGAAACGATTATTCTAAATCGGAACGAATCGAATATGGAATGTTCTGAACAAACATATACCGACGGCGTTTTGCAGAACTCAATTGTTGTTCATGTTCACTAGCATGCGTTTCTGAGTGGACCAGCAAGGACGTGTATGCACAATGAAAACCATACACATGAAGTACATGTTGTAGATATGAGAAAAAGTGAGAGTGTTGACCTGGACTCTGTTCTACACAGGAATACATAGACTATAGGTACAATGACTACAAGGACATGTAGGTAGAAAGTGTGCTGTTGTGTGAATAGTGTCACTTCTAAACAAATTACTGGAGTAAATGCATGATAGAGCTTTTAGTGTGCGCTGGTTAAGAAATTCTTCAAGCGTTCTCGAAATGGAGTTGTTGATTGTTCAGCATCCAACTTGCACTTGCTCAGCTCTTCGGTGACAGCTTCGGCTTCTTTGTCGAGTGTGGTGTGTGAAATGTCAGTGTACAATCTTCCTGCCATGTGGATTTGCTGTTTATCCACATTGTTATCATCAACAGAACTAGCAGCAACAGCACTAGCTCCAGCACCAGGCGTGGGAATTGCAGAAGAGGAGGATTCTGCTCCAGCCGGTGTACTACCTTCTTTTGCTGTGAAGTTGTGGAGAGTAAATGGTTGGGCCTGGCTTGTGACGGCTTTGCACACCTGGTCCAGGGTAGTTTGTAGGGAGAGAAGATCATCGGATGTCATACCTTTGTCTTCACACAGGAGTTGGAAGAGCTCTTCCTTATCATTCATTGCATTGTGGATGGCTAAATCCACGAGTTCACAGAATACTTTCACCAGCGGGAGAAAGATAGTACTTTCCAAGGAGCTTGGGTAACAGCTGGCATCCAAGCAGCTGCAGGTAAGTATCTGCACTTGAAGTAGGATAGGTTCTTCTTGGCCACTTGCTTTGAAGCTTTGCAAATTTGCAGATGGTGTGCAATAGCCAAGATCACATAGAATGCCAATTTGCTTCCAAAGAGAATATAACGTGATCATGCATACTGTGAAGAGATTTAACACCAGACTTTGCTCACACATGTGTTGACTGTCCCATTTACCTACATCCACGCAATTAGACACATATTGGCGGCACCACTTCAGCAAACCTTGTAGCCTCTCAAGGTTCTCCAGCAGCAATGCACTGCAGATGTAGTGTGTGCGAACACATGCTGGTTGTTTTCCTGACTTGGACTGACGTTTTGTTTTCGATGGCTGCATGTGTGGGCACTGTAGTGGCACAGGTCTTACCACTCGACGACGAAACTCAGCCACATCATATTTGTAGAAGGATGGATTGAATATTCTCTTTGCCTCCAACACAACAGACTTCCACTCATCACTACTCCGAGATACGGCACTACAGCTCACTTCTTTTCCAACACACATATCCACAATGATGAAGAACTGAGCCAGCATAGTGTACGCATCATCCAAGAATGGTAGAAACTCAGTGGCACTGAAGAGATCTGCTGATGCCACACTGAATTCCTTCAAATCGTTATGCTCACCTTCTTTCTCACTCTTCAATAGTAACAGCTCACCAGCATAGCAGGAACAGAAGACTTCCAAAATGTCAATGGTCTCCAAAGAAGCAATTTCACATAGGTATTTCCTTGATCCAGGTACATGTGTTGCAATGGTGTCAACTATACATTGTAGGCTGTGAAACACATGGCAGAACTGTGCCATGAACCCAAGATCGTTGGCCATAATGTGCTCAAAAGCACGGAACTGCTTTGGAGGTACTTTTGCACGACATTGATCTGGCTGATCGCTGAAGACGTCCCGGAGGATGCTGTCAAATGCTGAAAGTCTGTACTGCAAACAACTTATAAAGGTAATGGGCCCCAAAGCACATTTATTACGGGAGAGTCCAGGAATTCTTTCCATATAGCACATGTAGGTCTTCTTGTCTACTGTCTGATTATCTTCTTGAACCGCTGATTTGAATGTTCCTACTGACTCGTGACTCGGATATATTGCCTGATGCAGACTGTAGCGGAATTGGAGACAAGAAAGGAGGTTGTTTACATTTTCAGTGCTTTCCAAAGCCATATCTAGCAGCTCCTCGTGACGTTGCTGGCAACGTGAAAACACCGACTGTACTGCTCTGTGTGCCTCATCAGCTTTTCCCAGCAGCTCCTTTTTCTGATCGTCTGTTTCTGGCACAGTTTGGACGACAGGCTTGCCTTGGGACACAGCATCCTTTCCCTCGACAGACGTCTTTGTCTTCTTACTCTTTCTTGGCATTGTGAAGGATGAAAAGTAGTCAGAGTCTAGAATACGAGTGACATCAGTTTGACCATGAAACACTTGGGCAAGCTCAACTTGTATTCAGAAATGTTGAAATCTGCACTGGTCGTTGTCCTGCGACCTCTAAAGGTGACTTGATGTAGCCAGTCAATGTTCACATTACAAACACAACTTGTACCAAGTGAGATGATGAGAGTTTGTACACTTCTGGTAATACCCAAGAGCACAAGTACACTAAGCCACCTGGAATCACTGCACAGAACGCTACGGAGCAAAATGCAAAGGATGGCAAGAAAAAAACAAGTCTACTGGATTCTGAAATGATCAAGACCCACTGATATCGTTTTTCCTGGGTGCTGCCACTCAAGGGTATGTCCAGAGACTCGCTTGATTTCACACTGTACTGGATAGGTGATAAAATTCACATTACCTGCCATATTCACTGCTTGTCTAGTGTCGCTATAGCTAACACTTGCCGTAGTTTGATGCAGGTGACAGGAGTGCTGGCAGCATTTGATAATGCTATCTAGTAAACATGATGTTAAAAAAATGTGCTGCAACAAGTCAACAACACGTGCTAAGTTCACCAATTATTTGTCTGATACAGTGGTCCCTCTATAATCCGGCACCATTTGTGCCACGAAAATCTGCTGGATTAGGGAGGGTGCTGGATTAACAAATCTGATTTACTGCTGCAATGTGCATGAAGAGGACATTTTGGCTACTGAAAATTGTGCTGGTTTATCGAGGGTGCTGGATTATAAAGTGCCGGATTAGAGAGGGACGACTGTAATAGTTTTCCAGAGTACAGTATCTCTACTGAAGCGATGATTTTATAACCCCCTAAGCATAAAGCTGTCTCAGTATTACGTTAAACAGTATACTAATCTCATAAGACGAAAAATAAGAACCAAGTCAAGTGAAGTAGTAGAAGTAGCAAAGATACTGAGTAGGTACAGGTTCTCAAGGTGTGATGCCACATCTCTGGCACTCATGTGCTAAACTGTGAGGCAAAGCAAAGGGAGAACATGAGATTTGCAAACAGCCAATCACAATCACTTCCAGTGTTCACAACCGCACAAACACCAATCCAGTATTAATCCACTAAATAGATTTAACGCACTCTCCACATACAGGCATGCACCCGGCTCAGAACACATTGTTTTCTGGTTGGCATATCAGGGATATTGGGCGGAGCAGCTGGCGTGCCTGAGAAAGACAGGTCGGCCTGCTCTGCGCAGGAGCTGTGACCCGGTGCACACATAGTGTGTGTGAGAGAGAGAGAGACAGACAGGTCGGCCTGCTCTGCGCAGGAGCTGTGACCTGGAGCACACAGAGTGTGAACGAGAGACGGTCGGCCTGTCGTGGGCAGGAGCTGCAACCGCTAGTGATTGAAATGAGCCAGCTGCGGAGATAGACTGCCCTCACCCGATATAAGTATATTGACAAGAGTTGTACTGACACTGTGATTGAGGAAATTATGGTGACAGTGACGGAGAGATAGTGATCCCCAGTCGAATGGGTTTGGGAGGGAAGGGGAAATTGACAACTGACGGACAAACCAGTGAACAGTCAAGTCGTCGGAAAGCAAAAGTGACAAAGGAGTCTCTCTTTTCTCTTTCTCTCTCTCTAAAGCAAGATTTGGAAAGCACGCGTGGGAGAGTGGCGCGCGCTGCGCATGCGCATGTATAGCAATGACATCATAATCAGATGCATGATCATCAGACTAAGTATGAGTGGTAGATGTTCCACGTTCGTTAACAGGGCTTAGCGCACACACTAAACCACCATTATTTTGAAGTAATGCCAATGGCATTTTATGTAACAATATGATGTAGTACATCTGGCGTAACCAGGGTTTAGCCCCCTTTATACCTCACTCCATATACACTTACAGTCTTAGGCATGCTCTCCCTTAGTGGTGTATATGTATAGGATATTGACCAAGACGAGTTCTATATGGGAAATATAGGCCGAGTAAAAGACCGAGGAACAAGCCATTAGGAGGTCACACACGGTGAATATGGAGAGGTATAAATACATTATAACAAAGGAACCTCGTGTATATCGAGATATATACACCAGTTATAAAAACCTCGGCTTCGCCTCGGTTTTCATACTGGTGTATATATCTCTATATACACTCGGTTCCTTGTTATAATATTTACTTATAACGTGGCCTGGCACGAGTAAAACATGGATGACAAATAGGATTTAGGCCTTTGGCCTATGGTTGGTGGATCTGATCCATCCTCCCCCACCGTTTAGGAGCCGCATCTGACGCCTGATCATGGGGTGGTGGCGTCCCACGGAAGCGGAAAGGTGGCTCTTGACCAGGGAGTTGTACGACTCCTTGTTCTTGACCTGCCCGGTACGCGAACCAGTGGAATTTTAATCGCTGCCGCAACTGGCGGCAGCGACGGTCGCAGACGCAAGTGATGGAACATTTGCAGGTGACGGAACGTCCGCAGTTGACAGAAGACGAGTTTTGCCATCGTTACTGCTCGCCGAATCAGCTGAAGCAGAGGGCCATGGAACAAAAAGGAACGGATCGACATTGCTGCTAACTACAGATACTTCGGAGAGAGAAGAGAAATAATTCATCTTACTTTGTGACTGCAGGAAAGAAGACGAGTTCATCGGGATCACTGTGGTTCAAAAACAACTGCCCGAACAGTGACGGTCTTTCTCCGTACCGTATATCATACCAGTCTGAATCTGATGTACGCGCTTTGCAAATTTGACAGTGTGCGGGACAAAACTTTGCGAATGCGGTTTGACTCACGAAATTTCGCGATATATTTGTACCGTAAAACTATTTTCCTTTTAATACGGTATGGAATGTGATAAACAAACACATTCCGACGGAGTTTTTGCTGAACTCAATTATTGTTCATGTTCACAAGCAGGTGTTTCTGAGTGGACCAGCAATGACGTGTATGCACAATGAAAACCATACACATGAAGTACATGTTGTAGATATGAGAAAAAGTGAGAGTGTTGACCTGGACTCAGTTCTACACAGGAATACATAGACTATAGGTACAATGACTACAAGGACATGTAGGTAGAAAGTGTGCTGTTGTGTGAGTAGTGTCACTTCTAAACAAATTACTGGAGTAAATGCATGATAGAGCTTTTAGTGTGCGCTGGTTAAGAAATTCTTCAAGCGTTCTCGAAATGGGATTGTTGATTGTTCAGCATCCAACTTGCACTTGCTCAGCTCTTCGGTGACAGCTTCGGCTTCTTTGTCCAGTGTGGTGTGTAAAATGTCAGTGTACAATCTTCCTGCCATGTGGATTTGCTGTTTATCCACATTGTTATCATCAACAGAACTAGCAGCAACAGCAACAGCACTAGCTCCAGCACCAGGCGTGGGAATTGCAGCAGAGGAGGATTCTGCTGCAGCCTGTGTATTGCCTTCTTTTGCTGTCAAGTTGTGGAGAGTAAATGGTTGGGCCTGGCTTGTGACGGCTTTGCACACCTGGTCCAGGGTAGTTTGTAGGGAGAGAAGATCATCGGATGTCATACCTTTGTCTTCACACAGGAGTAGGAAGAGCTCTTCCTTATCCTTCTTTGCATTGTGGATGGCTAAATCCACGAGTTCACAGAATTTTTCCACCATCGGGAGAAAGATAGTATTCTCCAAGCCGCGTGGGTAAAAGCTGGCATCCAAGCATCTACAGGTAAGTATCTGCACCTGAAATAGGATAGCTTCATTGTGGCCACTTGCTTTGAAGCTTTGCAAATTTGCAGATTGTGTGTGATAGCCAAGATCACATAGAATGCAAATTCGCTTCCAAATAGAATATAACGTGATCATACATACTGTGAAGAGATTTAACACCAGACTTTGCTCACACATGTGTTGACTGTCCCATTTACCTACATCCACGCAATTAGACACATATTGGAGGCACCACTTCAGCAAACCCTGTAGCCTCTCAAGGTTCTCCAGCAGCAATGCACTGCAGATGTAGTGTGTGCGAACACATGCTGGTTGTTTTCCTGACTTGGACTGACGTTTTGTTTTCGATGGCTGCATGTGTGGGCACTGTAGTGGCACAGGTCTTACCACTCGACGACGAAACTCAGCCACATCATATTTGTAGAAGGATGGATTGAATATTCTCTTTGCCTCCAACACAACAGACTTCCACTCATTACTACTCCGAGATACGGCACTACAGCTCACTTCTTTTCCAACACACATATCCACAATGATGAAGAACTGAGCCAGCATAGTGTACGCATCATCCAAGAATGGTAGAAACTCAGTGGCACTGAAGAGATCTGCTGATGCCACACTGAATTCCTTCAAATCGTTATGCTCACCTTCTTTCTCACTCTTCAATAGTAACAGCTCACCGGCATAGCAGGAACAGAAGACTTCCAAAATGTCAATCGTCTCCAAAGAAGCAATTTCACATAGGTATTTCCTTGATCCAGGTACATGTGTTGCAATGGTGTCAACTATACATTGTAGGCTGTGAAACACATAGCAGAACTGTGCCATGAAACCAAGATCGTTGGCCGTAATGTGCTCAAAAGCACGGAACTGCTTTGGAGGTACTTTTGCATGGCATTGATCTGGCTGATCGCTGAAGACGTCTTGGAAGATGCTGTCAAATGCTGAAAGTCTGTGCTGCAAACAACTTATAAAGGTGATGGGCCCCAAAGCACATTTATTATGGGAGAGTCCAGGAATTCTTTCCATATAGCACATGTAGGTCTTCTTGTCTACTGTCTGATTATCTGCTTGAACCGCTGATTTGAATGTTCCTACATACTTGTGACTCTGATATATTTTCTGATGCTGACTGTAGCGGAATTGGAGGCAAGAAAGGAAGCTGTTTACATTTTCAGTGTTTTTCAAAACCGTATCAAGCAGCTCCTCGTGACGTTGCTGGCAACGTGAAAACACCGACTGTACTGCTCTGCTTGCCTCATCAGCTTTTCCCAACAGCTCCTTTTTCTGATCGTCTGTTTCTGGCACAGTTCGGGACACAGCATCATTTCTCTTGACAGATGTCTTTGTCTTCTTACTCTTTCTTGGCATTGTGAAGGATGAACGTAGTCAGAGTGACATCAGTTTGACCGTGAAACCGTGACTTGGACAAGCTCAACTTGTATTCAGAAATGTTGAAATCTGCACTGGTCGTTGTCCTGCGACCTCTAAAAGTGACTTGATGTAGCCAGTTAATGTTCACATTACAAACACAACTTTTACCAAGTGAGATGATGAGAGTTTGTACACTTCTGGTAATACCCAAGAGCACAAGTACACTAAGCCACCTGGAATCACTGCACAGAACGCTACAGAGCAGAATGTAAAGGATGGCAAGAAAAAAACAAGTCTACTGGGTTCTGAAATGATCAAGGCCAACTAATATCCCGGATGGAGAGCCAAGGATTATTTGTAAAAAGTAAAAAAGGACCAAGGAACTACAAGTTACACTTTAATGTCCACTAACACCACCAGTTACTAAACAATCAGCTCATGCTATAACATTGCACGACACTGACCGACGGTGCTGACTTTCTACAACTAACTGGCTAACAGCTCTAGCACATCTTGGATGCGCACTCCAACAGCCTTCCAACTTGGAAGGTTCTAAGTTATAGAAATAACATAAGAATATCGTTTTTCCTGGGTGCTGCCACTCAAGGGTATGTCCTGAAACTCGCTTGTTTTCGCACTGTACTGGATGGGTGATAAAATTCACATTACCTGGCATATTCACTGCTTGTCTAGTGTCCCTATAGCTGGCACTTGCATAGTTTGATGCAGGTGACAGTAGTGCTGGCAGCATTTATAGTGCTATCTAGTAAACATGATGTTAAAGGGGAACTGTCACCAAAATTTTTCTTTGTCTTATCTTGTAGTTCTTTGGCTCCTGATCACGATGGTGTTATCCGTTTTTCTCTGCGATGGCTGGAAGTGGGTGAAAACTTGAAAAGAAGGTGCCCAAAATTGTCCCGAAGTACCGAGTGACGTCACGCCGGACTTGACCTCCACGCGTACATTCATCGTCAAAAACGAAGTCCAGCCCGTGTGCTCGTCGATCGAGCTAGCTGTTCCAATGTACGGTGCACGTGTGCCTTTTGAACTGTAACACATGGATGGGTACGTCGTACCGAAGGAGAATGCCAAAGAGGCAGAGACCCACGTGCAGCTACACAGCCAAATCAAAATAAAAAGCAGCTGAGCTTTCACCTTTTTGACTTCTTCCGCGAAGATCGTTTTATTTTGTGAGCACGGAAGTACGTCGTTGTTTTGAACTTTTCGTGTGAGGAACAACACGATGATGAGTGCGTATGCAGAAAACAATACTCTTCCGGCCGGCGATAACACCACCAACCCGAGCCCCAAAGGAACGCAATGTAGTTACGTGAAGGCGATTCATCTAGCGATGTTGCTGAAGATGCAGATGACGAACTCCGACGTCTTTCATTTCAGAGCCGGGTGGGCAACATCGCCACCTTCGATACAACGACATAATTTTCAAGTACGAGGTATGTGTGTCACACTAACAGCAAACAAACATCCTTCCACTCCTTCGTAATCACAAATAAAACAAAGAGCTGGAGCGTCGTGGAGGAAGTACCAGTGCGACAAACTGCAGTCGACTTTTGTTTATTTTGTCCCTTTTTGGCGTTCTCATTGTGTACAACAGTACACATCGAGTGTCCGAGTTCAGAAGGCAAGCGTGCACCGTACATCGAACAGTTGGCTCGATCGACGAGCACACGGGCTGGACTTCGTTTTTGACGATGAATGTACGCGTGGAGGTCAAGTCCGGCGTGACGTCACTCGGTACTTCGGGACAATTTTGGGCACCTTCTTTTCAAGTTTTCACCCACTTCCAGTCATCGCAGAGAACAACGAATAACACCATCGTGATCAGGAGCCAAAGAACTACAAGATAAGACAAAGAAAAATTTTGGTGACAGTTCCCCTTTAAATGTGACAACAAGTCGACAACACGTGCTGAGTTCAACAACTCTTTGTCTGATATTTGTTTTCGATATTTTTTGTGTCACTATTGCAGCTAATATTGCAGTAGTTGCAGCGAACTGAATAGCGAAGCACTGAAAGTAGTGGAGAATTATTGTTGGTTCAAGTCCTCCATTTCACACGTCACTGGCAGTGATGTGTGAAATGGAGGGACAAAACAACATGAGAACATGAAAGTATGCAAACAGCCAATCACAACCACAAAAAAACTCCCACCTCTACGCGCGTGCGTGTGTGTGTGTGTGTGTGTGTGTGTGTGTGTGTGTGTGTGTGTGTGTGTGTGTGTGTGCGAGAGAGAGAGAGAGAGGGGGGAGGGGAGAGAGCGGCATTGTTCACATACACCATGTCGCATATATGTAGCCTGGAGGTGTAGGGCACGTGTCATTGCCTACACTTGGCTTCAAGTGCGTAGATAGATTGCTGTTCTTTGGGCTGGCAGCACTTGTAAATGTTGTGAAAGCTTGATGCTGGCGAACACCGCTGCCTAGCTTCTGTATCTCGTACATATTCAGTAATACCAAGAGCTTATTTCTTTACGGAGTTGTTGTTGCTGTTGATTTTGCTGCTCTTTCGTTTTCCCTCCCCTTACTTTTATTTATCGCCGGGGTTGGCTATCACCCACTCTCTTAACATTGGCCGGTGTTTCCGCCGAGTCTTGAGATGTAATAAATGTAATGATACGGGTGGAATCCTGATAATTCGAATATGGCTTAATTCGAACATACCGCTTAATTAGAAGTTTTTCCAGGACCGATTTCGGTCAATACGATTCCCACATAAAATGTTCTGATAATTCGAACCTCGAATCGTTCATGTCCGGTTAATTAGAAGTCCCACGGATTCCACTTAAATAGAAAAGGTGTGGGATTTGTGCTGATAATTCGAAGTTAGCAAAGTGTAATTCGAAGTTCACTGTACACTGTACTGGTCAGTTCAGTTTGCTTGAGCAGGCTGTGGTGGTCAGTTCAGTATCCGTGAAATCTGTGTCTAAAGTCCATAGCGCAACTCTGCGTGACCATGAGAGCATTTTGACATACCGTGTTATCTCTAATATAAGCACAGTCTCCAATAATAGCACGTGTCCAATAATAGAACACCTTGGGGCGGCATTCAAAAAATAAAGTGCTCAGTCTCCATTATAAGCACACTGTCTATCGGTACCTGGTAAAATGCATGTACCGTATTATCTCTAAAATGCAGTGCCGGCGAAAACCCCTGAAATGTGTGTGTCTGACATGAATTTGGCATGGCAACATGCCTCTGAAATGAGGTTGAAATAATAATGAAACAGTCTCCAATAAAGGAACGTCTCCATTAATAGCACGGGGCGGAGGTACATTGAAAAAAATAAAGGACCGTGCTTATATTAGAGATAATACAGGTACATACTGTGTCGTGGGTTCATGTTTGGATAATTAAAATGTCCGGATAATTAGAAGTTTTTTCCTGGCATTTTGAAGTTCGAATTATCAGGATTCCACCTGTAGTACGTAACCCCCAAGAGTGTGCTAATCCAGCTATGGGGTCTGCGACGACAGAACTTCACATCACGTGACAAACCCATGTACATTATTTCCACCCCGTGCAAGATGGATAGAAGGCTGCACATAGCCCTGCTTTGGGTACAACTCTCTTATGGTCACTGGTTGCACTGTTTGCCAGCATAGCCTTTTGAACCATGTCACGTGATGTGAAGTTCTGCCGTCGCAGCACTGTATCTCTATACAAGAGGTGTGCAGAATTTCATGTACACGTATGTGGCCAGCATGTCGATATCTCAGGACAGAAAATCTCTTGTTTATGTGCCATCTCCGTCGCCAAATATTATGATCACACCAGAGCAATTCAGGACAAGACGAAAAGGACAACTGTTGACTTCAAGATCAAAGCTAGAACGCCGAACTCGAACGACATGGAAGCTCAGCAGCACAACGGAAACGCATGCGCGGCTGATACAAACTTAGAGTAGAGGAGTAGAAAGATAATGATATATCATGTGAGGTAGCTCACTAGTAAGGATATCACATCGTCAGCCTTCTGTTAGCCTAGATATAGCCATGCTAAGCAAGTATATCAAGTTCAGTTTCTCTTGGAAATACATTGATGCAGATTGTACTCTTCATGCTCATCAGCATTGGTCGAATGTGATTTCTCTAATTGGTCTATTCACCAAAAATCGCATGATGATATAAGTTATCTGCAGAACAGCTCGGTTGAAAAGCATTGCTGTCGTATCCTGCTCACACACACACACACACACACACACACACACACACACACACACACACACACACACACACACACACACACACACACACACACACACACACACACACACACACACACACACACACACACACACACACACACACACACACACATACTCTCTCTCTCTCTCTCTCTCTCTCTCTCCCTCCCTCTCTCTCTCTCTCCCTCCCAATCTCTTTCACTCTCTGTTCTATCTCTCTCACTCTCTGTCCCATTTTCTCGTATATCTTGAATCTGATTGTATTCCCACAACCCCTCCCTTTTCTCCTGTCTCTCCTACCTGTCGCACCCCCCCCCCCCCTCTGTATCTCTATGTTTGTTTTGTAGATTGAGTCTTTTGCTGGAGCTGTCTTATTCTACCGTACTACTGCAATGTATCAGAACCTGCTTGGATAGTGATGACTTAGTGGACGCGATACGTCTGTGCAGGTAAGAGTGGGTTTTAACTGGCTGTGGCGTTGTTGGTTTAACTCAGTGCGTGTCAGACGGATTTTGACACTGCAGATCTCGTCAAATGCAGCCTGAGATCCTTCAGGGGTTTCACTTTGGCTATCAGGGTACGGGTGGAACCCGGATTATTCACAGTAAAACCTGGGCTAAGCTACCTCTAGTATGTGCGACCACCTGATCTTAGAATGACCGTTTTTCCCTGCACCTGCAGTTTTGCATAGACACTGAACTGGAAACAGAAACCACCTGCGGTGCGCGACCAGCGGCCGACTTTCAGTGTACAAGTGCCGTATCTGACCGCATGCAGCAACAACAAGTGCTGTCCTGGCTGGCAGGCTTGGCTGCAACAGGGTTGAAATGTGCTCAGAAGGAGTACATGCAGTCAATGGAAGGGACAAGTGACAGTGCAGGGCGCTGCATGACTTGAGTGAGGTGTGAAAACGCATGGGCCTTCGCCTGTATGAAAGTGTTCAATGCCCAACACCTGTCAATATGAGTACATGGAAGTATGTGCAGGATCCAGCATGCCGTGAATGTATGGGACCTTGTTCTAAAGACCACCTGGCTTTAACGACACCTTTTGCTCGCAACGTGGGGTGACCGCTTATTTTAAAAAGCCGGTTTTACTGTATAGCAAAACTCGAACATACTAGTTAATTAGAACCATCTTCTGGGACCGATTTCAGTCGTAACAAGGTGTGATATTTAGAACCTCAAACTGGACATGTACGCCTGATTAGAAGTCTCACAAAATCCGCCAACATGGTAAATGTGTTGGACGTGTGTGTGTGTGTGTGTGTGTGTGTGTGTGTGTGTGTGTGTGTGTGTGTGTGTGTGTGTGTGTGTGTGTGTGCGTGCGTGCACGTGTGTGTATGTGTGTGTGTGTGTGTGTGTGTGTGTGTGGTGTGTGTGCGTGCGTGCGTGTTTGCATGCGCGCGCGTGTGTGTGTGTGTGTGTGTGTCTGTGTCTGTGTCTGTGTCTGTGTGTGCCAGCTAGTCCGGTTGGTGGGTACACATATTCCAGATAGTGTTGGGTCTGTTGCCAACAGGCTCGGCTGCTTGAAGGTGTATTGTGGTATCTGCCACCTTTGTTGCTTTCAGGGTTCATATACTTTCTATTTGAAGTGTACATACCTGTTGACCCTGGACTGCTTCTGGCTAGATTAACTCTTGTGTAATCACTGGTGCTAGTGAAGCTTATGTCAGATCCACTCTGATTTAGCCACCCACACTAGTAGCAAGTATTACCCTCACTGGGGGCAGGGGTAACTGCAGTTGGATTCCGGGACAGATACCCTGATGCCGTCAATTCTTCTTCTGCACCTTGTCCTCACCCACTTACTGAGGTGTGGTGAGCCCGTAAGTGGGATCATTTTCAAGTCCACCCATAGTTTGGGGTATTTCAGGGGGCTGTTGGCCGTTGGGCGATTCAATAGCCATTTGAGTCCTCTTTCCAAGATTCCTTTTGAGTTCCTCTCTCCCCTCTCCCGGGGAGACCCACGTGACCAATTTTGGCAGTGAGCAAGTAGTAGTAGTAGTAGTAGACTAGTGTGTGTGTGTGTGTGTGTGTGTGTGTGTGTGTGTGTGTGTGTGTGTGTGTGTGTGTGCGTGTGTTTGCGTGCGTGTGTGCACGTGTGTATGTGTGCGTGTGTGTGTGCATGTGCGTGTGTGTATTTGTGTATGTCTGTACCTGGGCGATTGTGCAGAGCTCTGCTGGACTGTGATGCGTCGCCGGGTGCAATATCACAACTTCAGCACGTTCTTCACTGTTTGCAAGACAAGGTGCTGCAGACCTATCAGAGCGGGTGTAGAGGATCGTTTGCTGATAACACCACCGTCGAAACGAGCAACCTGGCTGAAGAATGTCTGCAACTGTCCACTGACCTTCCAACAAGATGTGCTTCATGTAAGCCTGAGCATGAACTTAGATGTATTTGCTAGGACATCATGAACAGTTCTCTCAACAGTGTCTGTCTCTTTTATGCGGCGTGTATTCTCAAATGTTAAATTAATCATTGTTTCTCCTATCGCAAAAGCGATTACACCATTGGAAAGCTTGGAGCTTCCTCTTCAATCTACATATTTCGATATTTGCAACAGGACTAAAAACAATGGAGTTACGACAGTTTTACGGTACGCACAATATATCAGACTTTAATGACTGATGCACCGCAAAGGGTTAATGAAAAGCCCAGAGCCCTCGCTATGATTTGTGTTACCTAGATCACCTTGCGTGTTATTCGAAATGATAGAAGCGTCTTTGCAATACAAAAAATGTACCCGATAATCGCCAAATGCTGATAATCGTATTGCAAAGACGTTTCTACCTGTATCTATAAACATGGGATTTGAACCCACACTATCACCCTGCCTGCATTCCCTCGATACATTTCACATACATACACATCCTACCAAGTTGCTTAACCTTATGATCCTGTAGTTGAAAGGCCTATTTGAATATGGTGGCCAGCTGTCTTTATGTACGGTACAGCGAGCCAGGCCTGGCGTGTCACGTGATAACGCCCTACGGCACAAACACATACCGAAATAAAGCGCTGTGGACCCTGGCTAGCACCAGACGCTACTAAAGGAACGTCTTTTGCATAGCTTCAGCAATTATTATGTCGTGGCTGATTATACGATGGGTTAAGCTTAAGCCTGTATATCATGTAAGTTGTTGGACATACACGCCAAGTTTATCTTGGTTCTCTATTGACGTAAGCTGGTGCAGTGCTATTACTCTGCATAGTGGTTACAGAGGAGACTCCTCACCACGAGTAAAGTAAATTTTCTGTCAAATGTTCTTCTTCTGATTTGTGCTGCTGCTCCTTTGCAGATGACATGGTTGATATTTCTGCCCTGGCAAAGTCAGCGCGTCGCCTGTATGATCTCTGTAAAGCATGCAGCACAACCTCGCATAGTGTGTATGATTCCTCATCGGTGAGTGGAGACTGGGACTCTACAGTTCAAAATGCAACACTTATTGTACAGGGCTTTCTTTTCAGACGCTTGCCTTCTTTCCCGAGTATTTTCCTTTTTGCTAAATTTCAGCTCAGATTTCAGCCAGATTTGCGACACGGTTCATTAGTTTCGTCAAGTTACAGCATCAATAATGGGTTATATGTTGTGTTTCTCCCTTCGCTCCTAGGAGTGGCAATGGACGTCTGACAATACTCGGTAAGATTTTCCATGCTGCTGCTGCATCTTTCTTCCTGATTTAATGCTTGCGCTTTGGGTGGCGCCCACTGACCAACACACTCGTGTCAGAATTTACACCTAGCGCAAATGTACTGCGTTGAGCTGCTGTGTTGGTGTTTGCTATGCTTGTTTGATTGATGAATGCTCCTGTTGAAACTTGCCAATTATGAAGAATGTGTGCGGAGCTCTGCATGTTCCCTCCTTTTATAACTTCCCTGCAGGACCTTTTCCAAGCTGATTACTGGAGACACGTTTCAAGAGGATTCTTTAGTGCTTTCACCAGCGGAAGTTCTACCTGTGTTGCAAAAGTTTAACCAAACAATACTTCCATCCACCACCACCACCACCACCACCACCACCACAGGTAATCAACACTGTCCATGATTTGACACGTGGGGTTGTTGTGAAATGATGTGTTGTTTTCCTGTGTGTTGGCATTCCCCAAACTGTCTCGTCTAGTCGGGTGCATGTGTGATATGAGCATGCGCGATTTTGTAGTCGAGAGTCCTTTTGTCAGTCTTTTGTTCGTCCCTTTCAGTGTAGTCTTCATTTCCGTAATGTCGAAATATATAATGTAAAACAAACTAGTCTTGTCCTTTGTGTCCTGCGTCCCGGGGAACGGAATGGCTGTGATTCCGGAACAGGGTAAAAGTAATCGAAATGGTCATACCCCTAAGCAACACTAGCGCGTAATAAACCAATGACACTGCGTGTAGTTCTGGCTGGCATTGATGCTGCCTCCCAACATATCATGCATTATTCTCACTGGTGTGTCAGAATGACCTAGTACGAATCTAGAGTCGTTTCGAGACATAAACCCATACTGACTTACTGACTTACTGACTTTTGATAGAACTATCTGTGTCTGTGTAATAAAGCAGTGAGCTTCAAGTACGTTGGTGGCACAGCGTATTTTACGCATGCAGGAGAGCAATTTGCTTCTGTTCTCCATTGTTTTTCATCTGATGTATTGGGGTTCTTGCGGGGCTGATTGTGCGTCTGTCCTGTTCACTCAGCCGTGGTACCTCGTCAGCATTATCAACTGTGTGTGCGGCCCTTTGAGCAGTCCGTTGCTGGTGAGTCTTGCAATCTACAGTGAACTGGGTTACATTCTGAACAGTGATGAGTTGCTGAACAGTGATGAGTTGCTGAACAGTGATGAGTTGCTCTCATGTTTCCTGGTGTGTGCGCCCTGCTCCTTTTTTTACCATAATTAAATTGGCTCGCCATCCAAGTATAATATTGTGATTATATGCCAGTCTGGTAATGCGCTGTACTGGTGGACAGTGTTGAACTCATCACTGCACTGTACTGGTGGACAGTATTGAACTCATCACTGCACTGTACTGGTGGACAGTGTTGAACTCATCACTGCACTGTACTGGTGGACAGTGTTGAACTCATCACTGTGCTGTACTGGTGGGCAGTATTGAACGCATCACTGCATTCAATGCAAGTAATGGTATGCCTTTGGTTTCAGTATTGAAAAAAAAGGAGTAAGAGAACTTGGTTGATTTGGTTGCATCTACAACTGGCTTCCGGGTGCTGTGACCAGCAATGGTACCATGGGAGATAATAAGAGCGCAAGGATCTGCTGGGTCTTGATGACCTCCTCCATTGCCGTGCCGGTGCAAGAACCCTAAGTGCATGGCAAAATAGAACAGTTGCATCCACAATGCAGAATGTCTTGCGATACGTGGCATTGATGTCTGAACATCTGGCCAGCTCGCCCAGATGGGGATCATGCCCAGACTGCGGAACAAGAACTCTTTCCAGCTCAGCTACTCGTAGTTGTTATATACCGTGAAACGGATGATTTGCTTGTGCCCAATATGTATGCGAGCTTCTGTTCTATTCGGCCCAGGCGTAGACACATCAATGCCAATAGCAGCTGATCCTCCATGCTCATTGGCGATTTACGGCCGCCGCCAACTGTTATCTGCCGTCCCTCAGCTTCTGTCTTTGCTGATCTGGCGCTCAGTACATTTTCTGGGCTAGGCTTAAGGAAGTCTCACAGAGCGGTCGAACACCTGAAGGCAAATCAGCGAGAAGCTGGAGCTGCTCAGAGTCTTCCTTTATGTTATCGTATGGAAGCAACTGTTTTTCGGCTTTCTTCACCCAAGTCCTCACATCGTCCAGCTGCTCCTCGAGACTCTGTACATGAGCTCTTCTTGTTGCCAGCTCGTGATGCAGATGCTGCACTTCCACACTTCCATTACAGGAAGGACCAAACTGCACTAGGCTAGGTTCCTTTCAAACTCAAACTGCAGTTGCCTCTCAGCAAATACTGGTTTGCGAGCCTGGGGAGCTGGGCGTCCACTCCGTCCAGGCTGCACTCTCTTGCGAAAAGCAAACCTGGTTGGGCAGCTGTTTGATTTCCTGGACTCATCCTGCTCTAGTAGAGCTGGGTAAAACGATTCGGGATTGAAATGATCGTTGCAACTTGAATATTCAGAGTGACCCTAAAACTACATGTACGTCCTTCCTCACGGCGTATAGCCTGGATCCGCTTGCTCCGGGCCGCTGTGGCTCCACGCGAGGAAAAGAGTGAATTGACTTGTTTGCTTTGTCCTCCAGTTCTGACGGTGAAGAACGCAGCAATGATCCTGAGTCACGTATGTGAAGTAGGATCCCACGCTCGCGCTAGGTTGCCCCCTTGCTCGAACCCAGACAATAATAAGGAGCTCGGTCTATTGTATAAACTTTGCGCAGTATATCTGGATCGAATGACCGGAATTTGCTCAAATTTGCTCCAAATACTCCGTGAAGTACCTAAAGTATGATGCCGCAAAGAAAACACGGAAATCAAAACTTCAAAACTTCCTTTTTTGACTCTCTGAACCCAGACTGCCACCAGCTGTTGAAGCGGTGACTAATATTTTGATAAAGATTAGCTCAATGCTGTAGACAGTACGCTGTTTTGGCCATATACGTCTCATCAGTGCAGGTTCAAGCTTTAAGTAGGCCGAACTACTGGCCTAAAGATTAGCTAATGTACACAGAGCTAGAGGAGTGTATCTTTTGCTGCACATCGTGCAGAAGTAATGAAATGCCATGTTCTTTATAAACCCTTTGAGGGTCCAACTATTTTCAGAGAATATGCGCATTCCGAAGTATTTTCATAAAGTGCACAATATGTCCGAATCTATGAACATTTGTATATACAGACCCCTATATTGTCTGAAAGGTAAAGCTCTTCTGAATTTATGCCATTGTCCTGAAGAGAGTTGGCCAACAACTCAGACGTGTAGTAGTTGTCCGTGTATACAACATGGTTTTGCTGGAAGAGCGGTGCGCACAGCTTCATAGCGAAATTGTGCGCCAAGCCACCATTGGTGCCCTGCTGGCCAGTATACACTTCAAGATTGAATAATACAGACGAAGCAGAGTCGCAAGCAGCAAAGACCTTGAAGCCCCACTTCACGGGTTTTTTGGGTAAGTACTGCGTATCATCCGCTCATCTACTGCGACTTTCTGGCCCGGCTTGAATAGTGCTTGGCATCGTTCTCTCATGTGGTCACTCAGCTCTCTCACCTTGCGCAGGCGGTCGTTGGGATCTTCATTATCAGGGTTGACAACTTTCAGGAAGCACAACAGAGCAACAAACCTGCGTCGGGACGAAATCATCAGCTGAGCATAGTTGCCTGCATACAAAGATGACGTCCGCCAGTAGTCACGGATTTCAGGCACCTTCTGAAAAGCTTGAAAAATAACTAACGGGATAAATTTGTACATTTCGTCAACATTGGTGTCCTTCCACTCGCCATTCACTGCATATGTGGGCTTCGAGTCGATGTGGGCTCTTGCATACTGATTTGTGTATTGGACGATTTTTGTTACAATTTCAAAGGTGAAATACAGCTTGAAAAAGTCGCTCTCTTGCGTTGGGACAAATCCATCCGGTAGAGTTAATCCTGTAGCTGCTGTGGGATGGAACACGATCGCGCCAGGTGCTCCGTCGTCCTCGCCGTCATACCCACTGGCTGGGTCATACTGTGCACCAACGCCGCGTCCTCTGCCTCCACGACCAGCTCCGCGACCAGCTCCACGACCACCGCGAGCACCGCGAACTGCACCACCACCTCGCTGTATTCCACGGCCTGCGCTGAGCGCCACGGCCACCACGGGCGCCACGGCCACCTCCTCGATGTCCTCCACGTCCTCGAGGCCCACCACGGGTAGGAGCAGTTGGCGCAGCAGCAACTACCTCTGCTTCAAAATCTTCGTCATCTCCCTCATCGCCGTCACTTTTGCTCTCGGAGCCGTCGTCAATTACTTGATCTAAAATATCATTGTCAAGGTTGTCTTCCTCTTCCGAGGAGAGACATGGATCATCAGACAATTCACTTTCATTTATATCGTTCACTGAATCTCCATCAGCGTCCATTTGCAGGAGCAACTGAGCAGCAGCAGCCCCGTCCATGGTCCTTGCGGAAGCAAATTTTCTTCTGCGTTCGCGAAGTACATAGCCACACTTCGAGCGCTCCGCACTGTATTTGTTTGTGTGCGCGACCCCCACATATTTGATACCTACGTCATGGTCACGATCTCTGCGAGCTGTCTGTGAAGTTTGAGACCTGTGTGACCATGTTTGCCAGCTAAAATCGGTGTTTGACCGCGCGCAGTCAAATATCGTTCGAATTCGAACAATGGAACCTCAAAGGGTTATCAAAAATTCCTCTTGATCTCCCTATAAAATCCATCTGACTACACCCGAGTTACACAGCATATGTGGTTGTTCTGATGTTGTGGGGTGTTGTGAGTACCAGTTGTTGCCTCCCACCTCTTATCCCTGCTGTTGTATCGTATTGATTGTGTGTACTGCAGAAGACACTACACAGCACACGGCAACACCGGGCCACTTGGCCGCACTTAGCACTGCTGCGCAACAGATGACGTCCGTATTGGTCGCTAATGGCTGTTGTCAGCTTGCTATGAGTTATGCTAGTGAGGTGAGAGAGAGAGAGAGACAGACAGACAGACAGACAGACAGACAGACAGACAGACAGACAGACAGACAGACAGACAGATATAGAGACAGACAGACAGAGACAGACAGACAGACAGACAGACAGACAGACAGACAGACAGACAGACAGACAGACAGACAGAGACAGAGACAGCCGCCAGAGACAGACAGAGAGACATAGAGAGAGAGAGACAGAGGCCGAGAGAATGTGTTTTCAGTGTTTAATGTACGGCAATTTTGCCAGTGACACCCCAGCGGTGACCATGTTGAAACCCTGCTGTCCCTGTCACCCTCGTAGAGGTCTGCACAGTTAGTACAGGATAACAACAAAGCCCATTCACTGCAATGCATGAAATCACTCACTGCTGTGCTGTAGTGAAGGAGGCTCTCATACCTGCGCCAGTGAGTGCGTTCGATTATGCCCGCAAATCGATTCATGAATCGATTCGCGCTATTCACATCACCAGATGTGCACCAGATGTGAATAGGGTGAATGGATTCCGAACCGATTCCCAGGGCTCATGACATGAAAATCGAACGACTTGAATGCATGCAAATGGATTCATGAATCGATTCAAGTGCATAATCGAACGCAGCCACGGTGTGCACATGTTGCAGCAGGATACCTCCTAGTGTTTGTTTTGCCCTTGGGGTTTTCTCTCTGTGATCATAGGCCCTGTACCAGTGCTTGGAGTGCTTTGCTGTCAACTACTGTGACAGCTGCAAGGTGGGTACAGTGTGCGAGCTGTGAGTGAGCATACAGTACATTTGCTTACCAGTGGTTAGCTGGTGCATGGCAGTGTAGGCACATACAATGACTGTATGCTCCTTACTAGTATTTTTTTTTGTTTTCGTTTAATTTACACTTCAAATGACTCCTGAATGCGCATACCACTTCGGAAATGCGAGTTAAATTGTTGACGCTGTCAGGCTACTATGCAACTTAACGTGTGCAACTTGTGTGCATGTGTACATGCGTGCTCTTTGGGTTTCTTTTTTTAGTGGTGGGCTGTGTTCTTGTTGTTGCTTCATCTTTTTGGTTAACAGGACAATGCTGTGAAGGAGGCCTTGGAAGACACGGTGGCCATTGTGATAATGAAAGCTCCGAAAGTGATTTCAGGACTCTGGGAGAACCTCCTGTCGAAGGTACTAGTGTTTCTCGCTGTCACAGCAGCCTTCTTGTGTTCTTCAGTTGGAGCACCTGTGCCCCTAGAGGTACTGGGGTGGTTTGGTGGTGGGTGGGTGCATATGTGAAGTGGACAATATACCTGTGTGTTGCTAGATTCACGCCCAAGACCAAGCCCATGCTCTATATGTTTGATTTGATTCCTTATAAAGGTGTATAGCCCGGTGTGGAGTCCAAGTGGCTACCAATCCCAACTCTCTAGGCTCTGCATGCCTGCTGTCAGCCCTGCACAGTAGTGAAACTCTGTTTGGTGACAGGGTTGACAGAATGACCTGGTTTCCCTGGGCACATCATGCACCATCATCAGACTACGCCACTGCATCACAGTGCATGTACGCTGTGTGTGGGTGTGGGTGTGGGTGTGGGTGCGTGCGCGTGTGTACGTGCGCGTGTGTACGTGTGTGTATGCGTGCATGCGTGCATGTGTGTGCATGCATGTGCGTGTGTGTGTGTATCATACTGTGTATATCAGGTGCTGGCGTATCGCACACTGGACTTGTCACTTGCACTGGGTTACATGCTGCAGCTGCCAGCCAGCACAGTGTTCAAGGCTCTCAACCAAAGCCGCCTGAGCTCTCATGGGGATCACACACGCCTACAGGTACAGGTTGCACATTGTCAACACTGCTGCATCAGTACTTCATGGAGAAATGCCAGTGGTTTCTCAACAAGCTGGAGATTCTTGTATTTGTAGATGGGATTGCTGCATAGCGTATGATGCTAGAACAACGCAAACCATGGAGTGATGATACCTGCATGCATGTATTCGATGTTTGTTTGGAAAAAAGGTTGTGGAAGTATCAGTAACACACCTTGGTTGCTATGTGCCAATCGCCTTGTGTGATACTTTCATACAGCTCACTCAGTAGAGCATGACACTGTGTCAGGGTTATGGGTTCGAGCCCCACGCTCGGTGCCAATGTTGAGACAAGCCAGCACAACCACACCATGTATTGAGAGGGAAAGGGAGAGAGAGAGAGAGAGAGAGAGAGAGAGAGAGAGAGAGAGAGAGAGAGAGAGAGAGAGAGAGAGAGAGAGAGAGAGAGAGGGAGGGAGGGAGGGAGGGAGGGAGGGAGGGAGGGAGGGAGGGAGGGAGGGAGGGAGGGAGGGAGGGAGGGAGGGAGGGAGGGAGGGAGAGAGAGAGAGAGAGAGAGAGAGAGAGAGAGAGAGAGCCGGGGAGGGAGGGAGAGAGGGAGGGAGAGCCGGGGAGACACAGAGACAGTGAGAGGCAGAGAGAAAGAGAAAAAGAGAGAGAATAATTTCTTTTACTGCTCGAGTAATCCGAGGGGAAGGGAAAGCAGCAGAATATCAAGGCTACAAGACTAGTGAACTGGCTGAACAAAAGCATGAATCAGGCATCAAAATAGCTGCACGAGAAGTTGATAAATGTGCAAAAAGCAAGCAATACAAGTACAAGAACACGTGAGAACCAAACAGTCTGTGAATGATGAGATTGAAACGATCAGTACATGTACATAATATGTTTCTGCTGTTGATTATCACGTCGAAAACAGGATAGTTGTTTCTGGTTGCTTCCGCTCACAACATGTGCAGGCGTTGGCTTGGCTTGGCTGGCAGTATCTGAAGCTGGCAATGGAGACGACGAGCCAGCGTGACGTACCGTCAAGTCCCTTCAATGACACAGCCATGCAGCAATGCAAGAAGACGTACGATCTGGCTACTTGGGGTGTTCGCTTGGCCAAGTACAGGGTAAGGAAACATCAAGAAGCAACAAATTGTGTTTGTAGGCTGACGTCTTCAAGTGCTGGGTGGGTGTCATGGAAGGGAGGGATCATGGGGGCCCCATTGAGGGGGGGGGGGAGAGATACAGCAAAGAGATCACTTGGTGGTTTTAGAGAAAGCGTGTAAGTTGTGTGCCATGTAGCATGGTAGTGCAGCAAGCATGGTCGTTGTGCAGTGTAACGGAATCTCGGCCATTCCGTTCCCCGGGACGCAGGACACAAAGGACAAGACTGGTTTGTATTACATTATTTATATTGACATTACGGAAATCGAGACAACACTCAAAAGGACGAACAAGAAGACTGACAAAAGGACTCTCGACTACAACATCGCGCATGCTCATATCACACATGCACGCGACTAGACGAGACAGTTTGGGGAATGCCATCACACAGGAAAACAACACATCATTTCACAACACCTGCCCCCTTGATGACATTCCACAAAATAATAAACCGACACCACGTTCCACATGCACAACAGCAAAAGGAACCACAGCAGAACAGAAAAACGAAAACCAACCATCAACCTAGAGCCGACGCTCTAAAATAATATCCGGGCCACGAAACAGGGCCAAACAAAAACCTAGAGCCGACGCTCTACAACCAGGCCACGCCACACAAGGCCAACCGAAACACGGGAGCCGAAGCTCCAACAAAATAATAACATGCGCACAGCCGCACCAAATAAATCTACAACAAAAACAACGGAGAACAACAGAACGAATAGAAGAGCAACAGACCGATGTAGTGGAACCCACGTTCGACCAGCCAGCACTAACGCAACACTTCGGATTAGGGAATGAATTATTTACAAGAGAATTGGAAGAGACATAGAAGTTAGAAGTAAGTTATCAGAACCAGACTGAAGCACACTGAACTAAAGGATCGACTCAACTACTGAAGTACAGAAAGACGGGCATGCAATCTGAGAAAGGAGTGCAGCTACGCACGTGGACACATGCACAGCATGAGAGGTGTACACATAAAGCAGAGGCGCGTGCATATGGGTGAGCGTGTACACAGCATGCATAGCAACATACAGTGTGACACAAGAGTCATAAGGCACCTAATATAGCAGTTCATAACACCACTCCCCTAGGTGCCATTGATCATCCACTGTATCTAGCTGGCTGTCGTCGATTACCAGGGCCTCGGAGATCGTAGCGCTGAGTCGGCATGTCAGCCGCAAACTCGATGCTCACCACATTATCACAGGCAGCTGGCTCTGGGCGATCTTCGGCAGCGTCATGGTTACCATCATCTAGTGTTCCATCTACCTGCTGGGCGTGTCCAGGCTTCACGATATCAACGTTCACGACCTTCTCTCTGCCGTCAGCATGCTGGATCACCAGGGTCGATGGCGAGACTATCTTCAGCACCGTCCAGCCACTCTCATATGGCGTCATGAGCTTCTGACTCCGCTCTGGGCGACGTAGCATCACCGGATCATCGACACGGTATGGTGACTCTGTTGGACCGCCTGACACAGAGTCATTCGAGGACAGTAGCGACTCAACAAGGTCTCGAATTCGAGCAGCGCGCCCGGCGAGTCGGTCTACCCATTCACTGGCGCTGTATGCTGTCGGGTCGTGATCAATTACTAGATCGCGCCCTTCCCAGCCCGTGATGGCCAGCCTTGGCGATATTCCGGTTGTAGCATGGCGACGTCCATTGTAGTAGAACAGAACCAACTCCAGCTCAGACGTCCAGTCACTGGTTTCCTCGAGCGCCTTACGCAGGAGACCGATGATTGTACGGTTGAGCCGTTCAACCCCTCCTTGTGATTGAGGATGTCGAACTGCACCCGTTTTCACCACCACACCAAACTGTTCCAGGAGGGCTGCTACGACCGCGTTCCGGAACTCAGTGCCGTTGTCCATGCGAATGACAGACGGCGGGCCCCACCGGCAGCAGATCTTGGTCAGTGCGGCTGCTACGCTCGCTGCATCGTGTCGACGTAGTGGCTGTACCTCCGCCCACTTGGTGAACATGTCGACGCATACCAGGCAGCAGTGGTGCGCTCCACTCTGGCCAAGCTCCAACGTGTCGATCTGTATGACCTCCCATGGTCGTCCTGGTACGTCTGGACGCGTTGGCTCAACAGTCGGTCCCCGTGCCGGGTTAGCTGCAGAGCAAGGCACACACGCTTGGACAACACTCTGGCATTTCTCGGCCATCAGCGGCATATAGCAGCGCTTGCGCAGTGAGTCATGCATTGTCGTCCAGGTGGCATGGCCAGAGGTCTTGTGAGATGCTTTCAGTACTTGGTCTTCAAGCTCAAGTGGTATGACTGGCACTTGCACGACACCGTCGAGTGGCAGCTTTACTGAACGCATCAGCACACCGTCATGGTCCAACAGCTGATCACGGACCGGTCTGTACAGCTTCGACGACAGGGGGGTTCCCGACTTCAGCTCATCCAGCAGCTGTGATATCTCGGTATCGGCTTGCTGCGCATCCTTTATCTCACTGAGAGTAACGGGCCCGATAGCATGCTTGTCCGTTGCCACAGAAACAGAACAAACATCACTCGGCTCATCTGTACCCTTGGGCCACCGCCTCGGGACACGGGTGAGCTCATCGGCTGGGTTCTGGTCAGTCGGCACCCACTCCACTCGGACCTTGAGGCCGACCGTTTGGACGAGGTCAGCAATCACTTCCAGTCGCCGCTCAACCAGTATCTTGTGCAGCCCACCGACTTTCACTCGGCGCACATTGCCGAGGACCTGCTTCAGCCAGCCGTACACTGTCTTTGAGTCGGTGACGAGTCGTACCGTCTGCAGGTGCCATTGCGCTGCAAGCGACAGTCCACGCACCGCAGCATCTAGCTCCGCCACATTGATGTGCTTCTTATCGGCTGTGTCCCGCAGCCATGTACCGTCTTCGATGACTTGGCCGTTCAGCTGGAGGACCACACCGACTGCCAGATCCGAGGCATCGCAGAACACAGCCCAATCTCCATCGGACTCGGCTGATGCATGCCACACACCACGGACGGGGTCTTGAGCGGACAGCTGCTCAGCAACTTCGTCAGCACACTGAAGAACGCTAGGTGGAACCGGCATGTCCCATCTGTCCACTGCACTTGATAGCCGCTTCAACATTGAGCAGGCTGGGCGAAGCCATGCGCACACTGGATAGTGGCTTGTGAGCCGACCTGTCCATTGGAATACACCACGCTTCGTCAGCGGTTGGCGGAAGCTGAGGTCGACTCCATCGCGGCGAGCCCACATGATGGTACCATCAGCAGTCGTCGATAGCTTCAGGCCAAGCACTCGCGCCTCGGGTAGATGCTCTGGTGGCTTTGTCGGCAAGCCATACCGTGCTAGCTCTGCAGCGACGGCCTTGCGCTTCTCCGCTGGCGTGAGGACGTCATCAACGTAGTTGTCCACATCAGGCCATCGTCGCGTCACCCACCGAACAATGATGTCCATGAATTTTGGTGCAATCGATAGACCAAAACCCATCCGTGACATGGCGTACAGCTTCCCACGCCACACCACGACTTGGTAGCGCAAGAGGGATGGGTCGACTCGTACCTGCAAGTACGCCTTACGTATGTCGACAAGTTCAAACTGGCTGTCTGCAACCTGTCGCCACTTGCGGATCTTCTCACCGCATGCTGGGGCATCAGTGCCTGGGTTCGACTTAATCACCGCATTCAAGCCACGGTAATCAAGACAAGGACGAACTGGGGTCGACTCCTTGTGGGCTTGGTCCTTGGCGAGCAGCGGAATGATGGCCGCCGGAGGACCGTACGTAGCCTCGTCGTACTCGATCAGGTAGCCATTCTCGACCCAGGCGTCCATCTCGTCACAGAACTGCGACTCTTGCTTGTCTGACAGGTTGTGCCTCGCGTACTGTCCGATCCCTGAGCCGATCGGAGATGTAGGAGCTTGCCCATCACGCCACTGCCAGTGCAACGTCCAATGCTGCTTGTCGTTGTCCCACCGGAGCTCTCCGTCTTCGGCCTTCAGGGTCACACCACGATCGTCCTCTGTGACGTCCACATGACGGAGTGTGCTCTCAACGTCAGCTGCAGCAGTAGCGGCTGCACCGGTATCTCTAGGTTGAGGACCAAAGCACACGCCATTGACCTCGCCGTCCTGGCCATAACTGAGTCGAACGCCACCAACACCAGCTATAACGTCAGCACCGAGGAGGAGGTCTGCTGCCACAGCCGTCAATGAGTCGACAACGCAGGCATTCACACGCACTCTTGGCAGACTAACCGGTTCACCATCCCCTTGGCGCTGCAGTTCCACATCAACTGCTCCTCTGATCTTCACCTTGCTGCTATCCACGGATACAACAGACACACGTGGCTGAGCAGTGAACGGAATCTTGTGATGTTTGAGGAACTCGACCGTAACCATTGTGTAACTTGCACAAGTGTCCACTGCTGCTCTAGCACGTGCCCATTCGCTGCCTACCACGCCTCGCACGTCAACGTAGATTCTGGGCAGTGAAGCTCTAGTAGCCTCGGCTACAGTGCACAAACACGCACCCCTCGCCAGGGAGCCACTGTCTGCAGCCGTTGCTGCTCCAGACGATTTCCGCTCTTGCCAGGCTTTACGCTCCGGACAGTCACTCTTCATGTGACCTGGCTTGTCACAGAAGTAACAGGTTCGAGGGCCAGTACGCTCGCCGCGCGTTCCTTTACCAGCACCACTCTTGCGACCAGATTTCTTCGCTTTCGGGCACTGCCGCGCCATGTGGCCAACTCCGCCACAGTTGAAACATGCCTGCTCATCCGTGGTGGCAGCTGCCACAACAACATCGCCACGCACTCGTGTCAAGTGGTCCGAGGTCGCAGCCTTCAACGCCCGTACCACGTCCAGGCAACCCGTCACACTCAACTCTTTGCCCGCCATCGTAAGTCTTAGCTCTCGGGCAAACTCTACCGGCAGTCCCTTGATCAGCTGCTCTATGATCATCGGGTCCTTGTCGTCATCAGCCTTGTGCCCCGCCATAGTACTCAGTCGCTGCAAATCGGCAACGTAGGCGTCGGGGGACTCATCCACGCGCATCGTCCGTGAGGTGAATCTGGCGTACGCCTGCGCCTTCGTCAGAGTGAACGACAGTCCCATTTTCGCCAAGACTTTATCTTTGTCTTTCTGATCGCTTGCCGGCATCCGTGAAAATACAAGAAACGCGTCATCCGTCAGGAACAACGGAAAATTCTTCACTTTCTTGTCGTCCGTGTCCCAACCTTGTATGTTTGCAAGCACCAGAAACTTATCCCAAAAACGTCCGAAATCGTCCCCGTTCCCACGGAACGGCTGGAGGAAGTTGTCAAACTTGAGCGACATCTCGCTGGCGTGGCAGGGTTTGCACTCGTCAATACAACACACACGTCCCGGGTTTCGGCACCAGTTGTAGTGGAACCCACGTTCGACCAGCCAGCACTAACGCAACACTTCGGATTAGGGAATGAATTATTTACAAGAGAATTGGAAGAGACATAGAAGTTAGAAGTAAGTTATCAGAACCAGACTGAAGCACACTGAACTAAAGGATCGACTCAACTACTGAAGTACAGAAAGACGGGCATGCAATCTGAGAAAGGAGTGCAGCTACGCACGTGGACACATGCACAGCATGAGAGGTGTACACATAAAGCAGAGGCGCGTGCATATGGGTGAGCGTGTACACAGCATGCATAGCAACATACAGTGTGACACAAGAGTCATAAGGCACCTAATATAGCAGTTCATAACACCGACAACAACCAAACTGAAACAACACAGCAACAAGCAACGAACTGAACAGCGAGAGAAACATGATCAGACAATTAAGCGAGCAAGACAACAACAAGACGAACAACAAAGGACGACACACAGTCGGTGATGCCAGACTCATCCACTGGCCTCTGGCGAGCCACGGCCACACGCTCCATGCGGTACCTGCCGTCCCAGGCTCCAGTCCCCAGCTTCTGCCGGTCCACCACCTTCTCTGCCTCCTCTCCGCGTCGTCTTCCGCTTCCACCAGCTCCTCATCTCTCCTGATCACCTCCATCCCCACGCTTACTATTATTTGTTGACGACGACGAACAGACTCATGACAAACTTACTCATCCTCTGCGTCCCGGGTTTCGGCACCACGTTGTAACGGAATCTCGGCCATTCCGTTCCCCGGGACGCAGGACACAAAGGACAAGACTGGTTTGTATTACATTATTTATATTGACATTACGGAAATCGAGACAACACTCAAAAGGACGAACAAGAAGACTGACAAAAGGACTCTCGACTACAACATCGCGCATGCTCATATCACACATGCACGCGACTAGACGAGACAGTTTGGGGAATGCCATCACACAGGAAAACAACACATCATTTCACAACAGCAGTTTGATGCAGGTAACTGAATGGAAAGCATACACCATATGTACCAGCCATTTGAAATGTTTCTTCGAACCTTATCCAAAACGTGTTTTATAGCAGTTTTCCTGCATGGTTCATGGTCGCTGATGTGTATTTGTGTGCATGTGTACATGTGTTTAGATTCAGCTTCCAGACAATGCCCATCAGGACCGTGCTAAGCAGAAGGAGGTACTGCATCAGATGCTCAACGAGCCGACCATGGAGCTTTCTACACTTCTAGACTTCTGTCGGTCAGTCAACAATGTGTGACTTTTGTGTGTGTTGGCTTGGTGATGGTCCATTTGAATTGATAACGTGGATGCAACGAATGGGATTTCTGTTTTCGACCACTTTGCGGTGTGTCTGATTTGCTTACCTCCCACCATTTTAGGATCTGTGTCCATGCCTTGATCCTTCAGGGTGATGGCATTCCTTGCTATGCACGAGGACAAACCACTCTGACTGATTCTTACGCAGCCATATCTTTCTATATACTTTTGAGTCATGTGAGAGTGCATTCTGTTGACTTTTGTTGAGAAAGGAATGTTTTGCTTAGCAGCCTCCGCCTTACCTCTGTATTCGTTACGCTGTAGATACTTTGACTTCAATCGTGAGCGTTTGCTTCAGCTGCGAGTTGAAGGCTGCATTCTTCCTCAGCCGAACACGCATGACAGCAGTCTGCCTGGGGCCATGGCAATTGTGATGTCAGAACCGGCCACAACTGCTGTGCCGTCAGTAGAGGAACTGACAGCAATTGCTCAGCAAGCAGCCATGCAGAAGGACATGTTGCAGGTTGTCTTTGAAGCTGTCCAGAAGGTATGTGCCACTGATTTTCCAGTGTTGCTTGGTGCACCAGCACCTATTCCTAGAAGACCGTGCTAGCTCAATCTACTCTAAGGCATACATGTACATGTACATCACCTTTGTCCTTCTAATGGAGTATCCTGGGCGAGTTTACAATGCCATTGTGCTTCCGATTTGTCCAGAAGTACTTTTCCTGTAATTTTTGGCCACAATGATAAATCTGAGGAAATTTGCCATATCCTTATAATATGCAGGTGTGTAATATGGTATATACATCTTGTATTGTGTTCTTTTATTTTGCACTAGATTGATCCCTATGATTATGAACGGATCTCGTGTGCATTGTCGCTGTTGAAACGGTTGTGGCCCAAGGACGAGGAGATGCCTGCATCTATCAAGCTGGTACGTGTGGAGAGGGGGTGGGAATTCCTGATCGGCCGGAAATGTGTCCTTGCCATAACCTATCTCTCTCTCTCTCTCTCTCTCTCTCTCTCTCTCTCTCTCTCTCTCTCTCTCTCTCTCTCTCTCTCTCTCTCTCTTCAGGGGCATAGCTCGCACATCTGTGGTGCAGTGACTATGTGCCAGAGCACATCTGTGGTGTCGTGACCATGTGCCACTGTTGTCAAGAGCACAATTTTGTAGCGTCCAAGATCCTAGCTTTGGGCTTGGGATGACTGCATACTGGTCACTATTGTTCTTAGTGGTGTAGTCCTGAGTTGTAGTACATTGCATGTGCCTGTATGTGCCTGTGGGAATGACTGTCTGCATGGTCGCCACTGGATGATGATGTAATGCTGCAATTCTGCCCGTGTACACACAGGGTCCACGACTGCTGGACATGCTACAACACTATCAGCGACGCTTTCCGCCGGGGCCGGCCGAGGTCAAGTACGTAACCAAGCCGGCAGGTGATGAGGTGAGCGGTGTGCATATGGTGGGACAGAGGATGTAATATCACTTGCCATTCTTTACCTACTATCATGAGCCATGACTATCACTTCCGGAATTCCCACCACATTGGTGGCAGCTTCCTCTGGCCATGGCAACGTGAACAAATAAAATACAGTCGTTTTCATCATACATGCTCACACTGGTTATTACTAGTCTTGCAAGCATACACAGTCTTCTTTTTGTGTGTTTCCAGTCTCTCTCCACTGCATGTAGAGCCCTGGTACAAGGTAGCCAAACATGGAGTTACACGACACGTTGCTTATACATTTGTTCCATATCAGACACAAATTTGGTGTTTTGCATGGGGACTTGCTCGAACGATTTTGATACAGATTGAGCACATGAATCCTGTGTATTGGGACTATTACGTCATGACCTCACCTTATTCACAAGTCCTGCTTGACAAGCATGTGTACGTCGCTCAGAAAAAATTCCTTCTGAGCAGCTGTTTGTTATGCCAGGTAGATGTGCTAGAGGTGTTGTGAAATGATGTGTTGTTTTCCTGTGTGATGGCATTCCTCAAACTGTCTCGTCTAGTTGCGTGCATGTGTGATATGAGCATGCGCGATTTTGTAGTCGACAGTCCTTTTGTCAGTCTTCTTGTTCGTCCCTTTGAGTGTTGTCTCCATTTCCGTAATGTCAAATATATAATGTAAAACAAACAAGTCTTGTCCGTTGTGTCCTGCGTCCCGGGGAACGGAATGGCTGAGATTCCGATACAGAGGTATCCGGTGAGCCTCTAACTAAATCACCAGCTGGGACATGTAAAGGTACATAATTTGCTCAATCTCTGGACAGCTAGCTGGTTTGTTTTTAGAACTTTTGACCTTTATGTCTCATCAGTGGAGCTGAGAGTGACTGTTTTTATTTGCACTGTTTTCTAGATCGACTTCTTGCAGCCAGCTAAGAAAATGCCGGAGCTGTCCAGTAGCCGTCTACCATTCCACATGCTGTTGTTTGGCAGCAATGCGCTCAAGATGCTCAGTAAGTGCTTCCTTTCCAAGCTGATGGGCATTTTGCTAGGCATTTTGAGGCTCCATTGCAGGCGATTTATCACATTTCAGAGATATACTAGTACCACTGAACACATGTATGCTTTGAGAACTTACTTGAATGCTAACAAGGAACAACGTTACATCGTAACAGCAGCATGGAAAACAGCAACAGAGAAATAAAACAGAAATATGGGAGGAACATGAACTCAAAGAGAGGTGAAGCGACACCGAAGAAAAAAGGCGGGCAAGAATAAGTGGGAATAGGAGTGATGGAACTGTTCAATGCAAGAAGATAGATGCTAACGGCTTGCAGACAATGCATGGCCCCAGTCACATGCTCTGTGTCAGTGCCATATCCTCACTCATTCCAACTCACTTCTTCCGCACTACCAGCATGAGCACCATGACCACCAGTATCACTGCTCCGTCTCAAATAGTGCAGCAACCCTACTCATCAGTGTTTATCCAATGTTAAACCTTCGATGTAGCCACACATGAGCCGAGCTGTGCTTTGCAGCGTCGCTTTTCTTGCTCTTGGCACTCAGGGGTTGTACCCAGTCCTTGATGGAGTCGCCAAATTGTTGTGTACCCTCTATGCACTGTGATATCATTGCAGGCACTGAAGCTACTGTGGAGACTGTATCGACGTTGGTACCTCTGGCATTGCTGGTCAAGGTATGGTCATATCTCATGCATGGAGCTGTTCCTATTGTTTTGCTGGTCAATGTATGGTCATATCTCATGCATGGAGCTGTTCCTATTGTTTTGCTGGTCAAAGTATGGTCGTATCTCATGCATGAAGCTGTTCCTATTGTTTTGCTGGTCAAGGTATGGTCCTATCTCATGCATGGAGCTGTTCCTATTGTTTTGCTAGATGAGCATATTTCCTAGCCTGGGGTTGTCAGATGAGTGGAGGTGAGCTGTGTGAAACAGATACTTAGGTGAGGCATTTGCAACAGAGACCCTAATGCGTTGAGGTGAGCTGTGTGAAGCAGAGGCAATACTGTGTTGTCGAGTGTATTTCTATGGGGGACAACTGTATGCCCTGGAGCAGTGTGATGTGAAGTCAGTACTGGTAACGTTAGGTAGCAAAATCAATGTTTCATTGTACATCTTACCTTTTTGCTTGTGCTGTTAGATTCCAGCTGACCAACTACACATGACAGCCATTCAGAACACGGTCAATGCTTACTTGGCTGCCAAGAAGAGGACTTCATCCTGGCCGGCTGAGGACACCTCACCATCACGCAGCATGCTCACATCCTCATCAGCATCTTCATCGTCCGGACTGCTCTCGTCACTGAAGTCCTCTCTGTTTGCCATCCAGGATATGAAGAATGCTAGCGCCACCACTGCGTGGGTGCATAGTCGCCTAGACAAAGGTCGGTTGGGGCCAATGCGCAGGCATGTGTGTGTTTGTATTCTTCCTTTGAAGCATACGCATGTGGTGTTGAGTGTGTGGCTGTGTGTTGATTGCGAGAGACAGACGGAGAGAGGCAGAGAGAGCTAGATAGGTGTGCGTTCACCTGTGCAGGCAGCCAGTCATCGTGTACATGTACTTTTCCCACTGCCAAACCACCAGTGTTGTGGTGATGCCAAGCGATATTTAGCTGTCATCCGTCCCTGCTCCATTCATGTGCAGGGATAGGGAAAGGACATGTACCTTGTATCCGGGGTACTTTGTAGGTAGGGTTGGCTTCACGGGCCTCAAATCTGCCTAATGTACATCCATTATGTCGAACAGCTAAAAAATTATCGAGTATGAGTTAAAGTAAGCAAGACTGTTTCCCCTGACTCTCTCTCTCTCTCTCTCTCTCTCTTCCTCTCTCATGTTTGCCGTCAGGACCTGAAAAGCTTGAAGCATTGAATGTGTGCCTACAGCTAGCTGAGAACTGGGCCAGGACGGCTACAGTGCAGGTGAGATGATGATAACGTGTGTGTTCAAAGTGGCAAATGTGAACTTTTGTTCCCATGAAAAGTGGGCACTGCGATCTCTTTTGGCCCAGCCAGTAGATGGATTGGTATAGCTTATGAAATTGTTACTTATTGTCATTCCTGATATAGCCGTACGGCTGCTCAGGGAGCAAGACAAGATGCAGTGGTGTTTGCTATGCTATCCAGAAGCTAAATTGGGTTTTCTGGCTACTGGTTTTGGTTTTGTCAACGTAATAAATAGAGCAAGTTTCGCATTGCTCGCACACTATAGGCCAGAAGTTCAGTGTCCTCGAACGTTTTCATTGTCATGTCTTCAGAAGGATGCATTGTAAAGGTAACAAAACGTTTCAGGACACATAACTCTGGCCAACGGCGTGTAATCAATGTGAAACTTGCTTTTCTTGTTGCATTGATATCCTCCTCTCAGTGAGCTTGAACATTGCTGCCATATGTGTACTTGTAGAGGGTGCTCATTGATCAAGTACATCACGAGCATGCAGTCAAAGGCAGTCCTACCAGTACGCGTGGGTATGGTGAATCATGTGACCCAGTGCAGTGCATTGTTCTGCGCTCCAAACAAGAATGGTAGTACTTTGCTGGCTACAGCTGTAGGTCTACAGTAGTTTCCTTTGCTTGCACAATGGCGTGTAACTGCTAACTACTATGTTGAACTTTCACTGTCATTGCTCTTCCAGGAGTCCATGAGCCAGGCAAACAAGAGTCACGGCAAGTTTCTTGTGCTCCATAACCAACTGGCTGTGGAGTTGCTGCTGCAGCAGATGACTCCGTACAGCCAGAGCGAGGTTGAATCACTCTCGGCATTGCCAGTTGAGCAGCTTATTCTACAACTGTACCAGCATGCCAGTATCGCCTGGAGTGCACGGGGCCAAGTTGCTGCCGACTTCGGTGAGGACTAGGGAGTAGGCTCTACATGTAGCCTGATGATGTGTGCAGGTGTGCATGTGTGCATGACTGGATGTTGATTTTGAAACTTCTTAATTCTGGGAGCAAACCTCCAGCACCATCCAAGTTCTCAGGGTAGGACTGTGTTCAGGGTTGTTGCAGTGTCTTCAATACACACTTTTAGTGTTTAGTGATGAATTGGAGATACCGACGGAGCACTCGTATGTGCATTCGCACTTCAAACCAGAGCATGTGAGTACATGTTTGAGGGGATGGAGAGTGAAGCATGTGCGAGGCATTGCCATTGGTTGCACGTATACTAGTGCACGGCAGCTGTACTGGTAAGTTGTTATCGCAAGCTACTAGTAACTTGCATCCTTAGCTTGTTCTTTGTTCTCTTCTATGACCAGCAAGCGAGTGGCAAGTGCATGGACAAGCATGATTGTCTTTCATTTCTTCCTGTATGTACGTATGTCTTTTGCTGATGTCATGTGCAGATATTCACAGTGTCGTAGATAAGACATCTGCCATTTACGACATTGATGGAGACAATGTGCGCCTTCAGCTAGTCAAGGTAACAAGATTGTGTAGAATTTGTGATGGTGATGGCCCGCCCGTGCATGCATGCTAGATTGATTGACTGGTCTTCGGATTCATCGTGGCTTCTGCTTATTGATCCACATCCAGCTTAGATTCTGTCTCCAGTTGCTGTTGGAATGATGAACTGCTGAAATGTGTGTCTCTTATATGGACCCGTGTGGTTGGTTGGTTGTGCGACTATGTAACAGTGTGACTGCATACCAGCATAACTGTATGCCTGCATTCCTGTATTGTCCTGTGTGTGTGTGTGTGTGTGTGTGTGTGTGTGTGTCCTGTGTTGTGCACTGTGATTTAGAAATGGCTGCCGACTGCAGCAAGTCGCCGTGACCAGACTGCCCTCTGGTCGGTAAGTCATGACCGTTTCTCCCTGCTGCGGTGCTGTCCGTGTCCTGTATGTACACATTGCAGCATGCTTTGCATGGTGAATAGGCCTCTGTTTGCTGCTTTAGTTTGACTTTGTGAGTGTGATCACTTGAGCACTGGGAGGAGAAAGGCATACTGACGTACAGTTTCTCCATCTTTTCCAATCTTTTTCACGTGCACTCTGCAGCAACGCAACATTAACTTTGCTGAAGAAGAGCGTGAAGACGAAGTCAACTTGCAAAGGTGAGTCATCCAGACATCCACACCTGCGTTCTGGACGGTGTAGTAATAGTGGATTGTAAGATGTATCCAGCTGTAATCAGTGGTGAACTGGAGTCGCAACGGTTGGCACCCACGTCAGAAGGGCTCAAGCATGTCCCCAAGCAGCCTCCAGTGCTATCGAGACACGGGCAGTGACCTGTAGCAGGAGAAATCTCGGTGTAAAATGATCCTGGCTGTTCAAGGCAAGCACTTTACAACCATAATTTATGGATAAACTGATTGCTGCAGCAGAGATGAGAGCGCATTGGATCATCCCCCATGTATTCCATCACTGTCCGTTACAGGTTGGACGTTAGTGTGCAATGTTGTTTAGCAGTTCAATGTAACGTTACACACTGTACTTCTGCCAACCGATGCATGCACAGGGGCGGATCCAGGAGGGGTTCCAGGGGCTCCGCGGAACCCCCTAAATTTCGTAAATGTACTACTGGCAACCATATGCTTGTCCATGTACATGTATCACCTATTCAGTTTTGGCTATACTGGAACCCCCCTGTAGAGATCGCTGGATCCGCCGCTGATGCATAGTATGACAGAGTCTATGGTGTGGAGTTGAGTTTTGTCTGCGTAAAACCTGCCCTAACCAGACGCCCTTGGTGCAGCGGAAACTGTCCTGATCTGACAGGATTCCGCTTGGGTCTGGGTTAGGGTTAGGGTTAGGGTTAGGGTCTGGGTCCGGCAAACACCGCTTTTACTGTACTTGTACTTGTGCCTTTCGGTTGTGTCTGCTGCTGTACAGGGTCATCTTTCTGCTGCTGCATCCAGCCTGCAATGAGAAAGGAGCTCTGTACTTGCTGCAGTATGCGTACAAGGTTAGATTTGGAGAAGACCGCCTGATGACCTGTCTGTATGAACACTCTGCTTGTATTTCCTCATCTCCGGACAGCTACTCGTATTTATGTGTTGGACCTTTCTCAGTGCAATGTTCCCTCCGGAGTTTTCAGGTTTATGTATGTTGTAACTTCACTGTTCATTGTGTTTCAGTTGGTGTACACACGCCTGTGCTCTTATCAGCAGCAACAAAGAAATGTTGCGGTTCTTTAAAATTCTTCACTTAGTCCTGCATGTTCAAGTTATTTTTCAGCTGCCAGTTGTACTAGTGTTGTGTTTGCTAGCATCAATACTCCACATTCAGCCCAGGTCTACCTATGGTAGTAACACCGAAATGATCTTGCTTTCACAACTTTCTATTCGTGCGCAGTGTAGATGTGTGTAAGACCTTCCTCTCTTACGAAATACCCAGCTTTTTTGTGATTATTTGCACTCAGCTCTGTGTATTGCACATGACATTTAACTGTCATGCAAAGTACTGCTAGCAGCTTGCCACAACGATTCCTACATGAACATGTATTGCAAGCTCCGATACAGCCATCGACTCCGGTGTGTCTCTTTGTATGGTAATGTCTTTGCTTTGTCCATTAGGAGACGGCATCGAAGATTACAAACACGTGCAAGGCACGTGCCATGCGAGTTCTGTTCGCTGTTGTACCCGACATAGCTATGCTGGAGCGCATAAGTCAGCTCAAGGCCGAGGAGCTGTGGTGAGACATGTGCACTGTGTATGTGTGTGTGTGTGTGTGTGTGTGTGTGTGTGTGTGTGTGTGTGTGTGTGTATGTGCCAGCTAGTTCGGTTGGTGGGTACACTTATGCCAGATAGTGTTGGGCCTGTTGCCAACGGGCTCGGCTGCTTGAAGGTGTATTGTTGTACCTACCACCTTTGTTGGTTTCAGGGTTCATATACTTTCTGTTTGAAGTATACTGTACAAGCAGAAAATTTCGTCGGTCAATAATTTCGTCCAACTCCAAAGAAAGGGAGTTCGTCCGGTTGTAAATTTCGTCCATGGATCATAAGAGTGTCTTGAAAAGCTGGACAAATCAATATTAGTCCGGCATTTAATTTAGTCCAACAGCTCGTTGGACGAAAAAGACGAAATTAAATTCCAGACGAATATTACTGCTTGTACAGTACATACCTATTATCCATATAAAACCGCTCTGTGAGCGGTTCTGAAAAACCTTTACTGGTACTGCCCCGTCGTAAAAGTAAGAAATTAGAACTGGCCCATTGTCCCCCCAAATGCGAACTGATCCACCTAAATCGCGAATGACGGGACCCGAACGCACCAGTAGCACGAGGTCGGGAGGGCACAGGACAGCAATTATCATAGGGTAACACCACCTACCGCTAGTACAGTACATGGCCTTTGGTCCGGACCAACGTCCCCATCTGCATCCACAGGTAGGAACCTCGTGCTACTGGTGCGTTCGGGTCCCGTCATTCGCGATTTAGGTGGATCAGTTCGCATTTGGGGGGACAATGGGCCAGTTCTAATTTCTTACTTTTACGACGGGGCAGTACCAGTAAAGGTTTTTCAGAACCGCTCACAGAGCGATTTTTATATGGATAATTTCAGCTCTTTTTCCGTTCCCTCCCCACCCCAACCCCGAAGGTAAACATGATGACCACGCGCGCGATGTACTGTATGTAGCCATGAGACTGCAATAAAACACTGATACATACCAGCCCTCCCCGCCTCGCTACCCCGCACACAGATATACAAACATGCGTATGCACACGGCACACACACGTGGCCACGCACACATATGCACATGCACACGGCACACACACGTGGCCACGCACACATACGCACATGCACACGGCACAAACAGGAAATTCGTCATATATAATGCCATACAAAGCAGTGGCCACCGTACTTGAGGAAGTCAGTTGTGAAACAAAAATAATTCAACCACAGCGTGTAGACAAGCTGACGGCGAAAGCACAACATAGCAAACATGACATTTGCCCAAGGATTGCACGGTTTGCAGACCACGCCATGGAAGCAGCGAATACAGAATGTAATATCATACAAAGTGACAAGCAAGGAAGTGGCCATCATACACCAGAAACTTGCAGAAAGTCACACATCCAACAGATAGAGAAGTGAACAGCAATCTGATACAGCCCAGACAGGACAAAGCTGACCTGATACTCGTCCCAGGATCGCAAGTGGCAAATCCTTTTCAATGCATAACATGCAGGTGTACGTTAGACGCATGGACAACATCTGACCGTGTCGCCAGCATACAATGTCATCACATGTTTACCCCACAAGTTACACACATGCACAGTAGAAGCACAATGAAAGCAATGGAAAAGTACGATGTGGTTGCTGAAGCATCTTCACACTTCAAATTCAGACTTCAATGTGGTCGTCACGGGATGATATACCTGCAAGATACAAGTGATGAAGAAAGAAAGCAGAAGGTCGTGAGGTAGGCTATGAGTAGTCCTTTCCCAAAGATGCCATAGTTTTTCGCAACTTATGCTTTTCGCAACCGTGCCAAAACAAGTGCTAGTTGCTGAAATCGCATCCATATTTTCAGAAAAAGCTCAAAAGTTGCCAACATCGCAACTCAAAATTGGAGAGTTCTTGTGCAAAACCTACAAAACAGGGAGCAGAAATAGCAGAAATGCAGCGATGCTGCGACAGCAAACTCGTACACCCCTTCCTGCTGTGAACCACCATTTTACACAGTGCCAGTAGCCGGTTGCATGTATCCTACATGTACATGTACATCATTACAGTGCACGGAAAAGGGAATGCACATAATTATCGTAACTACCGTTGATCTACTGTTTCTCAGAAATGAGCCTGAAGGCAGGCGCGAAATGAGCGAGCACGAGTATGTATTTGTCCAACAATGCAACATGTAGTCGGTGACTTGACCTTTCGACCCCATGCCATGGGGCCAATTGCGCCAAGGTTGCGGAGAACTTGCGAAATAGTTCCGAAAAATGAAGAAAGTTGTGAAAGTGGCGATTTCTTCCTAAACACCGAAAAGTTCCGAAAAAAGTGGCGAGCATCTTTGGGAAAGGGCTAGCTATGAGACACCACAAACGGGTCACCTACATGTATGTTCAGGGCTAGTGCACTCACACGCAGAATTGTCATAATCGAGCATTTCCCAAACTGAGAAGTGCAATGAAATCCACTTGCATGCACAGGAGCAATTTTGCAATATTATGATGCGCAATTCGACACGATCTGCGATGCTGCGTGCGATGTGCCCTGCTGTCATGATGGTGACAGTCACCACGGTATGTTTTTGTCAACGTCGCCCTTGCACTCTTCTGTCAAGTCCAAAGTGCTCATATACTTGGCAATGTCTTTGCAGTGATTAACTTTTATCCTAGTTATGTCACGGGTAACTTTAATGAAGTACCCGCAGGCCGTGTCGATCCGCACATCGTCCACTCTCTCATATACTTGGCCTGCTTTGTCTGTGTATCTATTTCATGTGCGATCCACAAAATCGACTAGACAGTGGGTGCAATACGCTCTCTATCTGAAGACGTTCTTCTGGCGACATCTCGCCATGTACTTGGCCTGCTTTGCCTGTGTATCCATTTTCATGTGCGATCAACAAAATCTCAATGCACTACAGAGACTAGACAGTGGGTGCAATACGCTCTCTATCTGAAGACGTGAACCATTACATTTTTTGGAAAAGTTATACGTACACCTGAAACGTAATGAAGTACAGGAATAGAGAGAGTGACTACAATACGCTCTCGACCTGATATAGTGATAACTTGTTAGAAGGTAACAGGTCTACAGTCCCACCGTACCCTTCCGACACGACTGTAGACCATTAAATTTTTTTGAGAAGTTATACGTACACCTTAAACGTAATGAAGTACAGGAATAGAGAGAGTGACTACAATACGCTCTCGACCTGATAACGTGAGTACAAGACACTCTCCACCTGATAACGTGTTAGTAGAAGGTAACTGGCAACATATCAATGGGTTGCCTTACCGTGGTCTAGAGGAAACGTCTTCGCAGCAATATTTTCCCTCCAGCGCATTCAGTCGCCGACGCGACATCGTTTACTGGGCCGTTCCAGTTGCGGAAGACATTCGATTCATCGGGCCAATTCAGCAACAGGGCCGTGGACACACAGGGGGCAGAGGAGAGACATTGTTAGTGGACAAGAAAATAATATGCAGTGGCAAGTGGCGAGTGCCGCACGGATGTCAAGTTGTCATGCACAAGTCAGCTACTACTTACGGTCCAGGTAGTCCTGCCATTGCTCGCTCGTCCTGGTTCCTCCTCGTTCGTCTTCCTGCACGTCTGCTCTTCTCCTTCCCCACCGTTGGCTTTGCGGTACGGGGGTGCCGGAAGGAATTCCCACCATATCATGTACATGAAGTCCCACCATGTCTCCATGTACATGTCCACGGCCACGTCAGCAGTTTGTATAGTACCGGAAGGAGTTCCCACGATGTCTCCAAAGGCCTAGAGCGGACGTCTTTGCAGCAATTCTTTTCGCCCTGCGCATTCAGTCCGCCGACGATGTCTCCAAAGGCCTAGAGGGGACGTCTTTGCAGCAATTCTTTTCACCCTGCACATTCACTCCGCCGACACGACATCGTCGACAGCGTTTACGGGGCCGTTCCAGGTGCAAAAGGTCTATCTACGTCAGTAGTTCTCAACTATTTCGCGTACGGGATAGTCGTCGCGACAGCGTTTAAGGGGTCGTTCCAGGTGCAAAAGCATCCATCAATGGCACTTTGCAGTACGGGGTACGGAAAGGGGCCTCCTCGTTCGACTTCGTCGACTTCTGCATGCAGTTCTCCTTCCCGTCGACCGAAAGGGGTCTCCTCGCAGTTGTCCTTGCCGTCAGGTCCACGTCATGCAGTTCTCAACTATTTCGCGTACGGGATAGTCGTCTTTGTCGTACGCGGCATCGGCGTTTACCGAGTGGCATTGGCACAAAGCAGACCGTTGACGGGGTCACGTGTCAAAAAAGTATCAACAACGCGTCGACTAAGTGTCGACCACGTGTATAGCGGTACACTCAGCGGTACACTAATTCTCGTGCCATTCTCGTGTCACAAAACTGGAACATCGAGTACCAGTATGGAAAGGCTTCAGACAGGAAGCCTTTCCAATTATCCATATAAAAATCGCTCTGTGAGCGGTTCTGAAAAACCTTTACTGGTACTGCCCCGTCGTAAAAGTAAGAAATTAGAACTGGCCCATTGTCCCCCCAAATGCGAACTGATCCACCTAAATCGCGAATGACGGGACCCGAACGCACCAGTAGCACGAGGTCGGGAGGGCACAGGATCACGGCAATTATCATAGGGTAACACCAGTAGTAGTAGTAGAATTTATTATTTTGATAGGGAAGCCTACCGCTAGTACAGTACATGGCCTATGGTCCGGACCAACGTCCCCATCTGCATCCACAGGTAGGAACCTCGTGCTACTGGTGCGTTCGGGTCCCGTCATTCGCGATTTAGGTGGATCAGTTCGCATTTGGGGGGACAATGGGCCAGTTCTAATTTCTTACTTTTACGACGGGGCAGTACCAGTAAAGGTTTTTCAGAACCGCTCACAGAGCGATTTTTATATGGATAATTTCAGCTCTTTTTCCGTTCCCTCCCCACCCCAACCCCGAAGGTAAACATGATGACCACGCGCGCGATGTACTGTATGTAGCCATGCGACTGCAATAACACACTGATACATACCAGCCCTCCCCGCCTCGCTACCCCGCACACAGATACACAAACATGTGTATGCACACGGCACACACACGTGGCCACGCACACATACGCACATGCACACGGCACAAACAGGAAATTCTTCATGTATAATGCCATGCAAAGCAGTGGCCACCGTACTTGAGGAAGTCAGTTGTGAAACAAAAATAATTCAACTACAGCGTGTAGACAAGCTGACGGCCAAAGCGCAACATAGCAAACATGACATTTGCCCAAGGATTGCAGTTTGCAGACCATGCCATGGAAGCAGCGAATACAGAATGTAATATCATACAAAGTGACAAGCAAGGACGTGGCCATCATACACCAGAAACTTGCAGAAAGTCACATATCCAACAGATAGAGAAGTGAACAGCAATCTGATACAGCCCACACAGGACAAAGCGGACCTGATACTCGTCCCAGGATCGCAAGTGGCAAACCCTTTTCAATGCATAACATGCAGGTGTACGTTAGACGCATGAACATCTGACCGTGTCGCCAGCATACAATGTCATCACATGTTTACCCCACAAGTTACACACATGCACAGTAGAAGCACAATGAAAGCAATGGAAAAGTACGATGTGGTTGCTGAAGCATCTTCACACTTCAAATTCAGACTTCAATGTGGTCGTCACGGGATGATATACCTGCAAGATACAAGTGATGAAGAAAGAAAGCAGAAGGTCGTGAGGTAGGCTATGAGACACCACAAACGGTTCACCTACATGTCTGTTCAGGGCTAGTGCACTCACACGGAGAATTGTCATAATCGAGCATTTCCCAAACTGAGAAGTGCAATGAAATCCACTTGCATGCACAGGAGCAATTTTGCAATATTATGATGCGCAATTCGACACGATCTGCGATGCTGCGTGCGATGTGCCCTGCTGTCATGATAGTGACAGTCACCGCGGTATGTTTTGTCAACGTCGCCTGTGCACTCTTCTGTCAAGTCCAAAGTACTCACATACTTGGCAATGTTTTTGCAGTGATTAACTTTTATCCTAGTTATGTCACGGGTAACTTTAATGAAGTACCCGCAGGCCGTGTCGATCTGCACATCGTCCACTCTCTCATGTACTTGGCCTGCTTTGTCTGTGTATCCATTTCATGTGCGATCCACAAAATCGACTAGACAGTGGGTGCAATACGCTCTCTACCTGAAGACGTTCTTCTGGCGACATCTCGCCATGTACTTGGCCTGGCTTTGTCTGTGTATCCATTTCATGTTCGATCAACAAAATCTCAATGCACTACAGAGACTAGACAGTGGGTGCAATACGCTCTCTATCTGAAGACGTGAACCATTAAATTTTTTGGAAAAGTTATACGTACACCTGAAACGTAATGAAGTACAGGAATAGAGAGAGTGACTACAATACGCTCTCGACCTGATATAGTGATAACGTGAGTACAAGACACTCTCCACCTGATAACGTGTTAGAAGGTAACATGTCTACAGTCCCACCGTACCCTTCCGACACGACTGTGGACCATTAAATTTTTTTGAGAAGTTATACGTACACCTTAAACGTAATGAAGTACAGGAATAGAGAGAGTGACTACAATACGCTCTCGACCTGATAACGTGAGTACAAGACACTCTCCACCTGATAACGTGTTAGTAGAAGGTAACAGGTCTACAGTCCCACCGTACCCTTCATCATTCCTCATTCACCATCGCGCGATACCCTGGCACACACTGACAACATATCAATGGGGTGCCTTACCGTCGTCTAGAGGAGACGTCTTCGCAGCAATATTTTCCCTCCTGCGGATTCAGTCGCCGACGCGACAGCGGTTCACGGGGCCGTTCCAGTTGCGGAAGACATTCGATTCATCGGGCCAATTCAGAAACAGGGCCGTGGACACACAGGGGGCAGAGAAGAGACATTGTTAGTGGACAAGAAATATGCAGTGGCAAGTGGCGAGTGCCGCATGGGTGTCAAGTTGTCATGCACAATTCAGCTATTACTTACGGTCCAGCTAGTCCTGCCATTGCTCGCTCGTCCTGGTTCCTCCTCGTTCGTCTTCCTGCACGTTTGCACTTCTCCTTCCCCACCGTTGGCTTTGCGGTACGGGGGTGCCGGAAGGAATTCCCACCATGTATCCATGTACATGAAGTCCCACCATGACTCTCCATGTACATGTCCACGGCCACGTCAGCAGTTTGTATAGTACCGGAAGGAGTTCCCACGATGTCTCCAAAGGCCTAGAGCGGACGTCTTTGCAGCAATTCTTTTCGCCCTGCGCATTCAGTTTGCCGACGATGTCTCCAAAGGCAAAGGCCTAGAGCCTAGTAGAGGGGACGTCTTTGCAGCAATTCTTTTCACCCTAGTACCCTGCACATTCACTCCGCCGACACGACAGCGTTTACGGGGCCGTTCCAGGTGCAAAAGGTCCACGTCAGCAGTTCTCAACTATTTCGCGTACGGGATAGTCGCCGCGACAGCGTTTAAGGGGTCGTTCCAGGTGCAAAAGGTATCCATCAATGGCACTTTGCAGTATGGGGTACGGAAAAGGGGCCTCCTCGTTCGACTTCTGCAGTTCTCCTTCCCGTCAGGGGTACCGAAAGGGGCCTCCTCGCAGTTGTCCTTGCCGTCAGGTCCACGTCATGCAGTTCTCAACTATTTCGCGTACGGGATAGTCGTCTTTGTCATACGCGACATCGGCGTTTACCGAGTGGCATTGGCACAAAGCAGACCGTTGACGGGGTCACGTGTCAAAAAAGTATCAACAACGTGTCGACTACGTGTCGACCATGTGTATAGCGGTACACTCAGCGGTACACTAATTCTCGTGCCATTCTCGTGTCACAAAACTGGAACATCGAGTACCAGTATGGAAAGGCTTCAGACAGGAAGCCTTTCCAATTAACCATGGACTGCTTCTGGCTAGATTAACTCTTGTGTAATCAATGGTGCTAGTGAAGCTTATATCAGATCCACTCTGATTTAGCCACCCACACTAGTACCAAGTATTACCTTCACTGGGGGCAGGGGTACCTGCAGTTGGATCCCGGGACGGATACCCTGATGCCGTCAATCCTTTTTCTGCTCCTTGTCCTCACCCACTTACTGAGGTGTGGTGAGCCCATAAGTGGGATCATTTCAAGTCCACCCTAGTTTGGGGATTTCAGGGGGTGTCGGCCGTTGGGTGGTTCAATGGCCAATTGAGTCATCTTTCCAAGATTCCTTTTGAGTCTCTCTCCCCTCTCCCGGGGAGACCCACGTGACCAGTTTTGGCAGTGAGCAAGTACAAGTACAAGTGTGTGTATGTGTGTGTGTGTGTGTGTGTGTGTGTGTGTGTGTGTGTGTGTGTGTGTGTGTGTGTGTGTGTGTGTGTGTGTGTGTGTGTGTGTGTGTGTGTGTGTCCCATATGGTGCAGTGGTATGTGCAGCGATTTCCAATCGATAGATTGCGGGTTCGATTCCCGACGATTATGGTCACACACGTCTTTCTTCTCTTTCTCAGACTCTTCCTGGCTTTTCTTTCATTCTCCTGGGTGGTTACCAACAGCCAGTGCATGCCGGAGTATGTGGTGTGATGTGTGTGCGGGAAAAAAAAATGAAAAATGAAAAAGACCAAAAAAGGGATTCACTGGCCAGAAAATGTCACTCCAAATAGCTGTATGGTGTAGACCAGGCTGAATAGTGACGGTCAATTCTTCAGCCTTGCAAGCTGTTGAATGGTGTAATCCCAGCACAAGTTGCTATGGCTTCTGCCGTAGCATTGCTATCATCGCCTCCGGCGATGGGCGTCAAAGGTCAAAGGTGTGTGTGTGTGTGTGCAGACGATGTTTTTTGCACGCACTCATGCTGTGAGGATGTATTGGTGGAATCTTCCACCTATGTTCAAATTACATGAGCAATAATCATGAGCAAGGCACAGCAGTTAACAGTATGCAAGCCTAGTATGTGCATGAAACACACACACACACACACACACACACACACACACACACACACACACACACACACACACGCACACACACTACTACTACTACTACTACTACTACCAATCAGCTACCCCAGTGGGGTCACGCCGCCCTCCACTCAGAGAACTGAGCGCAAGGTGAGGGGCAGTGGCGCAAAACAAAACAGGAAGTACAGCAGAATGAATTGAAAAAAAGAAGGAAATCAAAACAAGCTGCCACATTGATGGAAAAGAACTCACCAACAGAGGAAAGAAATATCACAAACCAGATGAACAGTCTGTGCAGGTCCACTATAAAATGTAACGACTGAGAAAGGAACAATATAAAAAATAAATGTGAACATGATGTTCTGTTCAACAAACGTCTGTACGCGTACTGCTTCGGCCTTCGTGAATCAGAAAAAACACAATCCTGAGTTGGAGGGTGGGCACCGAACGTCCCACAAGGGCTCCACAAGACGTACTTTCACGAGCGACGAGGAGTGTGCACAGCAAGCTAATAACACTTCACCATCGCCGTCCGACGAATGGCCACTCAGGTCCAAACAACACGGCCAAGGACAAATTTACGACCAGCGATACATCGCGCAGGAAGAAATTTCTGCGAGTCTGACCTGTTTCCTTTCTCATCCAGGAGTCCACTTGCTTTGCCGAACGCCACTGCACTGTTTTTGGCTGGGGGTTGATCCGAGGGCTCGCCACACCACTGCGGAGGATGCGGAAAGGACGCAAGAAGACGGTGACGGCAACAAATTACCCGCCCTGGTCGTCAGCGCACTGAATGCGCGCGCGTGCGCGCACGCGAAACCGGCTGCAAGGCATGAAAAGCCTACTGCCAGTCAATACCCAGGGACGACCCTGACCAGAAGGCCAGGGCCGCCCCGTGGAGGAGGTCAACAAAGAGAAAACCAGGAGCTAACAAATCTGCTTCCTCTCGGCAAAATATTTTACACACACACACACACACACACACACACACACACACCTCAACTCTTTCCAGTGCAAATAAGGTAACATTGTAGTTTGTTAGTCTCTCTCATAAGTCCGGTGTCTGATATCTTCCACTAGTTTTAGATAGTTCTTTTGATTGGATTGGTGCTAGAATGATCACTACACATGGAAAGAAATGAAACTGATGCAAAAGAACACCAAGAAATAGCCAAAACAATCAGAGAACTAAGCCTTGGCTGTCAGTCAATCAATTCTAGAGTCGTACAAGTCCACCTCTGTGCATGAAACTTAGGGCACGTGATCCAATATGAACTGCCAACATCAACTTCAAGAACCATGATTTCCCAAGGTTGTTGAAATCTCCAAGCAATAGTATTGCCAATGTCTGCATACACTGAACGCAAATGTCTCAGAAAACAGAACAGAGCCTAGCTTGTCGCCAGCTCTCTTCTCATCTCACTTGCCTATCGAATATCCACTCATGCTTGCTCTCCATGCTGTGGTACACAGGGCGTATCTATACTCACTGGTGTGTGTGGCGGAGCTGGACAGACTGCGTATCTCGCAGTCGCTCAGCACCTTCCAGCACTGCAACAAGGAAGGTCTAGTGCGGGGTCTGCTCAAGAACCACAGCACGTCACCGCTGGTAAGGAGAGCAGAACATGACTGTATGACTTGTATGCGCGGCCCTGGTATGCTATCTCCTTGCAACTATTGCCATTGTTAAGTTATACTGGTACATGCATATCAACACTGATGTTGATGTGATGCCTGAAAAGACTGCTTGTCATTCTCATTACCTGTGGCCGCCTGTTCATAGCTGTACCACAACAGGTTTGCACTCACTGGAAGTCTGTGATGTCAAAGTGCAGTACTCCCTGCTCGACAGGCTGTTCCCTCTGCTTTCCCACTATTAGTCCGTGTCTCTTGGCGCACAGCTGCCGGTAGTTGTGTGTGATAGTCTGCAGGTAGGGCACTAGCATCATGATAATGCCGATCACGGTCTCGCCCATCTCCATTGCAACTCCCTTTGCCCAGCACCGGACCTGAAGTGCCGGTGCAGACAGACACTGCGATGTGTCACAGTGTGTTGCGTGACACTGCACATAGCTATTGACCTTGTCGATGTGTTTACCGGTATCTCTCATGTCCGCGTAGCGTTGGTATGCATAGATTCTTCCCAGCTGAAGGCAGAAAGAAAAAAACCGCAAAGCAGTGATTACATTTACCGTCTATCCCTGAGGGATTACAACCATCGCCACTCCCGAAACCCGACTGCACTGAAACTAGATGTATCAAGCTTCAACGGCTAAGCTAGCTTCACATGTACCTGTGTACGAGGCAGATGTCTGAGTATATGCACGTTTACACTAACTTGTTTGCACGTGTTTGCAATCACAGCAACTTGTCATATGCCAGTGAATCATGGTCGTGTGTTGTAAAGCGCTGGCCACTGAACTTTGCCCCATGACTAAGATAGCACCGCGTGCTGCACATCCTGTGCACTGCAGCTCTAGGCGGTGTAGTCGAACATAGGGCTACTTTACTCATGGGTGTGAATTTTGCTGGCCTGCAGCACTGCGCACTGTGGAGAGAGCCTGCGAACGTTGTGATGATAACACATACCTGGAAGATGAGTAGAAGCATCAGCAGGAAGACATAGGTGATGGGTAGAAAGAGTTTACGCGTGGCTTTATCAAAGCCACTGTACTGTCCCTTCTTGCAGCTGAGCAGGCGCAGCGTCCGTTGCAGACCGGCTGTTGCCACTAAGAATGATGTCACGAATATGACCGCCATGAACGTAATGCCGTTGCTTGACGAATAGCTTATTCCCAGACACGTTGACAAGTCGCCGTGTCCACGCAACCCCTGGGCCATAACCACCAGTGCTGCTATTGCCGGCGTGACAAACACTGCCACGAACACTAGATAGGTGAGCAGCGGGTGGCGGATTGTCACCAGCTTCATCTCGGCGCAGTGCGTCTTGTTGCGGCTGTGTGTCAGGTAGGCAGCATGTACCCATAGTACCTCACATATACCAGGCAGAGCACCCAGTAGTGCACTCATCGACAGCAGATCAACCACTGCAGTAAAGCCGCACATGCCTCTGAAATCAAGGAAGCCTCTAGCATTGGTATGGTCGTCCCGGCAGCCAATCGTCCCAGCTGCCAGACTGATCAAACCGAGAATGCTTTGCAGACCTACGATGGTGTTGGTGATGGCGATGAGGCGGATGCTTGTGATTTGTTTGTCTTGCCAGTAGCGTTGGAACGTCATAATAACTGTGAATAACACAACTAGTACACTGGCCACCTGCGCCATGGCTTTGCCTGCAATCATTGTTTTGGTTACTGCACTGCTGCACCACTGCGGGTTGTAGTGACAGTCAAGTTGACAGTTCCACTGCTTGTTGCTGTAGCCCCTGCCATAGACCATATTCCCAGGCTGCCCGGTGTCCACAGGACAGTCTGGGACTGCCGAGCAGAGGTCTTTCTGGATGTAGGTGACAAATGTGAGTGATCGATCGAGGAAAGGGACGATTGTGCTGTTAGCTGTGTGACATGGACACCTGTTGTGGACACAAAACAGTCTCTTGTACTCGTTTGCCGGCAGTGTGTTGATGGTGTGATGGCCACTAGATTGACAAGTGCCCTTGATCGTGTTGAACTGCTGCTGATCTAGCTGCAGAACATAGTTAAACTGTGCTGGGTTTGAATCCGACTGAATGTTCAGGTCACTACACGTCCTGTCAGCAATGCCCTTGAGCCAGTCGTAGATGAAGCTGTTGCTTGCGTTCACGATGGCTTTCAGCTTGAGTAGCTCCAGCAGCTCGTGGCACGGCACTTGCCATTTGCTAGTGCTTGATCGGTGGCTCAGGTCCTGTCTGGCTGCCTGACATACGATACCTGCCAGTGGCACGTACAGTGAAGCTCTCTCACTCCTGGCTATGCCCATTGTGTTGCTTATGACTGCGTCCAGCTCCACTACTTGCTGATGCAGCATGCTGAGAAACTGATGTGCCGCAAGTAGGTCTGCCGTGAAGGTACTGAATATGGTCAAGTAGTCGATGGTGCTGGCTATGGTGTTTGTGCCGTTTGCATGCACGACACAGTGCGAGAACTTTGAGAGGTGAGTACCGGTCACGCTTCTACTCTGCAACGAGGCAATGAAACCGTCCAGCTTCTCTTTCAATCCTACTAGGCCTGCAGGTGAGACCATGTCCAGGCTTTGACCGTTGATCCACGAAGGCTCATGAGGAAACCTGCACATCATGTGTTTGATGTTGTTCAGGGTAATACACTGGTTCAATTCATGGTTAGAGCTCAGAGTTGCCAGGGTACAGCGCACGCACACCAGCTCACTGCAGATCCTCAGCATCTTGTAGTGAGTCATTTCCGCCACTCTTTCCAGCCTCCGGCGGAAGATGTGCGCCGTACAAACGAAGCCAGCCGTGCATAGCTGGACCTGTTGTGTTGACAAGCCGGTGCTGGTGCTTTCAAGCGGTGCATACACCCTGCGCAACAGTGATGTGGCTCCCTGCAACGCTGCCCGATAGGCCTCTGTGGACAACATGGGTAGTTTGTTGTTTACGTTGCTCTGCGTGGTATTGGCGGGGCCAGCTATTCTGGGGGGATGCTGTGTTGGAGCAGTGGGGAACGGGATATACTTGGTTCCTGACTTTTTCAAACCTTTTGGACACTTTTTTTGGATTTTGTAAGTTATCTTTTCAGCATAATCTGTGACGAGCACTGGCTTCTCGCCAGCGCCAAAGAACGCCTTGCACGAATCTTCGACCAGTGTACTCAGCCACTCGCGTGTAGTGTTTGGCATGATGTATCGTTGTGATAGCAGGAGTAGCAAGTCATAGCACGGACGTTCCCAGCTGGCCAAGACTTGTCGAGAGCTCATGGGCACCACGGCCTGGCACATCATGGCTGCCAGTGGCTCATACACGGACGGGAACTCGCCAATTTCCAGACTGCGCTCTGCGGCTAGCGTAGCGTCCAGCTTTGTTGCCAGCTTCCACAGGCTGCTTGTCACCTCCTGCTGTTTTAGAAGAGTTTGAATGGTTGTTTGTAGCAGTTTTAAGAAAGTCAGAATGCTGCTCACCTCCACGTTGCCGCTTAGCTGGGTTTGGATGTGGAGATTGTCGACGTATGTCTGATTGCAAACTCTGAGCCGCATTTCATCCCATTTGACTTGCTCGATGAGACTGGATAATTGACTGTCCATTCGGTGCACTATTTCATATGGCTTGATTCCGCCTGCTGAATAGTCTCCGATGACATGTTTCTCTGAACAGAACTCCCTGAAAATCTCTCTCACTGTTCTGCAACTAGGTGAGAATAGCCAGCTTATGGTGCCATGTATTCCACAGTACATGCATGACAATGCGTAACAGACGTCTATCGTCTTGAACGGTAGGTGTTGCGTGATGGTTGTCAACGTGGGCAACTTCAGTGTTTGGCAACTTAGCTGTGCGGTGCATTGCACGGCCATACCTGGTGACAGCTCACTTGCGTTTTGATATGGACTACCTGAGAAGATGTTACGGAGGATTTGTGCACTGGAGGTGAGATCTATGTCGTCCTTTGGACTGCTGTCCCTAGCATATCGGCCTTGATCCTGGTTGCCATGCCCAAGTGCACCGTTGCTTTCCCCGGCAACAGCAGCTGGAAGCGGAGCAGGAGCAATGCTTGCCACTACTGACGCTACGCTGAAGAAGATGATGCTGAGACATACTGGCCAGTCCGCCGACGTAGAAACGTTGCGATGATGCAAGCATGGTTGTCTACCTGCTCTCGCATGCACCGGCGCTCTACTCCCGACTGCAGTGTGCCGTCGCTTTGCTACTGCTGCTCCCGTCCCATCCACCAGGCTGTCACGCATATTGGCGCACTTTGGTCATGAACCTTTTCCAGCTCTGTCACAGAAACTACTCCTTATATGAAACGCACTCTTGGCAAAGCCAGCTAACAACAGATCAACATATCTACATCAGTCACTGTTCAGTTTCAAATACCTTGCACCGGTGGAGGCCAGCTTTGCTATATAATACTAGAACTGAGGGAATAGTGCCGGACAAGGTGTTGATGCAAGCAGTGAGAGTATTCACGCCTTTGTGTCCCTATGGATAGCTCCTGTGTTTAGGGCTAGTCTCTGCTGCTGCTTCTAATACCTATAGGACTGCCAGGTGTTGAGTTTAGCTACATTGTCCTTGATCATCACCTCCTGCTTCAGTGTGCCATTCAGCAGTACATGCATACACCGATGTGGTCATGTTCACTGGTACAGTAGCTGGTCCTTCACACAGCATGGTTTCTGCTATCACTGGCAGTCCTGCTCTACTAGTATTCTCAAGTGGATTTGTCGTCATGTTTATCAGCCAAGTTGCTAGACAATCGTAGCCTCGTGCATTTTTGGCTCCTCGCCAAGTGTGTATTAATATTTTGTCATCCTTGGTCTGTTGAAATTTACACACACACACACACACACACACACACACACACACACACACACACACACACACACACACACACACACATACACACACACACACACACACACACACACACCTCAGACCTCAGATCTGCCCATCGCGGAAGCGATGATTTTTGTGCACTCGCACATGTTGTCCAGGCGTCAGGGGCCCAGCCTCCCTGCCCATCCGACCCGCCACACACAACAACGAAACTGAACTGAGAGTTCTACATAATTTCTTGACAAGACGGAGACGGACAGACAAGAAGACCGGACACGACGAGGTAAACTGAAAACTGAAGAAAAAGACTAACATTTATGGCAGCATACGAGCATGCGCGCAACAAAACACAACGTATGACAATGACGTAACCGTTACTTGGATCACGTACAAACTATACATGCAACCAAAACCAGTCAAATACGAGTCAAAGCAGAACGCAAAACAAACCAAAATAAACGAAAGGACCACAACAAAATGAGCCTTGAAAAGTCTTTCTACCGATACACAACAATGATAGCGAACAGCTATGTTATACATAGCAACTTGTGTGCGCACACACACACACACACACACACACACACACACACACACACACACACGTGTATGCACTCATGCATGCATCCCTGCACGCTCATGCATAAACACCCTACAAATAACTGCTTGCCACTTTCACACCTACATGTCGCAACTCATTCATGCAGATGTGCTAGGTCTTACACCTTGCTAGTATTCGGTAGAGTTCACACATTAATCATGATCTCTGATGCACACAAAACCCAGCTGCGACTATGCTCATGTGTCATTATAAAATTGTGTGTGCTGTCATTTATTTCTTCAGGCACTCCGGTTTGCAGTGGGATTCAGTCTTGACCATCATCTCTACGATGTTGCACTGTGGGGAGATTTATTGCAGCAGATGCTCAAATTGGAAATGGTAGGTTTGGGTTTGAGTGTAGCAAGGTGTCTGATGTATTTCGCGTCTGTGTGCGTCTTTCTTCTCTTTCTCAGACTCCTCCTGACTTTTCTTTCATTCTCCTGGGTGGTTACCAACAGCCGGTGCATGCCGGAGTATGTGGTGTGATGTGTGTGCGTGAAAAAAATGAAATAGACCAAAAAGTAGGGATTCACTGGCCAGAAAAAGCCACTTCATAGCTGTGTGGTGTAGACCAGGCTGAATAGTGGCAGTCAATTCTTTAGCCTTGCAAGCTGTTGAATGGTGCAATCCCAGCACAAGTTGCTATGGCTTTTGCTGCATGTGAAACATGCATGGGTATGGATGGGCATCTTTAATATTTGCTGTACTGCATCTTGAGATCTCCATATGTAGTGATCATTGCCAGTTGTCCCATATGGTCTAGTGGTTAGGATTCGGCGCTCTCACCGCCGCGGCCCGGGTTCGATTCCCGGTGTGGGAACTTTCCTTTTTTTTGTCATGGCAGATTTGATTGCCACCTGGCATGATCAGTAAAAACTGTGGCAAATAGCAGGGCTTTTTTTACAATAGGAGATATTGTCATATAGTCCATAAACATAAGTATGCAGCTGTAGTTATGACGCCTCGCCTCACACATGTGTGGCCTGTGTTGCTGGACCTTGGGGCTTTTTCACCCCATGCACGCACCATTTGACCATTTGACGCCCATCGCCAGAGGCGATGATAGCGATGCTACAGCAGAAGTCATAGCAACTTGTGCTGGTATTGCACCATTCAACAGCTTGCAAGGCTGAAGAACTGACCACACATACTCATGAGCTCACCTGACAGAAGTATGTGATGCACATCTCAAACTCTCTGCTGCATACTTCAGGCTTCTATGTGTAAATATCATCAGGTGTCCCATATGGTCTAGTGGTTAGGATTCGGCGCTCTCACCGCCGCGGCCCGGGTTCGATTCCCGGTGTGGGAATATTTCTTTTTTTCCCCATGGACTCCAGAAGCATCACCGGGCAGTTTTTCTGCAGTACCGCGGTACCGGCCAGTGAACTCCAGGCACATGCACAACACTTCATGCTGCACCCTGAGGCAGCAAGCAGCCCTTGGAAATCTGCAGCTGTGCAAGCCAGCTATTTTTTTGTAAGTTTTCAAGGTCCGCCATGCCTCCCTCCCATGGTGCAGTTCTCTAACAAGTGGTCGGCGGACTGCACGTGCGAGCGCTGAGTGTGAAGTTGGGTATCAGGGTAGGCAGGTACCATTGTATGCTAGCATGGTGTACAATCATGTTCAGTGGTGGTCAAAGAAATCCGACCCACAAGTCAAAAGTTGCGCCGCGTTTCCATTTCAATTACATCATGCACGCTGAAAAAAACTGATCCAGGGTCCGCATGAGCCTTGGCGCTGCTTTTGGCACGTGGGTTGGATTTCTTTGGCCACGACTGTAGTTTGGTGTTCTCTGTGTAACGTTTCTGATGCGATCCGATCAGAGTATTCATATATGGGTGTGCTGGCGTGGATGCGGTGATGCTGTGTTTGCTCACTGTCTTGTATGCAGCTCAACGATTTGCAGCAATCTCTGATCTCGGCATCATATGTACCTCAGCTGCTCAAGGTCAGTAGTACCCCTTACACTGTACGCTGTATTATTTACTGTTCATGTCAGAGTATTATTATACTGCACTATGTGTTGCTGTTACACATACCATGCGCGCACGCGCACGCACACACACACACACACATTGTCAAAATCTTATCGATTTGATTATAGAATGTAGAAGACCTTTCCAACCATGCACACACTCACACTACTACAACACAAACCACCATCGTTCATTCATCAACTACACTTCAGTCAAGAAGAAGAATAACCAAAACAAGGAGATACACGTCAGGCGAAATAGCACGTCATCGTACGTTTGAGATCAGCGGGAAGAAGATGACGACGTCCACTAATTTAGTATCTGTGCACACGAATCTGCTGTGTGTGTGACTCTGTGTGTCACCTATGATATCATCTTCTGTGGTTCCATGCCTAGCATGTATGTCTGAATCATCCTGCAAAGTTTGAATGACGTAGGTTGAGCGATCGCTCCGCGAAATATACTTTTTGAAATTCTCTTCATAGTATATCTTCCACCATTGAAATTTCGAATTTCTTCAAAAAAAGTGCTGAGAGGGGTGGCTTGCAACCTCGATATGGCTTGTTCCAGGCATGCTTTGGAGCCATCTTCTGTTGAAGTAGTGGCGGGGATCTGCCCTGCAACTGCTACAACAAAAAATGATTCGATCTGAGAAAGGGTGAGACCGCGAATCTCGGTTGAATATTGAGTATTTCAAGCCTTTTCACGACGAAGATGGAGTTCTTTTTGGATATGGACGTCGCGGCAAAGGACATGGTGTCCGACGTCTGGCATCCGGTGAAGCCAGGGATCATTTGTCCAGTCCGACAGCCAGACGGTCGGCAGCCTAACCGTCGGTAAGCTTGTGTTTGGATCCCGTTCTGCTCGATGTGGTAGATCACAAACAATTTGATATCGCACAAATTGATGTCAGCATCGTGCGTACGGTATTTTATATTCAGAAAATCCCAAAGTGTCTCTGTGTGGCCGTCCTATGCCACGAGAAACTCCAATCAGGCTCCTATGTCCTCTGCCTTCATGATTGAATGTCCACTTCGTTTGAACAACAAACACAACAATCGAGGACGGTTTTGCAATGAAAAATACAGCTATACTGGAGCTGAAAAAAAGAAGAAAAAAACGTGCTCAGGATGAGACTCGAGTACACGCATACTCTCCCAGCAGATGAAACGCAAATTTTTGTGAAAAATGCGTGACGCCGACTGACCAGTAATTTCGCCTGACGAACAACGGAGAAAAGAACTGAGATGCACAATGAGTACGCTCCGAAAACGGCGGTGCTCGGAAGCAAGCGAGGCCAAATAGATCGCGACGCAGCGCACCCAGACCCATTCGGGCCTGAGCTGCGTAGCGATCGCGTGGTCAGGTGCACTGTGGTGCCATGGAAACAAAGATGGTGGCACATGTAGCGCGTGTACCACGAGGTAGAAAGAAAGGAAAATAAATAAATAAATAAACGGCAGAACGAAAGTGAACGCGAAGAAGAAATATATTTGAGAGACTTTAGAGAAACAAGAATGTAGTTCGCGTCTGGCGGAGGGTGCTTGCACCAAGCTAGAGGTGAGAGCACCACTGTCAGATAATGGAAAGACTGAGTTAGAAAGGAGAAAGACGACGGAGTTGCAGACTGAAACTACAGGAAGTTCAAGTAAGACGTGAACACTAAATTTATATGTATTTCAAATATTCGTGAACGGCAGTTCTCGACACACATAATATACACACACGCCCACATTGCTGCTTGAACTTCATTCATTGTGGTTGAATCGCTGCAGCAATCTTTCACTGCAGTCTGCAGCCATCTTTTCATGGGCTGAATTGGTTGGTGTCCTTGCTGTTAGCATTGTCAATCATACTGTATCATTGTATCTGCGCTGCCTTTTCAGATTCCACGTCTGTTACAGTTGTGGCAGGCTGTGCTGACTCAACCCTTAGCTGACGGTGAGTAAGAAATTCTTTGCCGTCATCATGCATTTTTGCTGAATAATCCTTTTGTCTTTTGCTAGTCCAGCTCTCGCAAGGTAATTGCATCTGAGTTGCCAAGTCTAGCATGCAATGGTATAAGCTATACTGCACAATGTAATGTAGTACTATGGACTGTGTTGTCCTAGAATAGAGGCAATAGCTCACAAACTTCACAGCAGCCTTCTGTAATAAGTATGCATTCAACGGGGTTGATAGTGATGTATGTGTGTGTGTGTTGTAAGAAGTGATGTGTGTATTCTATGTCTATACAGTATACCACGATTAAGGAGGTTCGCGACGGTTAGCGCCATGTTGGATTTCCGAATTTTTTTCTGAAAAATAATGCCTTTCGGAATGGAAAAATGGGACGCGATCATGCACAATCGAGTAAAAAAATAAGCAGTTTGACCATGACTTCGCAGCGCGTGCTCGAGTCGAGACAAGATTTGAGGAAGAAGCTCAGCCACTAGTGGACTTGCGGATTTGTTTTGACATTGGCGGTTTTTGGATAGCTCGGTTCTCCTGCCGACGTGTCGTGGAGATGAAGACGCGGGAGAGTAATCCGTCACCCACGACGCGGCCTCTCATTCTGCGTACTGGACGATGCAAGAAGCCGAGGACGGGGACGCTTCGCAAACTCAAACGATCGATCGAGTTCCTGAAAAACGGAAAGGGCGATCTCCACCACTAACGCCACTGGATTCGACTCCCGCGAAGAGGTCTTTCAGTGCCCCTCTTCACGGTCGACGAATCGTTCATCTCAGGTATCTGGCTGTGGGATTGTCTGCGTGCCAGAATCCTGGATGTGGCAAACCTCTGGCGCTCATTGATTGCGTTGAAGAGAAGAGGTACGACCTGGGCAGCGTACTTGTCATTCCGTGTCAGCAGTGTGGGATGGAGAATTTTATAGATACATTACAGATAGCCCTGTAACTGCTCAACACCCTGGCCCCCGTGCTTCCACAAGCAACACCAAAGCTGCTTTGGGTAAGTGCTTTTTTCAATCTCATAAGATTTATTCATGATATTTGCGAGTCATTGCCACCCTATGGCTATGGAAATGTATGAGCACACTGTATGCGCGGCGGCCGCGAGTGTGTGTGTGTTTGCATAGACCTGCATGTTTGTGCATGTGTGCACCATACGCATGTATGAGCATGCACATGCATATGCGCTCATGTGGACGTGCCCTCGCACACATACTATACACACGTGCATGACCGCTCCCAGGGCATGCTGGTGTGACATGTGTATGCGGGCATCTCCACTCATGCACATGAGTGTGCACATGCATGTGGGTGGGTACGCACACGTGCGTGAATGTATGTGTGTGTACGCACGCGTGTGTTCTATTGCGTGTGAGAGCATGCATGTGTGTGTGTGTGTGTGTGTGTGTGTGTGTGTGTGTGTGTGTGTGTGTGTGTGTGTGTGTGTGTGTGTATGTGTGCACGGATGTGTGTGTGTCGATGGTGTGCATTTTTGTGCTGGGTGAACACTCTGATCCCTAAACCGCGATACCGGAGCTCCCAAGCTACAGCCTCAGATTGATTTATAGTTCATCGTTGGGAATGAATTCGCTGCTCATGATGCTGTTGCGGATGTTGCGGCCCTAGCTGAAATTGTCGAAACTCGCCCTGATGCCAGTATCCTGTAGAACTCTGTCACTTTTGCATCAGCATGTTCGGCGATGGAGTTTGCAGAACATCAGGAAAAGCGGCTGGCCACCCTTCAACCGTTGGTCCAAGCAACGTGCTTCTCTAAATCAGTTGCAGTGCGGGCAGCTGCCAGTGGGTTGGTGATGAAGCACTTTGTCTTGTCCTACAAACGAAGTGGTGAGCCAGCCATTTCCAGACTGATGAAGGAGCAAGTGGGAGGTAAGAAGTGGGTCACAGTCTCAAGGAAGATTATATTAGCGGTGGCTGAACACCTAGCGAAGAACCAGCAGCAACCCAACTGTAAGGAACGCCCTGTGGCACAGTGCTTCACTTGTTTGTGCGCACCGTAAAATACCATCATTTTTGCCAGTGTTGGGACACGTTCTAGCTCGCATAGTTAAAGAACAAGAGGACTCAATGATGTCTGATTCGCTCCAACATGTCAGCTTTCATTGTAGTTTGATATGGGGCTGTGCTAAGCGCTATCACAGCTACATGTACATGTATCACAACCAAGTACCAACAGGAGAGTAATCATGGAGAAAAGTACCTATCGATAATGCGTGCACCCAGGGTTTTCCGGCAAATTTACTAGTTCAGCTATTCTATCCTTGTATTGTTCTGAACGCCGAGGGCTCTAGTGAGTTTATGCAACACCTTACAGGCAAAAATCCAATAAGTTATGACCAAAGCAGCAGCAGAGAAGTACAAGCAATATAGATACGTGAATTTACCAATTTTAGGCAAATTTTGACAGTTTTTTGGATTTTTCTCCAGAATATGCACGGTGACCCCTATTTTCGCCGCGGTAAACCTGTTCCAACCCACTTATAGAACGTATTTGAAGTATCCACATATGGGGCAAACTCAAAAATAAGCTGCAAAAAATATTCAAAGTTTCATTTTTTGCGTCTTTTTGTTCTTCTCCAGGAAATGACGACCTGGATCCCATCGTCAACCAACGTGTACATTTTTCGGTGTTGATATCATCTTAGTCAATACCTCGAACAGTCTGTAAAATTTTAGGTCATATTTTCTGCCCTAACTGATGTTATGGACGATTTCTCATCAATTTTGGGATTTTGTGTTATTTTGTGTCATCAAGGAAAATTGTGTTTTTGGCAAGACCTATTCGGGCAATTGAAAAACTGATGTTACTAAGCGAAAATATAAGGCTGTACCTATTCAAACCTGATGTCAGATTGGGCTGATGTAGAAATTAACGCACTCTCCACATACAGGCATGCACCCGGCTCAGAACACATTGTTTTCTGGTTGGCATATCAGGGATATTGGGCGGAGCAGCTGGCGTGCATGAGAAAGACAGGTCGGCCTGCTCTGCGCAGGAGCTGTGACCTGGAGCACACAGAGTGTGAACGAGAGACGGTCGGCCTGCCGTGGGCAGGAGCTGCGACCGGTAGTGATTGAAATGAGCCAGCTGCGGAGATAGACTGCCCTCACCCGATATAAGTATATTGACAAGAATTGTACTGACACTGTTATTGAGGAAATTATGGTGACAGTGACGGAGAGATAGTGATCCCCAGTCGAATGGGGTTGGGAGGGAAGGGGAAATTGACACTGACGGACAAACCAGTGAACAGTCAAGTCGTCAGAAAGCAAAAGTGACAAAGGAGTCTCTCTTTTCTCCTTCTCTCTCTCTAAAGCAAGATTTGGAATGCATGCGTGGGAGAGTGGCGCGCGCTGCGCATGCGCATGTATAGCAATGACATCATAATCAGATGCATGATCATCAGACTAAGTATGAGTGGTAGATGTTCCACGTTCGTTAACAGGGCTTAGCGCACACGCTAAACCACCATTAACGCACTCTCCACATACAGGCATGCACCCGGCTCAGAACACATTGTTTTCTGGTTGGCATATCAGGGATATTGGGCGGAGCAGCTGGCGTGCATGAGAAAGACAGGTCGGCCTGCTCTGCGCAGGAGCTGTGACCCGGTGCACACATAGTGTGTGTGAGAGAGAGACAGACAGGTCGGCCTGCTCTGCGCAGGAGCTGTGACCTGGAGCACACAGAGTGTGAACGAGAGACGGTCGGCCTGCCGTGGGCAGGAGCTGCGACCGGTAGTGATTCAAATGAGCCAGCTGCGGAGATAGACTGCCCGTTCCCAATATCCCCAATATGGCATGAGAGTAATAATGAAATACGACTGGTGTATTGTGCTGTACTGACAGCAGCAATGTAAAGCTAAAGCTAAGCAGTTCAGGCATGATGTGGTCACTAACCCGCAGCTACCATTGATGACTTTGAACTGCAGCTAATTGACGTGACACTCGCAGGGTGTCAGCTGTAGCAGCCCGGATGTAGCGGTGGACCGCATCACTGCGCCATCTACCCATGATACGGATGATGTGTTCGGGGACACCTGCCATGGCCGCTGATGTTGCGGCGCCAATCCGGAAAGAGTGACTGGCATATGCACTCGGGTCCGTGACCCCACAGAGTGGCAGCAGGTTGCGCAGCTCAGAGGACACTGCATTTCTTGTAAGCGGCTGGCCATTAGCATAAGTGAACAGATGGTCGCCGCCGGGGCGAAACGCCAGGTAGTTTGCCATGGCCTGCACTGGGCAGATCAGTGCGTCCGTGCTGGCTCCAACCAATACTGTGTGGCCCGTGCTGTCGGGGTCCGTCTTAGATGAGCGCACGTTTACCGATAACGACCGCTGGTCAGTACTGATCGTCACATCACATCGCCTCAGGCCAGCAGTCAGTTCTCCACAACGGAAGAACCCATGAAACGCCAAGGAAAAAGCTGCCCTTAGCATGGCCTTGTCGTGAGGGTGCCGCATGCGTGGAACGGCAACATGCCGGCAGATCTCCCTGAGAAGTGGAGTGGTTATCGGCAGACGATGACGCTGTGTCGATGACGACCTGTCGATGCCCCGCAGGACCCTAGCGAGGAGAGTTGTTGGGCCCGACGGGTAAGCAAAGCCAAGTTCCACATGAAGGTTGCGGATTGCCGACATGTAGACACGGACAGATCGAGGCTGAAGAGTCCTGAACAACTCGGCAGCAAAATAGCACAAAGTAAAGTCGTCGCCCGGCAATGGGTTGCAGGCATGCACTTGGCAGAACTGGAAGTAGCGGGTCTCGGCGGTAGAATACGTCCGGCGGGAGGATGGTGCTATTGCCAGTGCTGCTAGCTGTAGCACGGAGTCTGTCAACGGAGAGTTGGCAAGACTGGCTGATCTGGCTCGGCTGCTGCTTCCGGGGCCTGGTGCCTGAATACCTGCAGCAAATTGCGAGACAATGCATCGGCGACAGTGTTAGTGACACCAGGAATGTGGACAGCTGACACCAAGAAGTCATGCTCAATACACAGCAGATACAATGCCCGGATAAGTGTCATGACTGGCGGTGAACGGCAGGTACCGGAGCGTATACAGTCCACCACGGCCTTGTTGTCACACTGAAACTGAATGCGTCGCCTGCTCCACTCCGAACCCCAGGTCGCGCAGGCAACTATGATAGCATACATTTCTTTGAACTCAATGTTCTCGTTCTCGTTCTGGGCTGTCCACTCTCCTCTCAGCCACCGGCCGTTGTAGAAGGCACCATAACCGTGAGTGCCGCTGGCATCAGTCTGTAGTTGCATGTCGGGGGCTGGCGTCCACTCATCCACCAGGAAGAATGACTTCCCATTCCATATGGTCAGGGCCTCTGCCCACCACAACAGGTCTGCCATTGCCGATGCCGAAATGCGTAGCCATTGGTGCAATGGTGTTGATCGAGTTGCTCTGTCCAGGTCGTACAGGCGTCTCAGGAATGTGCGACCAGCTGGTACAGCTCTGGACGCGAACGAGAGTTTGCCCAATACGGAGGCGAGGTCGCGTTTCTGAACCCGGCCGGATTGGACGAGGGCCGACACGGTGGTAGATAGCTTAGTCAGCTTTGAGGGTGGAAGGCGGATCTCCAGTGCCATTGTGTCCAGCTCTAAGCCCAGGAAGGTGAGAACCGTAGAGGGGCCGTCAACCTTCTCAGGTGCAACTGGGACCTGTAAATATGCAAACAGGTCGAGCAGTAGTGACTTCTGGTGCTGGGCAAGAGGAAGACTGGGAGGCGATACATTCAGGAAGTCATCCAGATAATGAATGAGATGGGGAAGGCGGCATGTGTCCTCCAGAACCCAATGAAGGGCAGATGCAAACTTGTCAAATATGTACGGAGCTGACCGAAGGCCGAACGGGAGGACTTTTTCGAAATAGTAACGACCATCCCAAGAGATACCCAACAAGTGCCAGTCAGAGGGGGCAACAGGGCATAATCGGAAGGCGTTTCGAATGTCCACTTTGGTCAGGTAGCAACCACGGCCGAACTTCATGATATAGGAAATAGCCGAATCGACAGTGTCATACTCCAAGCTGAATGACTCCCGGGAAATACCATCATTGACACTGCGGCCAGTGGGGGAGGATAGGTCATGGATGAGGCGAAATTTGCCATTGGATTTTGGGATCAGGCCCAAACCCGAGGTTTGAAACAGCTGATATGGCGGCTCAGCAAACGGACCAGCTGCTTCCCCAGCATCGCAACAAGACTGTAGGTACAGGGTGACAAATTGTTTATTGCAGAGACTGGACGGATGATTGACAGATTGAATGCATGATACCAGAGGAGTGGTGTGACCAATCGAGAAGCCGTTAAACATGCCAGCACATACATAATCACGAAACAGGGCATCAGGGTGAGCAGCTAGCAGTGCAGTTAGCCGAGGCACGTTGACTGGAGTGACGACGTCACTGGGAAGACTGAGAGGCCGCTCGGGTGCAAGTCTTCTTTGGGTGTTTGCCGCGGCATGACAGACAGACATGGGCCCGTATGCAGGACGGGTATGTGCAGGCGCCGTTGTTGTAATTCCGGCAGATCTGGCGGCCATCGTGACGAGGAGCTGGGCTGGTGGCTGACTGGCTCCCGCCTGCGTGCTGCGCAAGAGGGAGCCCTCCACGAAAGGGGCAATGCGGGGCTGGAGATGGGTGCACGAGAGAACAACGCGAGCGGATAGGGCGCCCGCGGCTCGTGAAGCAGGACTGCCAGAGGTTAGGGTCCAGTTGCCGCCAGGAATACAGGTGCGGCATGGCAGCAAGACCAGCACGGAAACGACGGTCATAGGTCAGCCACGCGTCGGTCAGATAATTGTTGTTGGCCTCGATGATGTTGGCTTGGTACGCCAGCAAATCTGGAGCTTGGTCCGGCGACGCATCGACCAGGACTCTGGTGAACAAGGTGAAGGCCTCTAACCACGTCGCCAAGTCATGGATTCGGCGCTTGGAGGGCTGGGGAGTGGACGAGCTCTGCACCAGCTCAACGGACCTGCCGTTCACCAACGATAACTGCAGGACATCACTACTGCCGGACATGGCTTCAGGCAACAAGTCCCCAAATTCGACAAACTCACCTCGTGTGATACGTTCCCGTAGCCGTGGAGGGATGACGGGGAGTCCTGGAGAGCCGGCTGCGCAAGCAAAGTGCATCGGGGAAGGCTGCCCCAGCGGGAGAGGAGCTGATGCTGGTGCTGGTGCGGGTGCTGGTGCGGCAATGGGCGAGGTGGTAGGGGCGACGACGTTGGATTCCAAGCGCTCCACGCGCTCCAGGAGGGGCTGGATAACACCAGTCAGGTCGCTCAGGGTGAGAGGAGCTGGTTGTGACGGCGCAGGAGAAGTCACCTGGTCCGCATTGGCTGAAATGTGCCCATGAGCATGGATCACACGGGACCTTGCTCTCCGATGGTCTTGAGAATTCGCAGAATTCACAGCCCGCTGCGGATACGGGTATAGAGCTGGGGGACCGTCAGCGTCAGTGCCAGCAGCGCTTGCACCCCGTGAGGTGCTCCGTGTTCTTGGCATGACCGTTGAAAAATGTAGGAAATTGACACTGACGGACAAACCAGTGAACAGTCAAGTCGTCAGAAAGCAAAAGTGACAAAGGAGTCTCTCTTTTCTCCTTCTCTCTCTCTAAAGCAAGATTTGGAATGCATGCGTGGGAGAGTGGCGCGCGCTGCGCATGCGCATGTATAGCAATGACATCATAATCAGATGCATGATCATCAGACTAAGTATGAGTGGTAGATGTTCCACGTTCGTTAACAGGGCTTAGCGCACACGCTAAACCACCATTAAATTTTTGGGCCTAACTGTCCCGAACCCCCTTAATAGGTACAGCCTTATATTTTCGCTTAGTAACATCAGTTTTTCAATTGCCCGAATAGGTCTTGCCAAAAACACAATTTTCCTTGATGACACAAAATGACACAAAATCCCAAAATTGATGAGAAATCATCCATAACATCAGTTAGGACAGAAAATATGACATAAAATTTTACAGACTGTTCGAGGTATTGACTAAGATGATATCAACACCGAAAAATGTACACTTTGGTTGGCGATGGGATCCAGGTCGTCATTTCCTGGAGAAGAACAAAAAGACGCAAAAAATGAAACTTTGAATATTTTTTGCAGCTTATTTTTGAGTTTGCCCCATATGTGGATACTTCAAACACGTTCTATAAGTGGGTTGGAACAGGTTTACCGCGGCGAAAATAGGGGTCACCGTGCATATTCTGGAGAAAAATCCAAAAAACTGTCAAAATTTGCCTAAAATTGGTAAATTCACGTATCTATATTGCTTGTACTTCTCTGCTGCTGCTTTGGTCATAACTTATTGGATTTTTGCCTGTTAGGTGTTGCATAAACTCACTAGAGCCCTCGGCGTTCAGAGCAATACAAGGATGGAATAGCTGAACTAGTAAATTTGCCGGAAAACCCTGGGTGCACGCATTATCGATAGGTACTTTTCTCCATGATTACTCTCCTGTTGGCACTTGGTTGTGATACATGTACATGTAGCTATGATAGCGCTTAGCACTGTCCCATATCAAACTACAATGAAAGCTGACATGTTGGAACGAATCAGACATCATTGAGTCCTCTTGTTCTTCAACTATGTGAGCTAGAACGTGTCCCCACACTGGCGAAAATGATGGTATTTTACGGTGCGCACAAACAAGTGAAGCACTGTGCCACAGGGCGTTCCTTACAGTTGGGTTGCTGCTGGTTCTTCGCTAGGTGTTCAGCCACCACTAATATAATCTTCCTTGAGACTGTCACCCGCTTCTTACCTCCGACTTGCTCCTTCATCAGTCTGGAAATGGCTGGCTCACCACTTCGTTTGTAGGACAAGACAAAGTGCTTCATCACCAACCCACTGGCAGCTGCCCGCACTGCAACTGATTTAGAGAAGCACTTTGCTTGGACCAACGGTTGAAGGGTGGCCAGCCGCTTTTGCTGATGTTCTGCAAACTCCATCGCCGAACATGCTGATGCAAAAGTGACAGAGTGCTACAGGATACTGGCATCAGGGCGAGCTTCGACAATTTCAGCTAGGGCCGCAACATCCGCAACAGCATCATGAGCAGCGAACTCATTCCCAACGATGAACTATAAATCAATCTGAGGCTGTAGCTTGGGAGCTCCCGTATCGCGGTTTAGGGATCAGAGTGTTCACCAATCACAAAATGCACACCATTGACACACACATCCGTGCACACATACACACACACACACACACACACACACGCACACAAACACACACACATGCATGCTCTCACACGCAATAGAACACACGCGCGCGTACACACACATACATTCACGCACGTGTGCGTACCCACCCACATGCATGTGCACACTCATGTGCATGAGTGGAGATGCCCCATTACACATGTCACACCAACATGCCCTGGGAGCGGTCATGCACGTGTGTATAGTATGTGTGCGAGGGCACGTCCAAATGAGCGCATATGCATGTGCATGTTCATACATGCGTATGGTGCACACATGCACAAACATGCAGGTCTCTGCAAACACACAGACGCTCGCGGCCGCCGCGCATACAGTGTGCTCATACATTTCCATAGCCATAGGGTGGCAATGACTCGCAAATATCATGAATAAATCTTATGAGATTGAAAAACGCACTTACCCAAAGCAGCTTTGGTGTTGCTTGTGGAAGCACGGGGGCCAGGGTGTTGAGCAGTTACAGGGCTATCTGTATAATAAAAATAATATTCGCGGGCTATCTGTATCTATAAAATTCTCCATCCCACACTCCTGAGACGGAATGACAAGTACGCTGCCCAGGTTGT